>NC_087206.1:36127603-36187400 GCF_015104395.2 Macrobrachium nipponense
ACAATTACTTAAACTGTATTGGGGGTCGTCAAATATGTTTGGATCTTGGTATTGGAGATTCCTCACTTGGAGATGAGTTTGGAGGTGATACAGTATCTTGCAGAACAGGTTCCTCGGCTTCAATTGGAGTACAGTAATACCTAGTGCAAATTCACTATAGTGCGGACTTTTCATTGGAACCTAACTAATTATCATACGCGAGTATTTCGCAGACACGGAAACGCAACGTTTTCAAATCCTGGAGAAACCCTGCAAAAGTGTTTGTTTAATTTATGTAAATTATAAGTTTTCAAGCTTTTATGTGTAAATTAAACAACATTAAATAAAAATCTAGCTCTCTCTCTTTTATTGAGATGAGAGAATATTTTGGTACATGTAGTATGTACGTACTATGTGTTATTATATTTTCAGATATAATAATAATATAACTGTAATTACAAAATTCATATGTGATAGTATTTCAAAGAAATAACCTTTCCATTTCACTTTTAAGTAATAACAACTCTTCTTTATCTCTCTCTCTCTTACTGAGATGAGAGAATTTTTATGGTACATCTACTATATGTTTATTAATATTTTCAAATAATAATAAAGGGATTTTGACAAAGGAAAAATCTATTTCTGGGGAGAGACCTGTGTTGCCCGGTGAAAAGGATCCTGCTATCCACTTTTCTGATATAAATACTTTCTAAATATACCAGAGAAAAAGCTAGCATTGGTATGCAGAGGTTACTACCCTCGCGCGAGCACCCAAAGGGCATCGTGTATAAAGTTCAGGGCGTGTGAAAAGCCACTATTCACAGGTCTCCTGCCATTTAGAGTATTCCTTCTCAAAACCCACATATGGGGTGAGCCGTGCCAACGGCCACACTCACACTGCCTCTGTACTACCACTACTGACGCCCGATGCGAGCGCCCTCACTCAATCCTTGCTTTGTTAGATACCTTTCCTGGCTTGGATAGGTGTAGGGAAGGGTTGGGTTCACTGGGCAACACAGGCCTCTCCCCGAAATAGATTTTTCCTTCGTCAAAATCCCTTTTCTGGGTCGACCTGTGTTCGCCAGTGAAAACTTACTAGAGAATGCCATCCAAGCCAATAAATAAAAATAAAACTTAAGGGGAGAAATGAAATGGACTTCCATTAAAATATTAAGTTTGACTTAATGTAAAAAAAGATTGTAGTAACAATAGAAAAAGCTTAACATACTAATACTTAATAACTAGGACTTAAGCTATGGCTTAGAAATAATTATGCTTAATGGTAATACAAAAGGAATTTTTATACAGGTATCATGCAAGGACTTTTTGATACAAAATTCTGGATATGTACCATCCGGATTATAAAACTCATCCGGAACTAATTAAATATGTACAAAATATGTGACAGGGTGACGCTGGGTTCTCCACATACCGAGGAGAGAGGCATCTTGGCGAGTATTAGTGAGGCAGGTAGGAAAGGAGGGGGGGGGGGGAAGGGGGACAGAAGATTAGGAAATGTTATTTGGCTCCCTGCAGCTATAGTTGAATATTTTAGAGATTGTAAATTATTTAGATAGTGGCGTTTGAAAACTGTTGGAGATTTCCAACCCGTATATTTTTTAAGATCCTCAAAGTTCATATTCTGAAAATAATTAATTGATGTAGCCACTGCCCAGATGTCGTGAGCATGTGGAAATGACTCCGGGTTGGCTTGTTTTATAAAGTAGAGTATCTGCTGTCTAATACCTTTGTTAGAGATCGTGCCACCATGTTCTCTAATAAAGAGAGGACCTGAGGACTTTGTGGAGGTCCTGGCTAAAAAGGACTTACGAGTTGCAACAGGACATAGAGATGTGTCTTGAGGCAGGGGAATAATCTTCCAAGGAGATCACCTATTTTGGGGGTCTTCATTTTTTGCCAGGAAACTCCGGTATGGGGAGAGTAGTACTTCTCCTGATGGAAGGAAATCTATGTTTTCTGGGTTACGAGAGAGAGCTGAAAGTTCAGATATTCTGGCACCTGAGGCCATAGCCATTAGGAACAAAGTTTTCCTCAGAAGAGTAATATATGCACAAGATTCATTATCAGTGTCTGATGCCAGTTTTAGGACATCATTTAAGAACCAAGTGACCTGTTGTGGACGGACAGTTGGCCTAAGGCGTGCGAATGCTTTTGGAATGGAAGAGAAATATGAATCTGACAAGTCTATTTTGAAACCGACTTGAAAGATCTTCTTCAAGGCTGATTTTATTGTCGTAATAGTACTGGCTGCTAGGCCCTTTTCGAATAAAGTTCTGAAAAATAAGATGGCCAGATTTGGGGTCATTTTATGGGTATCTGAATGTTTTAAAAATTCAGCCAACTTCTTAACAGCTGAATCACATTGCCTAAGTGTTGAATCTCTTTTGTCTGATTCTATGAATATGATATTACACGGATCAATACTCGCATCTTCTTGAGCTGCAAACTTCATGAAATCCATAAAGTTAGGGTTTGGAGAATTCTTGAGGAAGCTGACACAGTTCGAATTTGTACTACCTGTTGAAGGTTTCGACATTTGGGCGAGGGGCATTGCCTGTGCCATTTGTTGAGGGCGAGAAGTCTTATATGGCGCGAAGTATCTTTGTTTCTTTTGAAACCTGGCTTGTTTTCCGGTTGCCTCAAACTTACGTTTGGAGGGCAGACCCCATCGGACACGGAGACTTTGATTAGCCCTGGAGGCTTCCCTCAAGACATTATTTACCTCTTCTTGAGGGAAGAGGTTCTCGCCCCAGATTGAGGTTTTAATTAGTCTATTAGGCTCATGCCTAATAGTAGCCTCCGCCAAGACGTACTTCCTGCAAGCTCTTCTTGCGACACCAAAATCGAATAGGTCCGAATGGTAAGTATGTAGCAGACTTTTTGTCAAGACCTGGAAGAGCTGCTCGTCCTTGTAAATAGAAGCTACCAACTCCATTGAGGCAACGGAGTTGATAGATCTAGCCAATCTAGTCCTAGCCTCAAACTCAGATTTTATCATGTTCTCCGGCAGCTTGGGGAGCTTATCGGAGAACAAGGTCGAGGCACAGTCCGAATCAAATTTGCCGACCGTAAATGTGGCCGGAGCATCTTGCCAGAAGTCTCTGTTGGCAGGTATGAGGAGGGAGGTAGCTTCTGTCTCCTTCAAGATTGGGAGAGGCTTTTCTTTCATGATTGCTTGGAGGGTTAACTCCGCAATCTTGTCTGTGCAGGGAGACAGAACCTCGTCCGGTGTCACAAACATGGTGAAGGAGCCTTTGTGAGGCGTTAACCTGGTGTTAACCAAAGTACGAGCCCAGACAGCTTGGGCTTGTTCCTTCGGAAAGATCACCGTTTCCTTAGGAACTTTGTCCACTCTGATCAGCGCATGCTCCGCTAGTCTGGCGAACCCCTTGAAGGTTAAACTGGAGGCCTTCTGGGTAGAACTCAAAGTCCTCCAGTGGTCGGGTACCGCAACCCTCTAGGGTTAGTTTGCCATCCACGTATGGGGCGTGCATGGCGAACCGCCATGGGTTGTTCTTATGGAATGGTGGCAACTTTGAGGCGTCCGGAACTTCCGAGGCTAGCGCCGGAGATCCGGAGTGGAGCAAACCCGCCATCAACTCCTTTATGGGCTCTATCTGCTCAGCCACTATGTCCGATACTGACTGGCTGGAGATCTCTGAACCGGAGGCCCGCCTCAAAGAGTCGAATCTTTCATCGACTGCGTCTCTAACCTTCGACATCAGAAGGTTAGGAAAGAGATCATGGTCAAAGCCTGACTCCGCCGCCTTAGATTTTGCGGACTTTGTTCTCGATCCCTTAGAAGAGAGAGAACCCTTGGCAGCAGCCGATTTCGCAGAGGAAGTCGATGGCCTAGGGGCCAGAGACAACTCTGACGCCGCTGGCGGAGCTGGCCTGTGTACCTTAGGCAACAACTTAGTTGCCTTAAGGGACTTTTCCTTGGGACGGACAGATCTCGAGCTGTCCCAAGTAGTAGGGGTGGACTTGGTAAAGTCCCAGAAAGAGGAAGAGGAAGAGGGAGTGGGACTGAGGAGGCTACCTGCCTCACTTACCTGCTCATCCAGGGCCATTGGTTCCATATGGATGTTGATTGCCGCAACGTCTCCCACTAGGTCCCGATCGTCCGGCGGCGGGGCTGTCGCGGCTTGGATGGCGTCGATGAGGGGAGCCACCAGACCTGCCTCGACCGAAGCTGATGGCGAACCTGGGAAGAGGCGAGTCCCCAGGCTGTAGTCCAGGACGTAGGGGTGCCCGGACAGAGCGTTCCGCCCATACCCGGAGACCCACTGTCTCAGGTTGGTTTTGGCCAACTGGTGGCTGTCCTCATCCGTCTGTAAGAGAGGAAGGGGAGTTAACCTTCCTACCATATCCGGTTTATTTCATAAAATATCATCAAATATAGGAAAGTGAATATGCTATATATACTCAATTTGTAAACAATGAAGAAAGAAGGTTATGTAGTGCTTACTTGGTCATTGGCAAAGATCATGACTAGCTCAAAGCACAGGGTGCACGCCTCCGGGTGTCAGACCATGTAGGGCGTTTCTCCCTGCTCTGCCACGAAGGAGATGGAGCAGTTTGCATGGGACCGGCAGACTTCATGTCGCACCGGATTGCTGGACGGAGCGGACAAGCACCGTTCTGTAAGGGAAATCATTGATGAGCAACAATTCCCCAGGAGAAATTGTAACTTAAGGCTATATAAGTTCACAATACTCGTTAAAGACATGCACAATCTTATGATAAGACCATGCATAATCATAATAAAAAGGTATGTAGAGGTTCACTGTAAGTTTGTTATTAATCGTTACTAGCTTGAGCTAGGACGTGTTCGTAGGTTATAGGCCAGTGCCGTGATCACTAACTGATATTCGCCTTGCTATGAGGAGGGCGAGCTCGACTCTATAGCTCCGGCAGGTCCCGGAGGGGTATATGTCAGTGTAGGCACCTACTAAAAGCGAGAACGGACCTTGGTAAGCTGTAGACTTATCGGGCAACTCCGGCAGCGGATGTGGGTGTCATCCTCCATCGGTACTGCAAGGGTCCGGAGCTAATACCTGTACCATTTACCCAACCAAGGCTATTTTTATATACTCACATTCTGCCTAGCCGTTAGCTGTGAAAGCGCCGGAGATGGCGAGTCAGGAGGAGGGGTTCCCCATCCGACGTTGCCTATCTCCGGCAAGTATGGGTTGAGGACAAGCCTCCTATTCCCATTCCACTACTAACTGAGGCGCAACGGGAGCCCCTAATGTGTGTAGGAATACTAGCCACCGGAGTTATGTACTTCGGTGGCGGAGCTCTGGCAGGCGGAGCTCCAGCAGGCTAGTGCTGGGCTAAGTATTATTTAACCGCTAACCCAGTTCCCCAACCCTAGCCCTCCCGCTTGTATGAAACTCAAACAGACGTCTCTTAGAAGGAGAGCTAGTACTGTGAGTTACAACGGATCAACTAAGCTGAGCCGATAAGCGGAGGAGGAGGGGGTAGGGGGGGAGGGGGTAGGGGGGTTTGGTAGTGGTCGGTTGGAAGTCTGACTACCTACCCGATCATAAGTGGCCAGTCAACTGGTCGTATCTGTAACCTACCCTGTAGGGGTATTAGTTAACAGAGAACCCTGGCTTGTTGTGATTGATCTTAACATTGATTAGGGTGGCCACCCAACAGCTGATGTGTAGGCTACCACCTGCAGGAGTGGTAATGCGACATGGCCTATGGTCTGTCGTGGTACGAACATCGACCAGGGTGGTCACTTATCAGAGACCTAGGCTACCTCATAGGATGGTAGTAACTGAGACCATGGTTCACTGTGGTAAGATTACGACCAGAAGGGGGCTCGAACGAGAGGAATAGCCTAACGAAAGGGGCTAGTCAGTAATAACCAGACCTTGTATGGTGCAAGAACATGGCTCACATAATGGACTAACGAATTTACTACAATAATGAGGTAATCTGAGAGAGTTGTAAAGATAACAAACCAACTACTTGGGTAACCAGTGCCGGTTGTTTGACCGTGGTCGTTAGGACCGAGCTTCGCTCAATCTAGGCTACATACCTCTATATAACTTCTTAAGCTCAGCTCGAAGAAAGACCAATAATCATACTCTTTTTTAAAAGTCGAATTTAATCGAATCAAAGTGATTGTGAATTTTGACCTTTCAATTAAGGAGCTTTATTATAATTTAGAAATTAAATAGGAGTAGTGACTGACTACTCACGGTCAGATTATGATAGCAACTCTTCAGCCTCTACACTACAGTGAATTAATACTAGTATATTTTAATCTATTTGTAAAATACTAGCACATGTTATAAATATATTTATAAGGAGAGAAAGAGAGAGGGAGAGATGGGGAGAAGGCTAACATGAGAGAAAAAGGGGAGAGAGAGGGAGGAGGTACCAGTATCTCCCTCTCTCTCCCGAAAAGCACCATAGGCTACGCTGTAATGACGAAAAACATAATGCTAATAGAAGCCTTATATCTCTCTCTCTCTCTCTTCTCATTGCAGGCAATACCGCCTGCTTAATTGAAGTAAATAAATATTATACTGTTACTATAAGAACATGTCAAGATTACGTACGCGCCTCTAGGTGGGGGAAGAAAGTTAATTGTCCTTCCCCTGAATTACGTCTTAATTCAGAATATAGAAACTGCTAATTACAACGAGGGCGTGAATGTTATTCTAATGACATGTACTACAGTATATATATAGTGTAAGAAACGGGAAAAGGGTACTCATACTAAAACTAGCCATAGCTAAGTTTTTAAATAATAAAAACTGGTACCCAAAACCCACACGTTCCCGTTCGTGGCATTCAAAATGGCGGTGACGCCGTGTTCCCGCAATACTTTCTACGGGCTCACGGGTCTATAAAAGGAACTCAAATTTCATAATATATTGAAAAAATACAAATTGGGGTACTCAACTTAGGTGTTGATGACATCTGGGAAGAAGCCATCATGAAAAAGTAAGCAAAATCTGCAAGAAAAACCACAGAACAGAAAAACGCGTTAACTGGTGGGAAAGTTTCTAACAGGATTGAATGAGGGCGCTCGCATCGGGCGTCAGTAGTGGTAGTGCATAGGCAGTGTGAGTGTGGCAGTTGGCACGGCTCACCCCATATGTGGGTTTTGAGAAGGAATACTCTAAATGGCAGGAGACCTGTGAAAAGTGGCTTTTCACACGCCCTGAACTTTATACACAACGCCCTTTGGGTGCTCGCGCAAGGGTAGTAACCTCTGCATACCAATGCTACCTTTTTCTCTGGTATATTTAGAAAGTATTTATATCAGAAAAGTGGATAGCAGGATCCTTTTCACCAGCGAACACAGGTCGACCCAGAAATAATATTATGTGGCGCCGTGGCAGAGTGGGTTAGGCCGTCAATTGACTGGTTAAGCAACATTGGGGCTGGTCAGTCGTTGGATGGGTGACCGCTCTCCTCGGCGTTGATTCCTTGGGAAAGGATCTTTACCATAATTTCCTCAGTCTACTAAACTGTAAATGAGTACCTGTTCCTGATGGGGTAGGGTCCAGCTATGGGTTAAATAGCAAAACTCAGCAATGATGGAAAGAAATGCAGGATTAAACGACAACAACATTAATGGAACCTCTGGCAACATTAGAGCTTCGTCTGGCAGCCAGGTATTCAGCCCAATTGAAGGGGAAGACAGTCAGGTACTTGGAGGTCGTCATACAGTAACTGACCACCACAACGACAGTAACCAAAAACCAGAGACTGGAGCTACAGAAGCAAACCAGAGGAAGAAATGGACAAGAGAAGAAAATAAGGAAATATGGAGATGCTATGTCAGAAAACCCGACGGAGAGAGGATATAGAAGGTTGGTCAACATCTGGAATGAGAGGAATAACACCCCCCAAACAGAGCAGAGGCTGGCAGACCAAGTAAGGAACATAAAGAAAAAGAACTGGCTCTCCCAAACAGAAAGAGAGGAATTGGAAAGGGAAATGACACACGGCAACGAATTACAAGAAGACGAACTGAGAGACGATGCCACAGAAGACGACAGGGATGATGAGGTATCAAACAACGACATACGAAGAAACACCGACGAAGTAACAGACAGGACGGAATGGGTAGAAAAGATCAGACAATGGATGAAGCCAGATACAGAGAGAACAAAGATCCCCTCCATGAAAGCCTACAACACCAAGAAATTAAGGGAGAAAACAAGTGAGGTCAATGAAATAATGAGACTAATACACACCACCAATATCACAGAAACAAATAACTTGACATATGCAGGAGCAAGATTAGTAGCAGAACTGATGGGGATTCGAACACCAACACCACCAGCACAACCAACCCAACAGAAACCAAAACAGCAACTGCCTTGGAAAAGGCGCCTGGAAAAGCAAATCATGGTGATGAGAACTGACTTGAGTAAACTGAAAGAGATGGCAGAAAAAAGGCTAAGTAGCAAGAAAACAAGGGAGGAACTGAAAGAGAAATACAAAGTACAGGAGAGGGGACTAAACAACACAACAGAAGATGTGAAACAGAGGCTTAAGGCCAAAGCACATAAGATCCAACGGTACATGAACAGGAATAAGGGATACTAACAGAACAAACTATTTGGAACCAACCAAAAAAGACTATACATCCAACTAAGAGGGGAAGACAACCACCAAGAAATTCCTGAAGCCGAACCAAGTAAGAGACTCTGGGAAAACATCTGGAGCAATCCGGTATCACACAACAAACATGCAACAGGGCTCCAGGAAGTCAAGGCTGAAGAAACAGGGAGAATAAAACAAAAGATTCACTGACATCACGACAGACACAGTCAGACACCAATTAAAGAAAATGCCCAACTGGAAAGCCCAAGGTCCCGATGAAGTCCATGGATACTGGCTCAAAAACTTCAAGGCCCTACACCCAAGAATAGCAGAACAACTCCAGCATTGTATCACAAATCACCATGTGCCCAAATGGATGACCACAGGAAGAACATCCTTAGTCCAGAAAGACAAGAGTAAGGGAAATATAGCCAGTAACTACAGGCCTAATCACCTGCCTACCAATAATGTGGAAGTACTAACAGGTATCATGAGCGAAAGGCTATACAACTACCTAGAGGATACAAACACCATCCCCCACCAACAGAAAGGTTGCAGAAGGAAGTGTAGGGGCACAAAAGACCAGCTCCTGATAGACAAAATGGTAATGAAGAACAGTAAGAGAAGGAAAACCAACCTAAGCATGGCATGGATAGACTATAAGAAAGCCTTCGACATGGTACCACACACATGGCTAATAGAATGCCTGAAAATATATGGGGCAGAGGAAAACACCATCAGCTTCCTCAAAAATACAATGCGCAACTGGAATACAATACTTACAAGCTCTGGAATAAGACTAGCAGAGGTTAATATCAGGAGAGGGATCTTCCAGGGCGACTCATTGTCCCCACTACTCTTTGTAGTAGCTATGATTCCTATGACAAAAGTACTGTGGAAGATGGATGCTGGTACCAACTCAAGAAAAGAGGCAACAGAATTAACCATCTGATGTTCATGGACGACATTAAGCTGTATGGTAAGAGCATCAAGGAAATAGATACCCTAATCCAGACTGTAAGGATTGTATCTGGGGACACCAGGATGGAGTTTGGAATAGAAAAATATGCCTCAGTCAACATACAAAAGGGCAAAGTAACAAGGACTGAAGGGATAAAGCTACCAGATGGGAATAACATCAAACACATAGATGAGACGAGATACAAATACCTGGGAATAATGGAAGGAGGGGATATAAAAACATCAAGAGATGAAGGACACGATCAGGAAAGAATATATGCAGAGACTCAAGGCGATACTCTGGTCAAAAACTCAACGCCAGAAATATGATAAAAGCCATAAACACATGGGCAGTGCCGGTAATCAGATACAGTGCAGGAATAGTGGAATAGGACGAAGGCAGAACTTCGCAGCATAGACCAGAAAACGAGGAAACATATGGCAATACACAAAGCACTACACCCAAGAGCAAATGCAGACAGACTATACATAACACGAAAGGAAGGAGGGATGGGACTACTAAGCATAGAGGACTGCGTCAACATCCAGAACAGAGCACTGGGGCAATATATGAAGACCAGTGAAGACGAGTGGCTCAAGAGTGCATGGGAAGAAGGACTGATTAAAAGTAGACGGAGACACACATATATACAGAGACAGGAGAAAGACAAGCAGAACAGAGGAATGGCATAACAAACCAATGACACGTGGCATTGGCTACTGAGGGGAGAGCTCAAGAAGGAAACTGAAGGAATGATAACAGCGGCACAAGATTAGGCCCTAAGAACCAGATATGTCCAAAGAACGATAGATGGAAATAACATCTCTCCCATATGTAGGAAGTGCAATACGAAAAATGAAACCATAAACCACATAGCAAGCGAATGTCCGACACTTGCACAGAACCAGTACAAAAAGAGGCATGATTCAATAGCAAAAGCCCTCCACTGGAGCCTGTGCAAGAAACTCCTTGCAGTAATAAGTGGTACGAACACCAACCTGAAGGAGTGATAGAAAACGATCAGGCAAAGATCCTCTGGGACTATGGTATCAGAACGGATAGGGTGATACGTGCAAATAGACCAGACGTGACGTTGATTAACAAAATCAAGAAGAAAGTATCACTCATTGATGTCGCAATACCATGGGACACCAGAGTTGAAGAGAAAGAAAGGGAAAAAATGGATAAGTATCAAGACCTGAAAATAGAAATAAGAAGGATATGGGATATGCCAGTGGAAATTGTACCCATAATTATAGGAACACTAGGCACGATCCCAAGATCCCTGAAAAGGAATCTGGAAAAACTAGACGCTGAAGTAGCTCCAGGACTCATGCAGAAGAGTGTGATCCTAGAAACGGTGCACATAGTAAGAAAAGTGATGGGCTCCTAAGGAGGCAGGATGCAACCCAGAACCCCACACTATAAATATCACCCAGTCGAATTAGAAGACTGTGATAGAGAGAGAAAAAAAATAATAGTACATAATATAATGTAACTGTAATGACAAAATGATGCTTATAAGAATTCTTTCCCTCATCTTTCTTTTTAACTCCAACAGAAGCTCAAGTCCAGACCTGTCAAATATGTCAAGTAATGTGACTGGAAGGAGAGTGCTGCTGATTAGCGATCAGTAATTTTTACAAAATTCTCTCTCTCTTTCCATAGGTATGTAATCTTCACACTCCTATATTTTCTCTCTCTCTCTCTCTCTCTCTCTCTCTCCTCGTTGGTATGTAATCTTAACACACTCCTATATTTTTACCAGCCATTTATTTGTTTTTTAAGGGTTATGTATTAAGCTAACTTTTAAATGAAATTACAGTATCTTTAATTTAATTTAAAAGTTAGCTTAATACTTATGTAAGGACAACTCTTGTCTCTCTCTCTCTCGTAGTTAGTGTAGCGGTAGATAATTTTTAACCCTTAAAACGCCTATTGGACGTATTTTACGTCGACATAGAAAAGTTTTTTAAAAATTCGCTGAAAAATACTTTTAGGCCTACCAGCCGAAAACTTTTGATTCACGTGCCTTGGGGATGCTGGGAGTTCACGGATCAAGGTGTTGTTTTTTTACAATCGTTACGCAGGCGCGCAAGCTCAAATTTCTTTCTTATCGCACTAAAAGTATCAGTGACCACATCTCGGAAATTATTTTGTCACTTTGACATAATTTTTCACCATTTTAAATTAGCCGTCACATGGAGTATTATATATGAAAAACGTGCGCATTTTCATGTAGGATGCAACAAAAAATACTCATGATTGTAGCTTTTATCAGTTTTGAAATATTTTCATATAAGTAACGATAAGTGCCAAAATTTCAACCTTCAGTCAACTTTGACTCTACCAAAATAGCCAATTGTAAGCTAAAACTTTTATATTTTAGTAATATTCAATCATTTACCTTCATTTTGCAACAAATTGGAAGTCTCTAGCACAATATTTCGATTTATGGTGAATTTATGAAAAAAAACTTTTTCCTTACGTCCGCGCGGTAACACTTCCGAAAAAATCATATGTGCAATTGTCGTAATGTTTGCACCATTTTAAATTAGCCGTTACATAAAGTTTTATATATGGAAATGTGCGCAATTTTATGCACAATACAACTAAAAATAACTCATGGTTGTAGCTTCTATCAGTTTTAAAATATTTTCATATAAATAACGATAAGTGCCAAAATTTCAACCTTTGGTCAACTTTGACTTTACCGAAATGGTCGAAAAACGCAATTGTAAGCTAAAACTCTTATATTCCTAGTAATATTCAATCATTTACCTTCATTTTGCAACAAATTGGAAGTCTCTAGCACAATATTTCGATTTATGGTGAATTTATGAAAAAAAAAAAAAAAATTTCCTTACGTCCGCGCAATGGTAACCTTCCGAAAATATCTACGTGTGATTGTCGTAATGTTTGCACCATTTTAAGAAAGCCGTTACATAAAGTTTTATATAGAAAATGTGCAAAATTTCATGTAGAATACAACAATAAATAATTGAAGGTTGAAGCTTAACTAATTTTCGAAATATTTGCATATAAATCACGATAAATAGAAAAAAAAACCACGTTCGGTCAACTTTGACTCTACCGAAATGGTCGTAAAACGCAATTTTAAGCTAAAACTCTTACAGTCTAGTAATATTCAGCCATTTATCTTCATTTTGAAACAAATTCGAAGTCTCTAGCACAATATTTAGATTTATGGTGAATTTAAAAAAAAAACTTTCCTTCCCTCCGCGCGCGGATTCTCCGCTGCAAATCTCCGAAATGCGTACGTCGCATTCTCGGAATATTTGCTCCCATTCATATTATGCGTTTCATGGAGTTTTATATATGAAAATGTGCGCAATTTTATGTAGAATACAACAAAAAATAATTAAAGGTTGTAGCTTTCCTCAATTTTGAAATATTTAAAAAAATATATAAAAATAATTCGACATTCGGTCAACTTTAACTCGTCCGAAATGGTCGAAAACTGCAATTGTAAGCTAAAAATCTCACAGTATAGTAATATTCAATCATTTATCTTCATTTTGAAACAAATTGGAAGTCTCTAGAACAATATTTAGATTTATGGTGAATTTTTGAAAATGCTTTTTTTTTTACATCCGCTCATTACGAATTCATGCATCATTTTGTGATAATATTTTCTCTGTGTTGCTTTGATCGTTTTACAATTTGTTTTTTTCTTATATATCAAAATGATTGCAATTTAGTGTACAATACAACGAAAACAAAACATTAACTCGTTAGCTTTAATCCGTTTTGCTCAGCGCGATTTGAATACAATTATATATGAAATTTTGTTTTCGCGCTATCATATATCGCATTATTTATATATGATAATATTTTTTTCATTTCTGATGGTTGCATACTAAACTTCAGGCAATGAAAAAAAAGGAGCCAAAAATGAACTCTTAATCTTGCAAACTAAGCACATTGTGATTTTTTGAAAAAAATATTTTTTCCGCTTCGGCGCTCACTCCGAGACTGCCTCGGCTTACAGGAGACGATTTTTTCTGGGCTCAGTTCGTGTCGCTTCGTGAAATAATCCCTTAAGTTAATTATTTCTAGGTAAATGATACTAACATTACCAGAGAAAAAGAAAAATAGGGGGATGTCAGAGTAACTGACTCGCTCACCCAAAATAAAAATAGGGTGTCGGTATGGTAATAGGGCGAGTGAGACCACTACGACGAACCTCTTGTCATTTAGAGTACTTCTTCACCTAAATCCCCCTCCCTGAGAGAGCTGATACACGTTCGGCGCCAGCAACTACTACTACACACCCTCCCACGCTGACCGCAGCGCTTTTCGTGGCCATCCTTTTCGTTAGCGACCTTCCGCACATGTGTTTTCCATTGCTCTGTGTTTTGTGTGACTTTGGATTATCTTTTCGCTTACGATGGAACTCCAAGCTATTGCCGCAGCTAAGTTAAGTACCCCGAAAGGTTATACACTAGTTTTAGCCAGCCAGGATCCGTTTTAACCATTTTTTAGGTTCTATAATGGTTATCCTGGTCTGGCGCCAGGCTCGCCATGCCGGCTCGCCTCGTGTTTTGGTTAGCTCCTTCGGTCTTCTATACCGTAGTAGCTATTCCTTGTTGTGTATATGCCTTTATCATGCTGTATATTACACGTGGTACGGAAGGTGCTGCTTCCATTCTATTGCTTTACATCGTACTATTCGGAAATCCTTTGCTTATGCCTTAGCTCAGTGTTCATGCATGCATGTCCCTTTGTCTAGATTTTTAGGCGTGTGGGCTTTTTATTATCGTTTTATTGCTGTATTGCTCTTTAGTCCAGCCATCCTGGCCGTCGCCTTCTCTTTTACGTATTCGGCAGAGGCCAGCTCCCGAGTTGTTAGCATGTCTCCTTTCGGGGAGCCTAGCCTACTTCTCTTGGACGTCCCTTCTTTTTCTCCCACTCGTGATTTCCTTCCTTTCACTTTTTTTACGATGTATTTATTATGGGTTGCATGTTGGGGGCGATCAGTTTAGCCTAGACTATGTTTTGTTTGTCTCGATCGCCTCGTGGTCCACCTGCGCTCGCGTCGGGCCAGCTGATCACCTCGGTCCTTCTCTCAGGGCCCCCCCTTCCTCTCCCTCCTCCCACGTGGAGGGAGGGACAGTCCTCGCTCGCTCACGGTCGCTATGGCAACCATCCGAGCACCCCTCCCCTCTTCCTCCCTTCCCAGGGGGGATACGGGAGTCACGGACTTAGGGGGTCCTGTGTTGGACTGGTCACGTTTTCTGTGAGTTATGGGGAGTACCTTGCGAGTTCAGGTCGGGTTGGCCACCCCGCCAGCTCGCATTGGGTCCTCTCCGGCGCTCTCTGGTTGGCTCTCCTCCTCCCTCCCCATCGTTACACGCATTGCTGGCTCCGCCAGCTCGTGGGGGGGGGGGGTTACGGAGTAGGCCTTACATGCTTCCCCTGTATATGATTGTTGTGGTCTCTTTCGCTTTTCCGGCGGAGCACCCGCTCACCATCCGTGTGCTCCGTGGGTTGGCGGAAGGGTTCTACGGCGGAGCTATGCTCTGCCTACATTGTTGTTTCGTTTTTGTTTTAGTTTTATTTTGTTTAATTTAATGGGTAATCTTCTCACGTTCTCCGCTGTGTTGTACCCTCACCTCGGTGTACTATATGTGTATGAGCAGGTATCTGGTTTGGCGGAAATCTTCGCTCCGGTGTACCGGAGTTTTCAAGCCAGTTTACCGAGTCCTATGGACTCTCTCACCCGGAGTACAGGAGAAGATTATGCCCAAAAATTTCACTCCAGCATGCAGCGGAGCTTCATATCTCTTAATGGGTTAGCCCTGTTAGTAACTGCCGATACTTATGTATCTGTTCACTTACAGGCTACCAACTGTCAGGAGGCAGGATGCAACGCCGTCCTGCAGGACCCTTGCGGTCATGAGGTCTGCCGGACCCACGCTCCCTGCGCTGTCCGCCACAACGACTTGATTGTGTGGCACCATGAAGCCTGCTCCATTTGCTATGAGTTAGTGGATCAGTTTTCTACCGGAGTAAGTATATACCGGCGTAGGTATTGTCTCTGTTCTTGGTATATACTGTCAGATAAGCCTGTGTAAAAATGTATAAATATGACTTGTAGTCATAAGTGTTAATGATATATCTTCGGGGCTTTGTTGTAAGTACTACAATGACCCTTTATTTCAGGCTACCGCCGTGAAGGACGCCGCGTCTGCTACCCTGAAAGCCTGGGTAGGAGGTTTTGGGAAGAACGCGCCCAAGGGATAGCCGTACATTTTGGATGAGTATGGCTGTCCGCATCTTCCCAGGCGGCAAGTCGACCGATTACGTCGCCCCTGTAGCCGCAGCTCCATGTATTGCTGCCATCCAACTGCAAGTGGCGCAGGCGTTGGCGGAGGAGGGAGCCCCGGGGGTCACCGAAGACGTTGCCACCCTGGACATCAATGTGGAACCAATGACGGTAGGGGAAGGTGAGTTGTTAGTTGAGGTAGGTTTGTTGGGCGCTCAAGGGCTTCCCTTGGGCGCATCTGGATCTTCATCTCCTGTTCCTTCTTCTACATCTTTTCAAGGTTTTTGTGAATCGGAAATTCTGGCCAAGATGTCTTCCGCCTCAGTTGTCCCTAAAGTGAAAGGGCAACGAGAGCAAAAAACCCTTGAGAGGTCGTCTTCTAAGAAGACTTTGGCCTCAACCACTCATAAGTCTCCGGCTCACCATCCCGGAGCAGAGGAAAAAAAAAGCGAAGTCATCCTCGTCTTCGCATTCTAAAGGGTCTAGGGGAAAGTCCTCTAAAGAGAAGGCCCGTGCTCCCTCCGAGCCGGTACCTTCAACGTCCACCGGAGCACGTCCGAAGACCCCTGCTTCGACCAGTACCTCTGGCCCCTTCGACCCTGACACATTTACAGCAGGGGTGATGCAACAGGTGGGCAACATGGTGGGGGCCATGATGAATGACAGGCTCGATCAGATGCTTGCCCAAATTTCCACCTCGTTTGCACAATCTGGTCAGTCGATCCAGAACATCTCGGATCGGCAGACGAACCAGGAAAACTTGCTGGCGGGCCTCAGGGAGCATCCCCCAGCAGTTCTTCCTCTGGCAGGCGCCGGAGTAGCCTCAATGCCGGATTATGACTCTCTTCCCCCATTCACCATGAGCAATCCTTGGAGGGTAGCAGCCTTCGCACCCTTCAAGGATGGAATGATCTCAATTCCGGACTGTGGAACTCGTCGCATCAAAGACTTCGTGTTCCACCCCGCCAATCTTCAACCACCTTTTATGGGGTATGCCAGGTTGACGGAGGCAGCCTCTGAAAACATGAGAGCGGACAAGATCCCGAAAGAAACTGTAATATACAGTCGGGAACAAGCCCAGAGAGAATGGGTAAGGTGCCTTGAAGAATGGGACTGTACTAACACCAAACTTCAGGCATTCAAATGCCCATTCACAATCTTTGTGGCGGAGGAGGAGGCACCACTCCCCTTCACCACAAAAATTGCAGATGTAACTATCCAGGCCGCCATGAAAGACGAGCCTCTTCCTCAGCTGAGGGAGTCGGACCCAACGTCCCTGCTCTTCCCAGCTTCTGAGGATCTCTGGGCTGACCTTCCAGCTTCTTTCACGGTCGGGAAGCTCAAACCGGACTGTGCTATTGAACAGTTCGGGGAGAGACTCCCAAGACTACTGGACAATGTGATCCAAGCGGACTTCGATGCAAGGATCAGGTTAGGGAGGACTCTTAATGCCTTAGTTATGACAGAGGTTGCCGCCATTACATATGGTACGGAGCCTCTGTTCAAGCTTCTGGCAAAGGCTCAGACGCAGACCGTACAGTCTGATTTGTACGATTTCGTGGTAGCAAGGCAAAACTGCAGGAAACATGTCCTGCAGGAAGCCACCATAAGGCATGAGCCCAACAAATTGCTCTCGTCTTCTATCTGGGGAGCTGACCTCTTTCCCGAGTCTGCGGTAAACGAGGTCCATCACGAAGCGACCAGGCTCAACCAGAGCCTTAGGGTCTGCTGGGGACTTACTGGCAAGAGGAAGCCAGAAAGTACCCCCTCTGGTTCGAAGAAATTAAAGAAACCTAAGAAGTTTTCAACCTTCCAGGCACCACAGCAACAACAGTTCGGTTTCACAATCCGTGCAACTGTCGACTTCAAAGAACCAGAGCCAGCCCATCCTCCTGTTGACGTCCCAGAACCAGCCCTCGACCTCCTACGCTGTTTCCCCAGCCTTCAATCCTGTTTTTGAAGGACAGGCATTCCAAGCCATCAACAGGTTTGGAAGGGGAAGCAGGGCTAGGGGTGCATTTCATCAGAGGGGTGGCGGAAGGACACCCAACAAGGGGAGACACTTCCGTGGAGGGCGCGGAGCACGTCCTGCACAGACCCAGTGAGAACCCTCAGGTAGGAGGGAGGCTGTTCCTCTTCCGACATCGGTGGGGATTCAGCAATTGGGCACAAAGCATTGTGTCCAAAGGGCTGGGATGGAGTTGGATCAAAGGTCCCCCTCCATCCAAAACATTCCTTCAACTACCAACAAAGGAATTGGCAGAGTATGCACAAGAGCTCCTTCAGAAAGGAGTAGTATCGAGTGTCAAACATTTAAAGTTTCAAGGACGCTTGTTCAGCGTGCCAAAGAAAGGCTCAACAAAACGAAGAATAATCTTAGACTTGTCCCGTCTAAACTTATTCATTCGTTGCGACAAGTTCAAAATGCTGACTATCTCGCAGGTGCGGACCTTACTTCCCCGTGGGGCTGTCACCACCTCTATCGATCTTACAGACGCATACTATCATATCCCAGTCGCGAGACACTTCCGCCCATATCTAGGCTTCAGGTTGGGAGACCAGGCATTCTCTTTCAAAGTGATGCCCTTCGGGCTGAACGTAGCCCCCAGGGTGTTCACGAAAATAGCGGAATCAGTGGTCCAACAATTGAGATCACAAGGGATAATGGTAGTAGCGTACCTCGACGATTGGCTCATTTGGGCAACAACTGTCGAGGAATGCCTCAAAGCCACGAACAAAGTAATTCAGTTTCTGGAACATCTGGGGTTCCAAATAAACAAGACCAAATCCAGGCTAACGCCGGAGTCGCGTTTTCAGTGGCTTGGCATTCAGTGGGACCTGAACTCCCACACTCTGTCAATTCCATTGGTCAAAAGGAAAGAAATAGCCAAGTCAATAAGACAATTCCTCAAATGCAAACAAATGTCGAAGAGAAACCAGGAAAGGATCCTAGGTTCCCTCCAGTTTGTGTCAGTCACAGACGTTCTGTTGACAGCAAAGCTGAAAGATATAAATCGAGTTTGGCGCTCAAGAGCAAATGTCAAATCTCGAGACAAGTTGTCAGTAATTTCGCTGATTCTTCGCAAACGTCTCCGCCCCTGGGCGGAGTCCAAGAATCTGTCCAAATCAGTTCCTCTCCAGTTCCCTCCTCCGGCGTTGGTTATCCATACGGACGCCTCACTAAGCGGGTGGGGAGGATACTCCCAATTCAAGAAAGTTCAAGGTACTTGGTCGCCTCAGTTCCGCCGGCTTCACATAAACGTACTGGAAGCCATGGCAGTATTCCTCACTCTGAAGAGGCTTCTACCAGCCAAGAATTCCCATTTAAAGCTGGTTTTGGACAGCGCAGTAGTGGTACACTGCATCAACAGGGGAGGATCCAAATCATGACATGAACCATGTCATGATAGCCATTTTCTCTCTAGCAACCAAGTACAAATGGCATCTATCCTCCACTCATCTGGCGGGAGAAAAGGAACATGATAGCAGACGCCCTGTCTCGATCAGTTCCTCTAGAATCGGAGTTGTCCCTGGACAGGTGCTCATTCCAGTGGATTTGCCAAAAGGTCCCAGACCTCCAGGTGGATCTTTTCGCATCACAAGCGAACCACAAGCTCCCTTGCTATGTGGCCCCCAACCTGGACCCTCTGGCTTATGCCACAGACGCCATGTCCATAGGCTGGAATCAATGGAGGAAGATATACATCTTTCCTCCAGTGAATCTTCTATTGAAAGTCCTGAGCAAACTCAGGACATTCAAGGGACAAGTAGTTCTAGTAGCTCCGGATTGGCCCAAGAGCAATTGGTATCCTCTCCTCCTGGAATTGGGTCTCCGACCTCGACGGATCCCCAATCCCAAACTGTCTCAGTCAGTACAAATGAGGACTGTGTTCGCTTCCTCAGGAACTCTCAAACCCTAACTTTATGGACTTCATGAAGTTTGCGGCTAAGAGAGATGCAAATATCGATCCCCAGAATATCCTTTTCTTAGAATCAGATAAGAGGGAATCAACTTTACGCCAGTACGATGCTGCTGTTAAGAAACTGGCAAATTTCCCGAAGGAAACAAACGCTCGAACCATGACAGTAAATTTAGCTATATCCTTTTTCAGATCCCTGTTTGAAAAGGGTCTAGCAGCTAGTACTATTACCACTAATAAGTCAGCTTTAAAGAAAATCTTCCAGTTTGGTTTTAAAATAGACTTAAGAGACTCCTACTTTTCGTCTATTCCTAAAGCCTGTGCTAGGCTCAGACCTTCAGAAAGGCCGACCTCAATTTCATGGTTCTTGAATGACGTTCTCAAACTGGCTTCAGATACTGACAACGATTCATGCAACTGTATATAATGTTATTAAGGAAAACATTATTTTTATTAAGCCTGGGCTCAGGAGCCAGAATATCAGAACTGTCGGCTCTTTCCAGAACCTCTGGACATGTAGAATTTCTCCCCTCAGGAGAAGTCCTATTATCTCCAGATCGTAGCTTTTTGGCAAAGAATGAGGACCCCTTAATGAGATGGGCCCCTTGGAAGGTCCTCCCTCTTCCACAAGACCCTTCTCTTTGTCAGGTGACGACCTTACGAGCCTATCTGTCCAAGGACATCCTCAGCCCCCTCTTTATGAGGGAAAAAGGTGGCACTATTTCAATAAAAGGGATTGGACAACAAATCCTGTATTTTATTAAACAAGCTAACCCTGATTCATTCCCTAGAGCCCATGACATCAGGGCAGTGGCCACCTCTATTAATTAATTCCAGCATATGAATTTCGATGACTTAAAGTACACGGGCTGGAAATCGCCGACAGTTTTTAAACGTCACTACTTAAAAATCCTTGGAATCTCTTAAATTTCCGGCAGTGGCAGGGGGAAACATAGTTTCCTCTGACACTGTCCAGCAGTCGTAGTCGAAGATCCAGATTTCCTTTCTACCTTCCTCACTAACATTTCCCCTAACCTTACCGTCAGGTTCAATTGTGTTTTGAGCCTTAGCTGCCTAAAAAGGCTACATATAGTGATGTGCCCCTTATTTTTATGCTAGGGGCACTCACACTTGTAAATATTATTACTAACTGTGACCGTTTGGTGTTGTTCTCCCTTATTTTTTTTGCTAGGGAGGCACACCCATATGTATTATAAGCTATTAATCATGTCTTAAGAAACTATAGTGAGTTATCCTCTCTTATTTTTATGCTAGAGAGTCTCACTTGTACATACTGCCTCATAGTTATCATAAGTTAGTTTAAGTCTACTTTTAAGTCCAATTATATGTTTTAAGCTAACATTTGTTACATTAGGTTAAGTTTAACCTTAGTTATGATAACTTTGTAAAATTTTCAACTAGATTATATTCATTTATTTTATTTTCTTTTCGTTTTATTGAGACCCTAATTTATTCTTCCAATCTTGTGCTAATTCTCTGGTACTATTTCACGAAGCGACACGAACTGAACCCAGAAAAGGGATTTTGGCGAAGGAAAATCTATTTCTGGGCAATGGGTTCGTGTCGCCCAGTGAAATCAAACCCCCCCGTGTTTCTCCCACCCATGCGCCCAAGATTGGCCTGTAACTTCAAGGATGGCCACGAGAGGAGCTGCGGTCGGCGTGGGAGGGTGTGTAGCAGTAGTTGCTGGCGCCGACTGTGTATCAGCTCTCTCAGGGAGGGGGATTTTGGTGAAGGAGTACTCTAAATGACAAGAGGTTCGTGGTAGTGGTCTCACTCGCCCTAGTACCATACTGACACCCTATTTTTATTTAGGGTGAGCGAGTCAGTTACTCTGACATCCCCCTATTTTTGTTTTTCTCTGGTAATGTTAGTATCATTTACCTAGAAATAATGAACTTAAGGGATTATTTCACTGGGCAACACAAACCCTTGCCCAGAAATAGATTTTTCCTTCGTCAAAATCCCTTTATTATACCCCTTAAGCGTTTAAGGGTTAATTAATCTAATTTTACCTTTACCTTCTAGAACTGTAAATGCACTGTTCTAAAACATAGACATAACTAAGAGTTAGTCTAAATAAAAAGCAGTTTGTTCATAAAAAGGAATTTCAGAACAGAGAGAAAGAAACAGAATAAAGAATTTCTCAAGGGGTTGAGAAGACATCTAAAAATAGATTGGCTGGTCAGAAGGGGGAAAGAGAGAAATATGATGTATGTATGTAATCTTCACACACACCTGCATTTTTACCAACCATTTATTTCTTTTTTTTTAGAGTAATGTATTGAGCTAAATTTTAAATGAAATTACAGTAACTCTAATTTCATTTAAAAGTTAGCTTACTGTTTAGGGAGCATGATTAGGGTCATATTTAGCGTTCAAACTTTAGAAGTAAACATTTATTGGCATTTTTAAAGACCAACCCAAACTTGCGCAAAAGTTCCCCTTGCGCGAGTGGGTCTGAAACCTAACCTTGCATAAGTTCAGGGTATTGCTGTATTGTCTAATGATTTCTCTGAATGAATATAAGCAGGCAAGCCAAAAACTGAAAACAACTGAGTAAGCCTTTATGAGGTGTCTTCTCATGCCAGTGAAAGTTTGGCTTACACCAGGCACAAACTCTGCATGAACAGACTACTTGTCGCCCTTCTTCTACTGGGTAGGGTATGTTCTTAGATTTCACAAAGTGATATAATCTGGTGACTCTGGTGTGGCACAAAGCCTCATGGAGAGCTACTAATTTTCTGCTGGTTGTGGAGTACTGCACCACAGAAGGACCTAGAGAAGATGTCAGAAATGTTTTCTGGGCCTGGTTGATATAAGATCTCAAAATCATAACAGGATAACTCCATCCTCCAGTGCATTATCTTGTCATATCTTGTCTTACTTTTATGCTTTTTATCAAACAAAGCTCACAGATCTCTGGTCTGTCTTAATTGCAAAATGTCTACCCATGAATAATGTTGCCAATGAAGAACCGCATCAATAATAGCTTGTGCCTCCTTTCCAACTGCTGCATAGCACTTCTCAGGACTTGAAATGTTCTTGAAAAGAAAGCCACCAGATATCCCACTTTAGAGAGAACTGCTGCAATGGCCACCTCAGATGCATCAGTTTCTACATCAAATGGTTGATCTTCATCAATAACTTGAACTACAGATTTCTCCATACAGGCAGTCCCCAGTATCAGTGGACTCGGTTATTGTGATCTGGTTTTATGGGGCTTGTCTAGCACCTAATGGGCCGAATGGGACGAGTACCAGTTATCAGCTCCATAAGTGCCATTGTAGCCACCATAAATCGCAGAGTTTCATTTAATGGCAGTTTTCGCTAAGTGGCACACCCCTGGGAACGGAACCCCCACTGATAACTGGGGCCTGGCTGTATCTAGTTTGAGAGCCTGAAAGCACTTTCAGCTTCCTTTGCTATAGGAAATGAGTTGGTAGTACCTAGATGACTAACTTTACTTGAGAAATTATAAACCTAGGGGGAATAGTAGGCATAAATATCCAGAGCTTGACAAAGTGACTTCTCATCTTGAGGTAAAGGCAGCTCACGCAAAGGCACGAGTCGTTCAGGGTCTGGATGTATCTCTCTCCTTACCACTTCATAACCAAGAATTTTCACTCTATCTGTTGCAAAAATGCCCTTTTCCTCGTTGTAACTAATGTTTTCCCACTCAGCAGCTTTAAGGAATTTCTCAAGGATACTATCATGTTCTTCCTGTGACTTACCGCAAATTGTCCCATTGTCCAAATAAGCATAGGTTCCTTTGAGCTGCTCTTCCTGTATGAAATTATCCATGAACCTCTGGAAACAGGCAACTCCATTGGTGATGCCAAAAGGTTACTCTGGTAAATTGATACAGGACAGGCCACCTTTCAAATGCTGTACGTACTACTAATATGGTTTATCAACACTCCTTATGGAAACTTGATGATAACCACTCCTTAAGTCTATAGTACTGGCAGCCCCCATTAACGGCAGCATCGGTTCACGGCTATCCAGTTTTTGGGCGCTTGCTTAGCAATGCTGATAACTGGTTTTTCTGCAATGATCTCTGGTTAGCAGCGTCGATATCCACTTAGCAGAGCGGATCTCTATTTAACAGCAAACGTCGATGCATCCAGTAAATGGCGCTGTTAAGCGGGGTATTGGGGCTGTTATCGCCAAGTTTCAGTTAGCAGCATCGGCCGGGAAAGGAACCCCGCCGTTAACCGGGGCAGCCTGTACTGAATATGTGATACTGAGCAATTTTATTTATGTACTGTTCAAGGAAGAATCTTCTTGTGGCAGGATCACAACCAAGGAAATCTCCCCACAGTTACTTTAGTTGTACCAACTATCAAACTTTCCCTCTGCCACACTTTCCGCTTCACGTTACGAAATACACGCAGGACAATTGGCTTACCGAAATACAGAACATGTACTCACCTCAGACTCTAGATACTCACGGCTAGGCGCTGTGCTGTCCGCTGGATATAGGCTAACAAGCACCAAAACCATACAACAACTCAAAAAACAACACCCCAATCACTACGCAAATAAATACCAACAGCTCGAAAACAACACAGCAAATCATACCACAACTCAAACCCAGCACAACAAACCACCACTGTCTCCAAAAGACAACTCACGAAACCATCAAAACGCAAAATCAAGTACAACAAACCTCTTCAGCTCCACAATCACCAGACCACACACACACACACACAACAACCATACAACATCAATATCAACCAAGAAAACACCAAATAACACCAAATAACACTGGATACTTCTGACTGACCATCTTTTCCAACTTACTGAATCTTAACAACTCCCTGAATCTTCATAACTCCCATAACGGACTCTCGCCATTAATATCCTCGGTGACTTCTCCAACAGACAAGCCAGATGCTTACGCTGCCATCAAACCACTTATTATCCATCCACCAATTACGATCTTTCTCTCTCTCGATCGATCGCTCACTCACTCACTCTTCAGAAAAACACATACACACTTACATACTATCACACATCAACACGAAACACGACATATCAAACTGCAAAAACATTTAAACTCTCAACCCAATGACACACTCTCACGCAACCCTCGAAGACGTTGTCAAATGTAAATACCATTTTCACACCTCCATATTGTGAGATGAGCACCTTCTTTAAACATATCCTCATCTGCATCTTCCCCCTTAGAAGTTCCTTCACGGGGCCTCAAGAGGCTGTCTCTTTTCGAGGAGGCAGTGGGTTCTCTCATCAGCTCTTCCTGGCCTTTGGGCTCAGGAACTGAATTTCATACCTCATAGGGTCTTGCATTTTTGGAAGCAATCAGGCGCGCAGACTTCGGTTTGCACTCACGTGGCCAGTTCTGTGAAGTCCTCTTCTAAGACACTGATGCTGTGTTGGGGTCTCGGCCTAGCCGAGGCACTCTGAGTGCTCAATTTTCTATGGGGTCTCGAGTATCTGAACTGGTGTTGTAGAGACCTTTCACCGTCCTGGTTCAAGCACAGGGCGAGAGAAAGAGCCGAGACATGCAGGTTTTTAGGCTTTCCTTGCTAGTAGTATATCAGTACTCAGCCAGGGCCCAGTCGGGTGCCTCAGTCTCGACCAAGCACCTGGAGAAGCAGGAAGGAGATTCCCTTCAGAAGTCCTACAGTGCTTTTAAGGGACTGTCTCTCTCCAGGGAGGCAGGGTTCTCGTTGGCTCTACCCGCTCACAGGGCGGGAGCCGATTCGTATTTTCCTCTGGAGTCTTGCGTTTTGGGATTCTCAAGGGAGTGACCTCATCAGGCTGCACTCCTGGTCCCAGTTTTAGAAGTCTGCATCTAAGACTGTTGCTGTGCCTATCCCTTCCCAGTTTCTTAGGAAGCCAAGAGAAGATCATTTCCGATGAACATTCTTACAAGATTCAGGAGTTTTCGCCAGGTGCTCAGATTCCTTGGATCGCGACCCACTCAGCTAGCGAGTTTTAGAGTGCCAGGGATTCTGTAAAATCTCAAGCACTTTCCAAACCAGTGCCAGAGGGTTTGCTTCAGTCTGGTTTAGGCACCGAACGAGAGTAGGTACCGAGGCATGTCAAGTGTTTCAACACCACCTGCCGGCTTTGCCTGGTCAGGTCCCATCCTTTGTGTCTTGCGGATCTTAGGGTCTGAGCACGCAGGATAGCAGACCAACAAGAACTCCCCCTTTGAGCTTTCTGCCTTGAAGGAGACTAGAGCTTTTGGGAGGAAAGCAATAGTTCTTAGCAAACGAGTACCATTCATGGCTTGACTTGCCAACCGAGCAAGGACCCTGGTTGCATTTGCATAATCAGCTCAGTTAGGCTCGGCTCACTTGTCTTGGTTCGGCTTACTTGCCATGCCAGGACCCTGGTCACTTTCACATGATCGGCTCAGCTGGCTCAACTCATTCACTGCTTAGTTCCAAATCACATTTACGTGATCTGCTCACTCCCCCCCCCACCTGACTCAGCTCTGTTCGGAGTGAACTTTCCGCTCCCCTCAGGTTGGTACTTTCCCATGGCCTAAGCACCCTCCTTCCCTGTGCTGTCGTCATCACAGCGTTGATGATTTGTCTATGATCTACCACGGGTGCAGTCAGAAGGAAAAAACTAAAAAACTCCCAACAATGCTCGGGCAATATTCCTCTTCAGTTTCCTACTGGTAAACTCAGCCACAGTGGCATGCCGCAAGAGCAACACCCAAAATTAATCATAAAAGATATGCTGTTGTGCCCTTACAAGGATAGGGCGTGAGGATGAGAATGTTACGCCCTTGGCCACCGGCCCCAAGACACACACACTGTGGGAATGCAGCCTACGCGAGTATATCACAAATTATGGGTTTGTATATCAATAATCAAGCACATTATATTCAGTACAGGCAGTCCCCGGTTATTGCAGCCTCGTTATGAGCAATCTGGTTTTATACATGGCACTTGTCTTTTGCGCAACTGATTTCTGGTTATTTGGCACCAAATACATAACTAACAGAAGCAACATTAACCAGTTATCATCACTGATAACCACAGAAAATTGCAGATTTTCTGTTATCAGCAATTTTTGTTTATCATCAAGCCATCGTTATGGAATACATACAAAAAGTAAGAAAAGAAAAGATCCCACCAGGAAAAGCAAGTTTAACGACAGTCAGGCAAAGAGCTCACAAAAACCTGTCTGCATCACATGATGGCCAAAAGCAAACTGGAATGTTTACATCCAGGCAGGCGGCTATTCCTACTACTGGATGGTACTAGTTACTGCCTAACCACTTGTTCAAGAGTTTAGCAGCCATTTTCCAGCTTTGCCAAAGGTAATCCCTAATGTAAAGGACTGATGGTTTGTATATTGTGTAGGAACAAATATATAATATATTTTAATACATATTATACTACTATACATACATACACACACAATTAGAGTTCTGCCTCCTTAAATATACATAAATGCTCTTTATTACAATCCTACAAAGAATTGTACCAAAGATGAAACATCCATCTCAGTCCCATCCCCAAGAGAGGAACCTATGTCTTAGATCCCCAAGACTGGAAGTTGGAACATTCAACCAGCAAATCTCAGTCAGGGGACAATACAGTTGCTGCATAATGAATGGTTTTCACCTGACATCAAGAACCCATGAGTCAGCCTTGCATGTATGTCCAACCCCTTAGGCTGCACATCATTTCCAGTCTCCTTGGCATATAGAGATATGATTAAGGAGATATTGATAATGTAATCCTGCTCTTCTTTTGATTTGTTTCAATATTTTTGCAAAGGGACTGCCAAAGGTTTTTCATTTTCTGACCTGCAGGAGGATATACATTCCTATGGTAGTAGGCATCTCCTGGGTTCTGGAGAGGTGATTGCTGACTTGGCAAGTTTGTCAGTTTGCTCGATCCCAACTAGTCCAATATGGGAAGGCCCCCAGCAAAAATTTACTTCCCTCCACTAGCAAAAGCCATTCCAGTACAGGCTGTCCCCGTTTATCGGTGGGGATTACATTCTGATGGCCTGATGATAAGCTAAAATTGCTGATAACCAAAAATCAGATTTATGGCATAGATAACCGGTTAATAGTGCCACTGTTAGGTATGGTATCAGTGTCATAATTCTATCATCAGCGCTGATAACTGGAAAACTTGGCGCATTATGGCACTGAAAATTGCTAATTTTTGGAGCTACACCAGCGTCATAAGAATGGATTGCCAATAACAGAGTCCATCAATAACCAAGGACTGCCTGTATCTCTAAATCAAAAGGTGTGAAGAGTTGAAAGATTATAAAAGCTGAAGAACACTTCATGAATCACAATGTTTAGTATTACTACATACTTCCATTTAGTTAACATATTCTTTCAGGGCTCTAAAACTGCATGCAGTTCTGCTGTAAATATATATGAAACATGATAATCTCCCACTTTTTTCTACATAAGGAAAGACCACATCAAAGCCAACACCAGCATCTGACTTTAAGCCATCTATGAAAACTGCAACAGAGTTATGTTGGGATAAATTATTTAAATATATTGACTGCACTGCCTCATTGGACATTTTGCTTTCATCAAATTAAAATATCTGCACCATTTTATGTCTGGAAAGTTCCAGTGGGGGCTAATCGAATCTAGCTGGTAAGGTCTCCGTCCTTGGCATGTTTAATTGACTGGTTATATTTTACTCTTAAAGCAAATGGTTAGGGTTGCCTGGGGTGATTTTCACAAAAATGCCAATGCCTTTCATTTCTGATACAAATGTTGGTTAAAGACTTTGGGAGCCTCTGAAATCTGTATCAGTTGATTTTGGTTATGTAGATCCTGAGATCCTACCAGCATCTACAAATATGCTCTCAGTAGATGACAACTTAAATGCTCCTGCAGTCAATCTTACTCCTCCATGATATATTGAAATTAAGCATTAAAGTCCCATTAGGTTTGCTGAGGAGTAACTTCACACCCATAAGGTAATTTTGAAAATAACATAGCTTTGCATATTCACAACATCTGAGTTATGTCAGCACCCCAGCAAGTGTGGGACACAACTTTTAGACGCTCAATGCATTCAAGCATTTTGTCTTAAAATATTTCAGATGTGGAATTCAAGTTGGCTTGCTATAAAAAATCAACCCAAGAAACCTTGTTTCACCAACACATGGAATTCTCTGCCCATGTATGAACAGATCTGGATCATGATGGACTCCTCTTACATGGCAGAAGTGCATGGTTACCATTTTATCAGCTGAAAACCTAAAATCATTCACCTCAGCTCACTTTACTATATTATCATTGCGGAGCTGAAGGCAAAATTTAGTTGCTGCCACCTTTCTTGATCCAAAAAATATTGAACGGTCATAAAAAAAAAAAAAAAAAAAAAAAAAAAAGTAAAAATACATTGGGGAATTGCTTTGGAATATACATTTGGGGGAATTGCTTTGGATATCCAATTGATTGCTAAAGTGAGCTGTTACACTTAGAACACCTCCTTGTGGCACTTGTTTTTGGTTGAATACATTTGACCCTGTTACTCCATCCTGAACCCAAAATAGCCTATTTGTTAAAGCCTTGATAAAAAGAAGCAAATTGCCTCTAAGGTTTCATTCATAAAGAACCCTCAGAATGCCATCTCTCCATGTAGTATCATAAGCTTTCTCAATATCAAAGAAACCAATCATCAAACGTATATTAACCACTTTTTCCATGATCTTACACCAATATGATGTCAGTGCAAGGGGAGAATAATTCTCCATCTCAAAAAGGGTCTTTTCCTAGTTTCACAAATCGCAGTCATTTTAACATCTCCCATACCTTACGGAAAATATGTAATAAAGGAAATTCTGTTAATAATGTTTATGAACACTGTTATTTCCTATTCCATGCTTAATCACTTAGTTATCACCCAGTCCAGGACCTGATTCACTACACTTAGTTAAGGCTGATTCAAATTCTCTCATAGTGAAAGGTACATTATATTGTTAATTCCTTAATGTATTAAAATCAATCCTACCTGCTCCATTGCCCTTCTTTGAGCAGAATAGGGTCTGTCATCATTTTTCTTTGCACCAATTACCACTAACCAAGGATCTGCAACTTCACAACCATGGAAACTGACAAGGAGTAAATTGCTTAATATTTTTCTAACTTTTTTCCAGACTGCAGTCCGAGGTGTTTTTTAATTTAAAAAGATGAAAATTTTCCAAGAGTCCTTTCGTGCCTTTTTCATTTCTAAGCATAAATGATCTCACACCTTTCGAAATTAAATATGGCAATACCAGTCACATTTTTATCTGCAATATATGGTGAAAACACACCTCAGTTCTCTAAATTTCCTGGCATTTACAAGTCCACCATAGAATTGATCAGTGAATAACTATGCCAGATGTCCTTGGTATTTATTGAAGACTAGCCAAAAATATAGTGCTATTGAAAACATCAAGAGTATTATCTACAGAGTGAGAGTCATCAGCCGAGTCATCTATTAAGCTGTTGCCCAACCAACTTTACCATTGTTTCATTTAGGTGACCATGAAGATGGAGGATTTGAAGATCCATTCATTACTATTGGAAAATGGTCACTAGTAAATCTATCATTGAAGTCAATAAGGCAGTCATCACTGCATATAGATAAGTCAATTACTGACAATGTGCCTGTTTTAACAAGATAATGTGCAGACTCCCCATTGTTTAAGATTCCCACATTATCAATTTCTATGATGGAACATAGGTAATTTCCACTTTGATTGGTAAAGATATTACCCAAAAGAGGGTTTCTGTTACGTATTCACACCTCCTACAATAAAAAGGGAAGTGGTAGCTGTTGGATATGGGATTTAAATTCACCAGTGGGGAAGTCTTCACAAAGTGGCAGCTATGACAGCATACTGTATATTTTCTTTGCAAAGGATCTGCACGCCTATCACTCGCAGTGTAGACTGGATACTAATAGAATTTTGTGGTGTCAATACGAATATATAAAAATAAAAATTAAAACACCCCATGGCTTCTTATATTAATTAGGGGACTGTTAGGCTGTATAATTTTTTGGGCTTGGACACATTACCAATCATAGTGTGCTCCTAAGCTATACAGTAAACCAGACATTTTCTATGGACCGTGTATACCCATTGTTTGCGAAAAATTCGCATATATGTGGTATTTTTCACCGATACAACCAGCACCGACTCCGAAGAGGCAGAAGCACCAGAAATCACTGGTGCAGCCTTCAAAGAGGCAAGAGCACTGGTTGCCACTGGTATGACAAATTTTTTAAGTCATTTGTACTTTTCCTAACAAACTAACCTGAGGTTTTTACATGTAGGATTTTACCTTTCAGCGAGCTGGAAATCTGGCTGTTACATTTTTGCAAGGTGGTTAGGGTGGGAATAGCTAATGACGGATAGGGGCAGAAGCACTGCCCACCAAGTCTGTGTGCATTCAATTCTATAGTTTACTTTTTGGCCCAGGTAAGAAAGAGAATGAGGGGTGGTAAGAGGTACGCCCTTTATGAAAAGGCCTCAGGTTTGTATGTTAGGAAAAGTACAAATACTTTAATATTTTGTCATTTACATATGAGAGACTTACTTTTGGAGGGAGGATTCTGAGTATAAATATCTGAACTGAGTGGTAGTTCAGCTCACCTGGCTACTCTCTTCCTGATCATGAAAGAGCAAAGGAAGTAGACCATACCTCTAATCTATTGAACAAGAGATGATTAATTTTATAGACTTCCAGGAATTTTGAACTGAAGGAAAATAATATCCTTGATTCATAAAGGTCAGTGTCAGACTATAAAGCTAAGAATAACCAAGTCGTTTGCTCATAGTCAGTCCCTCTCTCCCATTGCTAGAGAGAAGGAAGGATTTGCATTCACTAATGCAAATGGAGCTAGATTATAGATACTAGGATAACCAGTCATCTAGACCACCTGTATGCACACCCATCCAGCACATGACAGCTTGTTCCTTGTTCCTCTGCCCACTGGAAGAGAAAGGAAGACAGGAGAAATGGAGGAGGCCACTCCAACACAAACCTTTTCCTTGCAGCTGCACACCTTGGGTGAGATGCAACCTGTCCCTAGAGTTGGGTGAATTACATGAATTGTTGAGCATCCACCATAAGATCCAAGGAAAAAAAAAGAGTCCAAGGACCTATGAGCAACATCCCAAGGTAAAAGGAGATGAATGTGATCTACACAATTACGTTCCATCTTAGTACTTGACCGACTGGTTCTTTCTGAATGCGATGGACAAACCGATGCACTCGGTCTCAAAAGATCTGGTCCAAAACATACTGATGACCACCAGGAAGTTGTGGGGTATGCTCATTTGATCATCTCATTAGCCAGAGAAATGACAATCTGGACACCATTTCTTGGCCAACATAAAGCTAACAAATGAGTCATTGGCATTATTAGAACCACAGGACCATAGAAGTGTTATGATCAAATTCACTAATCACCTTTGAAACATATACAACGGCAAAAGGCGTAAGCTTCCAGCTGTAAAAGTCCAGCTGCAAATGGATACCTCTGTGTGATCTGGCCTCGTGAGAGTAGGTTGGTGCTAATATTCAGTGTCAAACAATATTGACTATGGATGGATGGATGGATGTATGAGTTTTAGGGCAAAAGCCCAGGCACTGGGCCAAAGAAGCCATTCAGCGCCGTAATGGAGATTAAATAAATTACATTATGAATGAGTTAATAAGTGTATAAAGAAAAATGGTTCATATAAACTTACCCTATGAGAAATGAATGAATTAATGAAGAAATAAATGAAGAAAATGCTTTATAAATAAATATATATATCTATGATGTGATAGCTAAAAAATAATTAAATGTTATTAAAAATATTTATAGACTTTAAAAGGAGATGAGAGCAGAAATATCTGCTTCATCTCCCAAAATATCACAAAGGGAGTGGGAAAAAAAAAAAAAAAAAAAAAAACTAAGAAAAACGGCACTATGCACCATAATAATTGCTGTGTTGTGTGAGGAACAGGTGAGGAAAGCCATGTGACAATTTTATGTGAATTATGAGAAAGCTATGTATCAGACTGAATTATGACAAGGCTATGAAATCAGACTATAAACTACATGACTGCGGAAGGAAACGCAGTCTACGATTTATTAAACAAGTTTAAACCTTTTTTTTTAATGAAGCAGGACACATATATAAGGGACAGTGTTACTCCAGAAGCATGTCTGAAGTAACACTAATTTTTCAATCAACTGGATGTTCTTACAATTCCCTCCAATACAAAACAAGAATATTCAAACACAGTTTATCTGCAATAATCCCTGATATGTGACAAACCATTTATAATGTACTCAAGGATCCATACATAAGGGAAAGGTGTTACTTTTAATTTTATTTGTAACTAAACATAAGAAATAGACAATTGTTTCTAAACATAATAGATGAGGAATAATGAGGAATACACAAATATATAATGTTTTTTTATTTACCAAGCATTCAAAGTATTCAGAAATATCACATTGTAATTATACCTAGCCCATAAACAACCCATATGGAAACATGTCCTTCCTCTTAATATAATTCTTACCTTCAGCCATAATTATTCAATGATGAGAGTTTGCCTAATTTTCCGATATAAAGCACTTGCGATATGAGTTTCTCTGCAAGAACCTTATTTTCTTCATTCATTTTTAGTAAATCACTGGTAACAACACTACCAAAATCACTTTGATCATCGTTATCACCCTCTTCAGATTGAGACAAGTTTCTTAACTGATGGAGGGCTTCTTGAAGTACCTCATGCCGCTTGTCACTGGCTGTAGGCCTTTTTAACCCTCTTTTTGTCGAGTGCCAACTACGAGAGGGCTCAGGAGTTCCAGATTGTACATTTTCATGAGATGTACTTGGTACAGGTGTACCAGGCGGTTTTGTTGTATGGGATGGAGCAATATCTTCAGTTTGTTGAAGTAATGGATCATTGAAAATCTGTAAAAGTAGCAATGGCATTATTCATAATATTGCTTACAAACAATTATCAGTATTACATCCCAGGTAGGGCATGTTTATGTAAAAGTTACAAGTACTAATATTGTTTTTTCTGACCAATTATTTTTCTGTATTATGTATATATTATTCTGACCAATTCTTTTTTTTTATTATGTGATATATTATATATACCTCAGGAGTGGAAATGTGTAGCAGAAGGGTTTTCCAAAATAGATCTTTCCAAATTGTATCGGAATCACAGATGGGAAACACAACCTGATATGTGTCCACATAGTAGCAGTTATTTCTACTACATCTATAAAGGATCCCTCAGTACCAAATTAATGGCTGTCTCTGATGCTAACCCAATTTTAATTTATGTAGATGTGGGGACTAATGAAATTGCCAGATGGGTGTGTGGGATAACACTAATTCTCAGTCAGCATGTCAAAAATGGATCTGCGGGTTTGCCAGATGATGAGGTGCTTCCTAGCAGCTCAAGGAAATTACCTGATGTCTTTGTGGCTGGTGACGCATTTCCTTTGAAGCACCACATCATGAAACCTTTACCTTATTAAAACCAAAATATTGTGCAGAGCATATTTTCCTACAGACTCTAAAGGGCTAGATGAACAGCAGAAAACGTGTTCGGAATACTAGCAAACAGATTTCAGATATTTAAAAAAATCCATTAATCTTGGACCAAAAAGGGTAGAACAATTTTAGCCTGCACTGCACTACACAATTATCTTCACAAAGACCCTGTCACCCCTTACTTGTGTACTGATGACAATTTAGATACTGTAAACATCCCTGGTACTTCAAATGTTGATGTTATCCTACCTCTACATATGTAGCAGCAGAATTGTACAACCGAAGGAGTGATAGTAGGCAATCACTTCATGCAGTATTTCAATGAAGGTGCTGTAACCTGGCAGCACAGAATCACCTAATGGGGACTTGAAACATTAACTCCTAATGAATTAGTATTTGGTCATTAAAAATATTATTCAATATTCATAAGTTTCATAATGTACTTCAATGCATTCAGGTTTTGTTTCAACTTTGGTCCTGTGAATTGAAATGGTGGCAGTAATAAAAAAAATTAATAAAGGGATTTTGACGTAAGGAAAAATCTATTTCTGGGCGATTGGCTCGTGTCGCTGCGCGAAATATCCTTTAATCTATTATTTCTAGGGTAAATGTACTAACAACAATACCAGAGAATAAATAAAATAAAGAAAAAGGTCAGTATAACTGACTCGCTCACCCTCCAGGAGGGTGTCGGTATGAACACTAGGCGAGTGAGACCACTACCACGAGCCAAATGCCAATAGAAATCTCCCACTACCAAAACCCTCCAAGAGGGAGCCGACCCACAGAGTGAGCAGCTCGTACTACTACTACTCATCCCATGATGCCGACTGCTGCGCCTCTGGTGGCCATCCTGAAGTTAGCAGACAATCTTGGGCGAAGGGATGGGTAGGGTGGGATTTCGCTGGCGACACGAGCCAATCGCCCAGAAATAGATTTTTCCTTACGTCAAAATCCCTTTTCTTGGGCTCAGCTCGTGTCGCTGCGCGAAATCGTACCAGAGAAATAGCACAAGATTGTAAACAAAAGTAAAAAATAAAATAAATCAGAATAGGTCTCAAATAAAAGATAAAATATCTATAAAGAGAATATAATTGCTAAAAGATACATATACACAGGGGTATAAAAATATAAATATGCTTAAATTACCCTTAAATCTAATCATGTTTGTTAACATAAGGTAATTTACATATATACAGGTAAAATGACTTACATGTATCAAATGATATCTGTGTAACAGCATGTATCAAAAGTATAATAGCAATTAATATAAATAACCAACGATAATAATATATAAAGGAATGTATATGACTTAATATACAAAACCCGTAACCATTATAATATGATGCATCCCCTAGCATAAAAATAAGGGGAAACATCCATGAGATCAATGTTTATAATCATTTGTGAGTGTCCCTAGCCAGACAATAAGGGGCACCATTACACTATCATAAAAGCAGCTAAGACACAAGGTGAATGCAAATGAACAAGGTAGGAATAGACGAACTTTTGGGTGAGGCAGGTAGAAAGGAGGACTGAATCTTCTACTACAAATTAGCTAGAGTCAGGGGAAACTATGTTACCCGCTGCTACTGCTGGGAATTTCAGAGCTTCCAAGGATTTAAGGTAGTGACGTTTGAACACTGTCGGCGATTTCCATCCAGTATACTTTTTCAACTCATCGAAGTTCATATGTTGGAAATAATTAATTGAGGTGGCTACTGCTCTGACATCATGTGCTTTCGGGAAAGAGTCAGGATTGGCTTGCTTAATAAAGTACAGGATTTGCTGCCTGATGCCTTTAATGGATAAAGTTCCACCTTTTTCCCTCTTAAAGAGGGGACCCGATGAAGATGAGGAGGTCCTGGACAGAAAGGCTCGTAAGGTTAAAACTGGGCAAAGGGATACATCTTGTGGAAGGGGCAGTACCTTCCAAGGTTCCCACCTCATCAAAGGATCTTCATTCTTTGCTAAAAAAGCTACGTTCCGGAGAAAGTAGGACTTCCCCTGTGGGAAGGAATTGAATATGATCCGGGTCCCTGGATAGAGCCGACAGTTCTGAAATTCTTGCTCCTGAAGCTAAGCTTAATAAAAATAGGGTTTTTCTTAAGAGCATTATAAAAACGAGCATGTGTCATTATCGGTTTCGGAAGCCAGTTTTAGAACATCATTTAAGAACCATGAAACTGACGTAGGCCTTACAGAAGGCCTAAGCCTAGCACATGCCTTAGGAATAGACGAGAAGTAGGAATCCGTCAAGTCTATGTTGAATCCAAATTGAAATATCTTTTTCAAAGCTGACTTGTTTGTCGTAATCGTGCTAGCTGCTAAACCTTTTTCAAATAAGGATCTGAAAAAGGATATAGCTGAATTAACTGTCATGATTCTAATATCCGATTCTCTCAGGAAGATTGCTAACTTTTTGACAGCAGCATCATACTGTCTCAAAGTTGAATCCCTTTTATCGGATTTCCAAGAAGAGAATATTCTTGAGGGTCAATATTCGCATCTCTTTTTGCGCAAAACTTCAATGAAATCCATAAAGTTAGGGTTTTGAGAATCCCTGAGGAAGCGAACACAGTCTTCGTTTGTACTGACTGGGAGAGCTTGGGACTGGGGATCCGAAGAGGACGAAGGCCCAGCTCCAAAATTAGAGGATACCAGTTGCTCTTCGGCCAGTCTGGGGCTACTAGAGCCACTTGACCCACCCTTGAATGTCCTGAGTTTGTTCAATACTTTCATGAGGAGATTCACTGGAGGGAAGACATAAATCTTCTCCCAGTTGTTCCAGTCTAGAGCCAGGGCGTCCGTGGCATATGCCAGAGGGTCCAGGTTGGGGGCTACATAACACGGTAGTTTGTGGTTCGCTTGGGATGCGAAGAGATCCACCTGTAGCCTGGGACTCTTTGAAGGATCCATTGGAACGAACTGTTGTCCAGTGACCATTCCGACTCTAGGGGTACTGATCGGGATAGGGCGTCTGCTATGACGTTTCTCACTCCAGCTATGTGAGTGGAGGAAAGATGCCAACTGAACTTGTCTGCCAGGGAGAAGATGGCTATCATGACGTGATTTAGATGACGTGACTTGGAGCCTCCTCTGTTTATACAATGTACTACCACTGCGCTGTCCAGGACTAGCTTTAAGTGGGAGTACTTTGGTGGGCGTAACCTTTTAGAGTCAAGAACACTGCCATTGCCTCCAGTACGTTTATATGGAACTGACGGAACTGAGGTGACCAAGTCCCTTGAACCTTTTTGACCTGGGAATACCCTCCCCAGAGCCGCTTAAGGACGCGTCTGTGTGGATGGTGATCCCTGGTGGAGGGAACTGAAGGGGTACTGACATTGACAAATTCTTGGACTCTCGCCCACGGCCGAAGTCGATTCTTTAGAATCAGAGGCACTGAGGATAGTTTGTCCCTGGACCTGACATTTGCTCGCGAGCGCCAGATTCTGGTTAGGTCTTTCAGTTTGGCTTTCATTAAGACGTTCGTCACTGTGCAAACTGGAGAGAACCGAGGATCCTTTCCTGAGCTCTCCTTGACGCTAGTTTGTGACTTAGAAATGCTTGACTGACTTCGCTATTTCTTTCCTTTGGTTGATGGAATCGACAGAGTGTGGGAGGATAGATTCCATTGAATGCCCAGCCACTGAAAGTCTGACTCTGGAGTGAGTCTTGATTTGGACCTGTTTATCTTGAAGCCTAGATATTCCAGGAAACTGAATCACTTTCAGTGTAGCTCTGTTGCATTCCTCGACTGTTGGGGCCCAGATCAACCAATCGTCGAGATACGCTACTACCATAATCCCTTGTGATCTGAGTTGTTGCACTACCACTTCCGCTAGCTTCGTGAACACTCTGGGTGCCACGTTGAGTCCGAATGGAACTACCTTGAAGGAGAATGTCTGGTCTCCTATCTTGAAAACCCAGATACGGACGGAAGTGTCCTTGCAATAGGGATATGATAGTAGGCGTCTGTAAGATCGATAGAGGTGGTGACGGCCCCACCCCACGGGGAAGTAAGGTCCGCACCTGTGAGATCGTGAGCATCTTGAACTTGTCGCAGCGGATGGCTAAGTTTAAGCGGGACAAGTCTAAGATTACCCTTCTTTTTTGTGAGCCTTTCTTTGGCACGCTGAACAAGCGACCTTGAAATTTTAATCTCTTGACTCTCGCTATAGCTCCTTTCTGAAGGAGGTCCTCCGCGTACTCTGTCAATTCTTTGGAAGGAAGTTGACGGAAAGGTCTTGGCTGGAGGTGGGTTCGTCAACCAGCTCCAACCCAGCCCTTTTGACACTATGCTCTGAGCCCATTGGCTGAAGTTCCACCGGTGGCGAAAGTGAAACAGCCTCCCTCCTACCTGAAGTTCTTCATTGGTTCTGGTAACCGCCTCGGCCTCCTCTGAAGTGCTTTCCCTATTAAAGGGGGCCCTCCCGATCCTCTCCCACGAAAGGACCGCTTACCTCGCCTCCCCTTACCCGAGCGGTCATACTTCTGTGAAGCTTGACTCTCGAAGGCTTGATTGTAAGCTGGAGAGATGGCGTAAGAGGTGGAGGGCTGAGGCTGAGGGGATATCACATAAATTGGCTGTGATTGACCTTTAGAAGTGGAGGGTTGGGCTGTCTGCACTAACGTACCGCTGAAACTTGTTGAGAAAAGCGTGGTTGCTTTTTCTGGTAAGGTTGGAAACGCCTGGGTTTCCTTTGTCCCTTACCTTTAGCTGTCAGGTCTTGCCTCCTCTTAGCCGTAAGGCCCCAACGGTCCTTAAGGCTCTGGTTCAACCTCGTAGCCTCTGACTGGACTTCCTTAACCATAGCTTCTGGGAAGAGATCTGCTCCCCCCAGATGCTAGACGAGAGTAACCTATTCGGTTCATGCCGAATGGTTGCCTCTTGTAGGACATGCTTCCTACAATTCCGTCCGAGCAGTGGCAAACTCAAACATATCTGACTGTACCGTTTGAGTCAGGGCTTTGGTCATGAGCTTAAAAATCGGTTCTGATCCATAAGCCATGGTTGCTACCTCAGACATAGCCATAGAATTGATCGATCTGGCTAGTCGCGATTTTGCGTCAAATTCAGCCTGAATAAGGCGATTCTGGGAGCCCTGGGTAGCTTTTCACCAAACTGCTCCATAGCACAGTCCGGTTTGAGTTTGCCAGCTGAGAATGTGTTCGGCAAGTCTTCCCACAATTCTCCAACTGAAGGGAGCAACGGAGATGTGGGATCTGCTTCCTTCAAACTGCGGTATAGGTCCCCCTTCTGGGCCGCTGGGATGGTCGACCTCGCGATCTTGGTTAGGAACGGGAGCGGGGTACTCTCATCCATTGTGAAAATGGTAAAGGGACTCTTAAACGGTGTATCTTGGTATTAGAACAATCCATGTCCTCTAAACACCTGAGCCATTCTCTCTGAGCCTGGTCACGTGAATAGAGGACTGTCTCCTTAGGTACCCTATCGTCCCGAACCATAGCCGAAGGTGTGAGCCTTGCGTAGCCTATGACGTAGGCTGGAGGTCTTCCGGGTTAGAACTCGAAGTCCTCTATTCTTCGAGTCCCAAATTCCGGTATAGAGATGAGACCGTCCTGGAAGGGGGCGTATGACGCTACTCTCCATGGGTTGTTCATAGAGAACTGAGGTAGTGAGTCATACGGAGGAAGCTGAGTTCCACTTGTGTTGGAAAGTGGAGGAGAGGCTAGAGGAGCTTCTTCTCAGCCCGGCTATAATGGAGTCCTGGGAAGTAATCCTATCCGACAGACGAGAGATCATTTGTTCCATGCTACTCTTTAGGGACCCAACCAGGTCACCCACCTGTTGCAACAGGCCAGCATTGGAGTCCAAAGCCGAGCTGCTGCGGAGGTGGAGGGGAGGCTCTGAATTGGAACCAATGGTAGCGGAACTGGTGACTCTGCCGGAGTGCGAGACCTCTCTCTGGAGGATTTACTCCTCGAGGACTTAGAGCCGGAGCTAGAAGCTTTAGACCTGTCTGCTCCGGGATTCCCAGCCGGAGACTTACGGGAGGAGGATGAAGCCGAAGTCGTCTTCTTAGACGACGACGACGTCTTAGTCAAGGTCATCACTTTAGCCTTGACCTTAGGTCTAACCGAAGCGTCAGGAGGAGAATATATTTCGTCACCCGTAAAGCCTTGGAAGGATGGAGAAGGTTGCAGGGGTAGGAAGAAACAGTCACGCCCAGGGTGATCCTTGGGTGTCCACCTTACCTACCTCGACCAACAGGTCGTCTATACCTACCATAGGTTCAACATTAATATCCAGGGTCGCGACATCCGTAGAGATATCCTGGTCTTGATCAGTTAATGAGGCAGCCAGCTGTTGTTGGATGAAGGCGTAGTCGGAGCCGCATCTACCGGGTCGACGTATCCTGTCGCCTTGCCTCCGGGGAAGATTAATAATGCCAACCGCTTCTCCAGGATGTAGGGCTGTCCCTTAGCGGCGTTTTTTCCCAAAACCGCCGACCCAGGCCCGCAGGGTAGCCAGTGCGGTATCCTTACTGCCGGCGCCTGGAAGAGAGGGCGTAGTTTAGATTTAAGAGTCACTTAAAACTAAAACTTAAAGTATAAACTTAAACTAGATGCCTTAAGTTAAAGTAAATGATGAAACTTAAGCACTAAAATAGAAGCGGAGCAGCTACTGGAGATGGAATACTTACTCCTTCCAAAAGCTGGGCTCACCAGATCGTAACATATGGACACGTCTCATGGTACCAGACCTGGATGTCCCCGTGTAGAGTCGCGCATGAGCATGGGACCGGCAAACTTCGTGGCCACATGGGTCCTGAAGTGTGGCGGAACATCCCGGATGCTCACACGTTGGGTGGCCTGTGTAAGTGGGAAGACACATGAGTATCTTAAAAAACATCACTTACAGACTAAAGGACAGAAGAACTCCGTGCATGCCGGAGCTCGGAAAAAATTTGGGCATAACCCCTCCCTGCATCGCCTGAATAGGCTATAATCCCGGAGAGATCCGGTAAAACATGTAAGGGAGGGGGGATGGTTTAAGGTACTTAAGATAAACTTATAGGTAACTTAAACCTAAAACACAAGCGAACCGGACTAAGTCCAGTGCGTAGCGGAGTGTAGTAACTCAGTAATACGGTAAGGTTAGTAGAGACCCACTGTATGCTCCCGGTCCACTCTACTGGGTGGACTACACACCCTTTCCGCTGGCGATACCAGGACTCCGATCAGGAAGGAGCCCTAGTAAGGTGGGAAAGGCGAGAAGACATACAGGCTCGAGCTAGCCCGGAGCGACAAGGTAGCGCGGAGGGGGGAAAAGGCCAGCACCCCCCACTACGTACCACCCGCCGGACCGAGAAGCCGGAGAGGTCGAGACCCAGTCTGGGTCTGTCCCGACTCCCTAGCCCCTCCGCCTGAGGGGAGAGAGGGAGGCAGGCTCGGGTATGCGGAGCGAGCATGGGCAGACCGACCCACCCCCACCCCCGCCCGACTCTATGGAAGAGCGGGAGGGGGGGGGAAGTGTGACTGACAGGCGTCTGGCTGTCCCGTGATCACGAAGTGACCACGAGGCGGTAAGACCAAATACGACAACTAAGCCTAGGACAACCAACTGATCAGAAAGATGCTATCGGGAAGCAAACTGAACTGAAAAGCGGTAGCATATAGGCCCACTGGCCAAAAACCAAACTGATCAGAGAGATGCTATAGGGAAGCAACCGAACTGATGAGCGGCGGTAGTATAGGCTCAATGAGCCAGGACCTAGGCTAAGCCAGACGCCTAACTAACCTAACTATAACAAAATACACAGTAATAAATAAATAAAAATGAAAGAAAGAAAGCAATATAGCAGGAGAAAAAAAAAAAAAAAAAAAAAAACAAAAAAAAAAAAAAAAAAAAAAAAAAAAAAAAAAAAAAAAATCCAGGAGTGTACGACTAACCCGAAGGCAAGTCTACCACTCAACGCTAGTCAGAGGCCGATACTAAGAACCTGGACTAGGGTCTGGATAGAAGAAGCCTACATAAGGTAAAATACATGCATGCATGACAAACATGAGTAGACCGTACCCTAAGTAAAGCGGATAATAATATAGAGCGTACATAAATAAGGGATGTTCTAGGTATGGGAGACCAAGAACGAACCCACCACGAGGCAGAACCATGCTGCCATGCTTCCGACCCCGAGAATCGTATTTATACCTAAAAAAACGGCAAATACTGTCTCAGGGCCGGAAAAAACCAACCAACCGTAAATACATGACAGTACTTAAACTTAGCTGCTGCGATAGCTGCACGCTCCATTATAGATAATCCAATGAAAGGGTCACAAAACAAAAAACACCAGAGAGAAAAATAACACGTGTGACTCGTGTGCGCTAACTGAAAAGGATGGCCACCAGAGGCGCAGCAGTCGGCAGCATGGGATGGAGTAGTAGTAGTAACGAGACTGCTCACTCTTGTGGGTCGGCTCCCTCTTGGAGGGTTTTGGTAGTGGGAGATTTCTATTGGCATTTGGCTCGTGGTAGTGGTCTCACTCGCCTAGTGTTCATACCGACACCCTCCTGGAGGGTGAGCGAGTCAGTTATACTGACCTTTTTCTTTATTTTATTTATTCTCTGGTATGTGTTAGTACATTTACCCTAGAAATAATAGATTAAAGGATATTTCGCGCAGCGACACGAGCTGGAGACCAGAAGAAACTATCTTTTGCAGTTTTTCTTATGCACACCCATACACAGAATAAACTTATACATGTACCTCAATGAATCAGAAACTTCCTCGGACATATAAAAGACTGCTATCCACCTTTGACACAGATTCTTTCATGCTGTCACCATTGTTAAAGAAACAGTTCATTGAAGAACCATAATGTGGGTGTGTACATGTCATCAGCCTCAGCCCTGACACTTGGGATTTTTCAAGTTAGTGAAGTTCTCACCCATACGTGCTTGACAGCGAATTGTTCTATCTCCTTTTCACTTCCACTGCACATGAATGTGATCCACTCCCCTGAAGTTCTGCTATTAGTCAATTAATTGCTACTGCACGTTTATTTTTGTCCTTATAAACGTCTGACTTGACATTCCATAAACGGGTTCTGCCATTCAAGTTCAATTAACATTAGAGTGTGTCCTATCCCAGTGGTAACATTTTTCCTTCGTAGAGCTAAGCCTAGGCAGGTTGTTGAGTCGGTTGAAATCAAAGCAAGTCACAGCCTCTGCTCATATGGTAACACATAGCCTCTTGAATCTTTTGCCTGGCAGTCATAGTTCCTTGTCTCTGTCCTGCCAGATGCTGTACAAAGCTCCAAACCAAGGACACGACCAATGCCTGTTAGTCCGTGGTGATTGCTTCTGTTGTCATCAGCACACCTACTCTTCCTATTGTTATCTGGTAACAGTGTTTGTCCGACAAACACTGTTTGATCGTGTGTATGCACCCTACCCTATCATATGACCATATTCTTGATAATAAAAATATCTCCTAAGTCTTGGGATATATTGCTCAACCTTAAAACTCAACCATGCTCCCTCTCATTACATTAGGTAAGTGGGTAGAATGGGTAGAGCTGAATGTCATAATTAAATTTGGAAATGGAACTAAGGCTCCAATGATCTCCATTCTTTCAATTCTAATCACACTTTAATCATTTACTTCCTCTACAAGTTTTCCTTCTGAGTAGGTCATCAGTTGGGGTGCAAATATCATTCCCTTGGAGTGATTCCAAAAAGCATGTACTGTACTGAGCAATCTACTTTAACTCATCCAACATGCAGCAGTAATGCTTTTAATTTTTCACTTTATTTTGCCGAGGCCAATTTTCAGTCAGTTTTCCTTAACCTTCAGATGATATCTTGGGCTCTTGACTGCAACACTTCACAATGTCTCAGCACACATTAAAAATGACACAATTACTATAATCTCCCAGATAAAAGGTCAAATACTTATCATAAAAGGTTTCAAATATCCATGGTCCTATTTCATAAACATTTCTGGTTAACTTCCCTTTGCTCTGTACTGGAGCAAAGTGTTTCAGTGTAATTACAGTACTAGAAAGTCTCCTTCATGTCCAAACACAGGTTGTCAAAGGAGGGTGCAGTGATTGTCATCTGTGACAAAAAGGGTATCATCAAAAGGTCAATGGGTACTCTACTTTATTGCTATTCAAAAGATAGAATTCGAGCGGAAAAAAAAGTACAAACCCAAAACTCTTAAAAAGATATCTTCAGTCTTTCATGGAATTTATTCTTCTACCAATGGCACTAGTAAGAGCTAATTACCAAATGTCCATTCCCTTCCCTCCCTACCCAACAGGAGGTAGCACAACACAATAAAGGTGGGTCAAGTGTAAGCCAAAACCACTTAATGGGACTGAAAATATTACAAGAACACAATCATCCCCACAATAACCATATTATGGGCAATCCAGACATAACTGCTAAGAGTCCTATACCCAGAACCAGACCAACCCTGGAGTTCGTGGCCCAGCTTTGCAGAAAAGTTTCCTTATCAGGTATTAATGTGGTATCCCTCAGGTCCGAACATTATCAGTTTTCCCAAAAATGTAAAATTCCATGAGACTTACCCAAAATTAATCATTAATAATATATAAGATCAATAAACTCCCATCCTGACCAAAATGCAACAATTATGCCAACTGGCACTTTGAAAATGATCCTATTGTTAAGACCGAAGGTTTGTTCCGCCATATGACAAAACAAACAAATTTTACATACCTGTTCCCATTGCACTTCTTGTCTATTCGGCTCATGACCACAACAAACAAAAGAAAGACTTACAAACCAACCAACAAAACCGCAAACGAGAATACTCACAACCTTCCGTCACCACCGCTTACTCGTCACTGCCTCCAAACCTCGTTTTCCTAACCCCCGTCTTCCGTAGATCTTATGTATACAAAAATCACCATTGCATCATTCCAAACATAATGGCAAAAATGCTTTACAAGCATTTAACATAATGGGAGGAATGCTTTACAAACAGCCAATAAAATTAACAGTACTTTGTCTAAGTTTCTTAAATGTATAACAACTATAACCTACTTCATCCACCCAAAAATAAAAATAAAAAAATAAAATAATGATTAAATTCAACCTCTTCTCATCATAATTCCCTCTAATCTCCATTATTCTCCAATTCTTTACCCTTTATGTAATTTCTGAAACTCCTGCTTTAGTCAACACATCAGATATTTGATGCTTTCTTTTTATCCATCTCAGCTCCTTTATTTCTCTAGGTTCTATTCTTTTTCTCATTATTGCAATATCAATTTTTCAACTTTAATACTTACTCCTGTACTAAATTTAACTGCAGTCCGTAGTGTTTTACTATGTTTTAATCAATGCTTCTATTTTCTCTCTCCTACTATCTCTTCCCACAACTGTGAAATTACCAATCTTTCTATGCCCACCCTCCTGCACGACACTCAAGAGCTTCTGCTTCAATTGGTGGATTTTGCTACTCTTCTAGATTTCCACCATATGAGACTTCTCCCCTCACCATCTGTCAAGGATATCACATACCCCAATTGTGTAAGACCATCTTCAATAGTATTCACAAATGAAGCATCTAAATAGGCTTCCCAATAGTAAATCTTTTCTTCTTCTTACTCACTTATTATCACTTCTCCCATTATGTTCTTAGATTTTCTCACTATTTTAACCAGCTTTTTCTTAATAATCTTCAGTCGCTCCTTCTTTAAAAGCTCTGTTGCTTCACTAACATAATATGATATTTCTGGCATGGTATATTACTCTATTACCTGTAAATCTTCTAACTTCTGGTTCTCTCATAGAATCTAATTTATATAGTACTGCCACTGATTAAGACATTCTACTTTCCTTATGCTCTACCATTACTACGATACGTATAGTACTTAAAACTTTTACTTTCTTGTTCTCCTACTTGTAATTTCCCTTTCAATTTCCAAATTGTTTCCCTTCAAAATTCTTTAACATAGCTAAGATTTTCACTTGCCCAGCAGTTAAAATTCTGAAATTCTCAGGTCGGGCTAATTTTTCTTTGGGTAGGTAACAATGCCCTACCCACTTCTGCGGAAAGAGAAGCCCATTAAAATCATGCATGGGAATGGAGTGGGCTCCTATCATGTAATTATTGGGAAAGATAATAAAAACTTGTTTTATTAAAAAAATTTAATTTTTAATTAAATAACTTACACAATAATTACATAGCTGATTCCCACATTAAGGGATGTTGGACGCATGGACACCTCTACCCCCAAAAATTAGTTATGATAATGAATCTGAGAATAGAAAATGTTACCATCATTTAAGAAAATGTTTGTTTCCTTACCTGACAAGAGAGTTGCTGCAAGAAGATACTGCCTTTGGTTGGCACTCATCTTATTGTGTAGTGGTGTGGCGGTATAGCTGTGGTGCATCTACTACTGTATTGAGAAACTTTGTAGCGAAGGGTAAACAATTTGCCCCTACCCAGGGCTCAGTTCCACAATATAACCAGAAATAAAAACTGTTACCTTTACCCACAAGAATAAAAATATAACTATAATATCACCACAAATCTCTTTGGGTCTATGAAGGTAATGCTTCAAAGTTCTTAGGGGATGAAGCGTTCTCTCATCATTGTCGATCCCCAAAGTTGTCAGACTATCAAGCAAGAAGGAACGAGGCCAGGGTTAGCAGGGGATTCATTCTTAGTCAGAAACCCTACCGATTAAGGACAGGCCTACTCTTTTGTCCAAGGCATGAACTTCACTGATCCTTTTCACTGTTACTAATGTAACCAGAAAAAGGGTCTTTCAAGTCAAGTCTCTCAAAGAAATGGAATGCATGGGTTCAAAGTGAGGCCCAGATAACCATTTCAACACCACATCAAGATTCCGTGACAGTCGGAGACTCCTTTCAGGTGTCAAAGGACTAGAAAAGGTCTGACAAATCTGAATTGGAAGACAAATCCAATCCCCTGTGATGAAATACAGAGCCCAACATGGGTCTATTGCCTTTCATGGTAGAGGTAGACAGGTCCTTAGCTGATCTCAATTACAAGAAAGAGTCAGCCATTTGGGTTATAGTGGTCCGAGTAGAGGAGATTTTGAAAGTACTTCACCACTCTCTAAAGATCTTCCACTTGTTTTGGTAGGTGTTTGAAGATTGTCTTCTACATTTTGCAATAGCTTCTAAAGCTGCCTTTGAAAATCCCTTCATTCTAAGAAGAATCTTGACAGTTAGAAGCCTGTCAGAGAAGACAAACCTTGGTGAAAGCAATGGAAGTGTGATCATCTGAGTAGCCGTGTCTTTTATGGAAGCAGTCTTGGAAAATACAACAGTAGGTCTATGAGGTCTGGAAACCACTCCTTCATCGGCCAAAATGGGCTACCAAAATTGAAGCATTTTGGTGCATCTGAAATTTGTTTATTACCTGTCTGATCAAACTGAATGAGGGAAAGGTGTACAGTTATTTGTTCAACCGCTCAAGGAGCATAGCTTCCATTGCCCAAACAAGCGGATCTGGCTCTGGTGAACAAAACAGGGGGTGTTGATGATTCCGTGAAGTGGCAAACAGATCCACCATCAGTTTTCCCCAAAGCTTCCATAAGTCCAGACAGACCAGAGGATCTAGGGGTCCATTCCGTCAAAACGACTTGTTTCCAACAATTGAATTCGTCTGCCAGGACATGTGAGCTTTCATTGGATGAATTGGGTCACTATTCAATTGTTGTTCTGGTTTGCCCACCAGATAGGGGGGTTCTCCTTTATTTCTAGAGATAGGAAACATGTATGAGTCTGGAAGGATTTTCCTGTTCCAACTTATCCAAGTACTGTACAGTTTCCCCCTGTATTCATGGGGGATAGGTACCAGACCCTTCCGCGAATAGCTAGAACCCGCAAATACTAGTTGAAACCCCTATAACAATGCACCCATCTTGCCTGACGCACACGTCATGCAGTACCCCAGGCTACGGTCTTAGAGCAAAGGGATCTTCATTCATGATAAATAACATATTTTTGGTTTATTAACCCTCTTACGCGGTAAAAAAAAAAGTTGTCTCCCGTGTGCCGGAGGTGTTTCAGAGTGAGCGCGGAAGCGGAAAAAATATTTTTTTCAAAAAATCACAGCGCGCTTAGTTTTCAAGATTAAGAGTTCATTTGTGACTCCTTTTTTTGTCATTGGCTGAAGTTTAGTATGCAATCATCAGAACTGAAAAAAATTATCATTATCATATATAAATAATGCGATATATGATAGCGCAAAAACGAAATTTCATATATAATTGTATTCAAATCGTGCTGTGCGCAAAACGGTTAAAGGTAACAAGTTATTTTTTTTTCTCGTTGTAATGTACACTAAATTGCGATCATTTTGGTATATAAGACATTGTAAAACGATAAAAGCAACACAGAGAAAATATTATCACAAAATAATGCATGATTCATACACGCGGACGTAAACAAAATATTTTTTTCAAAAATTCACCATAAATCTAAATATTGTCCTAGAGACTTCCAATTTCTTTCAAATGAGACAAATGATTGAATATTACTATACTGTAAGAGTATTAGCTTACAATTGCAGTTTTCGACCATATCTGACGAGTTAAAGTGACCGAATGTCGAATTTTTTTTATATATATATTTTTTATATGCAATTATTTCGGAAATAAGAAAAGCTACAACCTTCAAATATTTTTCGTTTTATTCTACATGAAATTGCACACATTTTCATATATAAAACTCTATGAAATGCCTAATATGAAACAGAGCAAATATTCCAGAGAATGGGACGTACGCATTTCGGAGATTTGTGGCGGAGAATCCGCGCGCGGAGGGAAGGAAAGATTTTTTTTTTAAATTCACCATAAATCTAAATATTTTGCTAGAGACTTCGAATTGTTTCAAGATGAAGATAAATGACTGAATATTACTATGACTGTAAGAGTTTTAGCTTACAATTGCGTTTTTCGACCATTTTGGTAGAGTCAAAGTTGACCGAACGTGGTTTTTTTTCTATTTATCGTGATTTATATGCAAATATTTCAAAAATGAGAAAAGCTACAACCTTCAATTATTTTTTGTTGTATTCTACATGAAATTGCGCACATTTTCATATATAAAACTTTATGTAACGGCTAATTTAAAATGGTGCAAACATTACACAATCGCACGTATGATTTTTCGGAAGAGTTACCGAACGCGGACGTAAAGAATATGTTATTTTTTTCATAAAATTCACCATAAATCAAAATATTGTGCTAGAGACTTCCAATTAGTTGCAAAATGAAGATAAATGCTTGAATATTACTAGAAATATAAAAGCGTTTGAGCTTACAATTGCGTTTTTCGACCATTTCGGTAGAGTCAAAGTTGACCGAAGGTTGAAATTTTGGCAATTCATTCGTTTATTTTATGAAAATATCTCAAAACTGATAAAAGCTACAACCATGGGTTGTTTTTAGTTGTATTGTGCATTGAAATTGCGCACATTTCCAATATACAAAACTTTATATAACAGCTAATTTTAAAATGGTGCAAACATTACCACAATCGCATGTATGATTTTTTTCGGAAGAGTTACCGCGCGGACGTAAGGAAAAAGTTTTTTCCTAAATTCACCATAAATCAAAATATTGTGCTAGAGACTTCCAATTTGTTGCAAAATTAAGGTAAATGATTGAATATACTAAAATATTAGTGTTTTAGCTTACAATTGCGTTTTTCGACCTTTATTCGGTAGAGTCAAAATTGACCGAAGGTTGAAATTTTGGCAATTATCGTTATTTATATAAAAATATCTCAAAACTGATAAAAGCTACAATAATGAGTATTTTATTGTATTCTACATTAAAATGCGCACATTTTCATATATAATACTTCATGTAACGGCTAATTTACAATGGTACAAAATTATGTCAAAGTGACGAAATAATTCCAAGATGTGTCACAGATACTTTTTAGTGCGGCAAGAACAAATTCGCACATTGCGCGCCTGCGTAATGATTGTAAACAAAACAACACTTTGATCCATGAACTCCCAGCATCCCCCAAGGACGTGATTCAAAAGTTTTAGGCTGGTAGGCCTATAAGTATTTTTCCGCAAATTTAAAAAAAGAAAAAAAAACTTTGTAAGTCGACGTAAAATACGTCCAGTCGGCACACGGGAGACAAAAAATGTCGACGTAAAATATGTCCAGTTGGCGTAAGAGGGTTAATACCCAAAAAGGAATATAAAATTCATAATAATCATGATTATTAACATTATCCTTGTAAAAAGAGAGTACACATTCGAGTTTCACTATTGACATTCTCTTGATTTTATGTCTCTTTATCTTTGTTTCGGCACAAATTTCATCATGCCAAAGAGGAAAATACAAAGACAACATCTCGGAAAATTTGCTGTAATAAGCAGAGTTAGTGAGCGAAGGTATCATCATTTATGATTAAATTATGATAAATAACATAGTTTTGGTTAATACCCAAAACAGAAATATGCATTCATAATAATCATTATTTATTAACATTGTCTTTATAAAAATACAAAGGAAAACTTCGAATGCCCGACACGGCTTCCGAGCCCAGAAATAGATTTTTCCTACGTCAAAATCCCTTTTATTGACCTTCAAAATCTATCTTCTCACTTAGTTTTAAAGCTATAGCACTGAAATTTGGTATATAACTCAGAAAGACATTATAGAACAATCACATAAAGCCCTTTCCTCCAATTTTTGTTTAGTCTTATTTTTAAAATTTTTTTCCTGATTTATAAGGTTTATTTTTTTACCATAATGAAAAATTCATATCTAGCAAATAAATGACTTTTAGGGAAAAAAAATCCACATTTGATTGGAGGGCTACATCAAATCTATATATGGTAGTAATCCCAGGTCTTAATATTAAATATCAAGGGAGGAGATAGAATTTGAAAAATGCTTATTTTCGGGACAAATCTCCCTAGCGTCACAAAACCGAAGGTCAGAGGCGAAAATCATCTGCGGTTTGGAGATGTCCCAAGTCATCTTATCAAGTGTATGAATATCAAAGTCCTGTCCTTAAAAAATGGCATTAGCTGGCTGGCCCCCTTAAATGAATAATGAACATTTAACATCACTTTTACTTTTATGGAAGACGTTAGTGTATGGAAGACGGAGAGGTTGGGAGAGGGAGGAGGAGAGGTTATTGTTTGGAGGGGGAATTCCTCTCCAAGACTTCATGTATCATGAACCTAACTGGGGTTACTTCTCTACATTTTCAGTGGCACTGTCTGGGGCTACTTCCCCACTTTGTTTTTAACTGGCACTAGGACCAGCTTGAGAGTTACTGGACCACTGTCCCACAATAAAACTGTCCAGGGACATTTGTTTCTGATATCTCTTTGAATTACAATCTGCCTAAAGTGATATAATGCATTGTCATTAAACATGTTAGAGACACGGATTGCAACATCTTTCTCAGGATGTTACCTTTCAACAAAATTTTTAACATCACCACAGATTTCCCATCTGTCGTCTGTTGTTCCTGCTGAAGGTCTTGTAGCTCCTCAGTGGCTAACTCTTCACTCCATAACAGGCACAGGGTCGTCAGGGTCAGGGTCAGCTTAAAATCCTTCAAAATCCCTCTCAAGGTAACACTGGCCACAATTTCTCCAAGTAGAGGTCACTGTCCTGGAAGTCACTCCCTGCCAAGCCTTATCTATGACTTATGCAATTAAAGATATTGAAGTAATCCAGTAATCCTTCCAGAACTCTCTTAGGGTTTAATTCAGTGTTTAAGGTCACTTCAAAGCACCTTTGGAACAATGCCTTTGTGTAAAGTTTCTTGAAGTTCAAGATGATTCATCCAACAACTGGTCTTCCAAGCCAGGAGGATGCACAGGAGCATTGTCCATTACCATGAGGCACTTAAGGGGCAACTGATTATCCTAGGGGTATTTTTTTACCATAGGGTCAAACACTTCATTGACCTACTCGATGAAAATTTGCCTTGTGACCCATGCCTTTTTGTTTCCCTCCACACCTCAAGCAATTTATTCTAAACAACACTGTTTTTCTCAAACACTTGGGGAGTTTCATTGTGATATACCAAAAGGGCCTTCACTTTGAAATCCCCACTGGCATTTCCACAGAACAAGAGAATTCCTGAACGAATTCTTTGGTGGCACTTCAGCCTCAAGATATTTCTGAATTCCTGAATGAATTATTCAGTGGCACTATGTACAGTGAACCCCATTTCAGATTCACGGATTTCTTCTGGAACATATACCCCCTTTATCTACGGAGAACCTCCCGTGATTATCTCACAAAATCAGGAGAGATACATGTCCTTATATACTTCTTCCTTGGCAAGTCAGTACTAGTGAAAAGTTATTGACATCCACATCAAGGATGTCGAATCTTTTCCGAAGTACAGCAACCCATTATCAGGACAAAGTAATGATTGATCTGGGTCATCGATTATAAAGACTAAGGTGCAGGGGATCATGAAGGACTTGAACTTGGCAACTGATGATGAATGATTCAGAGTTCACTACATCTGAGATGGAGTCGAGACATTGATAACCACTTTTTGAAGGGTGATAATAAAGAAGGTCCATGGAAATTGTCTATCCAATTCACCAATACTGGAGTGAGAAGAGATGCAGTCTTGAGAAACAAATCTCTGCCTGACAATTCAAGCAAGGCCATGTATGTCCTAAACAAGAGTCCAGTGCTGTCTCGAGATCTGGGGTCCCTGTGATGGCAAGACAGAGAGCAGTTTCTCATCAGTAGTTGAACCTCGACTGAGAAGAAACAATACTACTTTTATGTGAAAGACTAGGGCAAATGTGGACTTTCGACTTTCACAATTTAATCAGAGAGAAGTAACTCTTACAATTCTGCACAAAGAAAAAGTCCCGTCAATGACACCAACCAGCGAAGATGGCTCCAATCCCTCGATGTTACAGAGGACTGAAAAAATTATTCAGCTATTTCTGTTCCTGCTCGGTGAGAAAGCCTATGCTTGCAAAGAAAGCTGGATAGTCTTTTAGCCGTGAGGACACGGGGATTGTACTACTTGAAGAACCACTCTTGTGCCACAGGCCCTGAAGGTTGGGTCAGGGAGGAACTCCTCTCATTACCTTGGTAGCAGAGTTGGCAGGTTGGGCGACAAGCTAAGTCTTCCGTCATATACTCTCAATTTGGAGTGAACTATGTTTGTTGAACACCTTATGAATAGAAAAAATTTGGAGATAAGTAAAAAGCTGTCAAGTTTGTCTGAAAGTCATTCTGAGTAATCGCAGTGCCCCATGGGTCAGATGAGATGGATCAGAAGACCTACAGACTTCTGTTGTATTGAGTGGTAAACAGAAGGACAAAAAGCAGTTTACTGAGACATATTGCTGTCTGAGGGTTGTCAAATGACACCAAGAGACCTTGGGTCCCTGTGATGGACAGACAGAGAGGTTCCTCATTAGTAGTTACTCTCGACTGAGGAGAAACAATACAACTGAAACAATCTCTGTGAGACAGCAGCACCCTGCCCCTCACTTGACTCCAGAGGCCGATTTACCTGCTTTCATCCAGAAATGTGTTTGCCTGATAGAGCTATCGAGTGCACTAAAGTTACCCTTGAGCACCCAAATGTTAACCACAACAAGAGGGAAATAAAACCCTCTAATTTGGTGATAAATGCGACTACTGTAATGTTGCTGCTTAACACCACCGCTGGGTGTCTCAAAATCAAATCCTGAACCTCTCGGGAGGTCTGAATGGCTGCCTTGAGTTTCAGGAACTGATGAGAAGTTACTTATCATCTCTGTCACATACTTGAAGAAAATGCTCATACAGGTATGCACTATCACTCGGTTGGTGCATCTGACAAAAAGACGCATGTTGTGAGGGGAATATACAAGTATGTACGTATATTCAAAGGCTCCTGTTGATCGAGCACCAGCCTAACTTTATCCCCATCATTCATATGAGGAAAAGAAAAGAGCAAAGGCGAAGCTGTCCCTTTGAAGGGAGGCTTCTATGGCAACAACAGGACACTGAAGACGACTAGCTCCTAGCTGAATTGGCTGTTCCCGAAACGAGAGCAGAGGAAAGGTGGAAGTTCTATGAAAGACAGCCAAGACCCTGATGAAAGCAGGTACTTCTCCTGAAGGATACCTACTACTGGGTCTCGGCTATGTTGTTATCAAGTCCAGAGACTCAACAGAAAAATGACAAATTTTTAAAAGTAAATTGTAATTTCTTAACTTTACAAACTTGAGGTCCTTTACATATTAGGAATTACTTTTGGCAAAGCTGGAAAACGGCCACTAAACTCTTGAACAAGGTGGTTAGGTAGTAACTACTACCATTTGGTAGGTGGGATGTAAACATTCCAGATTGCTTTTGGCCATCATGCAATGCGGACGTGTTTAAGTGAACTCTCTGCCTGACTGTCATTAAATTGATTTCTCCCTCCCTAAGACGAGAGAACTCACCTGTCCTAGGGCTGACTAATCCTTGAGGCCCGAAGGAACAACCTCATTGGCAGCCAGTCACTTCCTCAAGATTGTTGAACTGACGAATCAGTTTAAGAATCTCAAAAGTAGGACCTCTACAGCTCAGGAGTGTCATGTCCTAGGGGAAAGACTTTTCGAGCCTTCCAAGTCGTGGTCCTCCCGAGTTGCTCTTTCTGCAGGTCAGAGACCCTCCTCAAACCCCCATGACCCCTCTCTGACACCCATGCATTAGCATTCCAGTCCTAAGACTGAACCAAGGGTGTATGAAGGGCTACGATGGTAAGCCAAATCCCAATCACTAACCGAAGTCCTGTCCATCCCATGGCTCCCAGTACAGCCCCAGGAGGTTGAAGGAACAGGTGAGAGGGGCCTAGCACCCTTCACAGACCTGCTGGTGGCTGAAGTCTCAGCACAAGAGGAAGGCCGTGAACGATTGTCAACCTTCAGTGACAATCGATGCACAGGTCTGAGAGAGCTCCTGTCAAATGAAGGTGAACGGGGTTGCCCCGAGGGAGCACAGACTCCCGCAAATGTTCCCAGAAGCTATCTTAAGGAGAGAAGATCAACTCACAAAAATGCAAGCAGGAACCAGACCTGGGAGAATAATTGTATACTTTCGGGTGAGAGCGTGGGCCGCCCCAATGACATGCTGGAACCTTCTGTGAAGAACATTGAGTGAAAACCTCCTTCATGCTCTCTCGGGCATGCAGACTCTATAATACATATTGCCCTCACAGGACCCTGTCCTCCAATCAGCTGAGGAGTGGCTCTGGAAGCCACATCTTAGGTCATCAGAGTTCCGGATTGGGGGCAGCGCCTGCACCATGTACATTCTCTCTCTTCTCTCTCTCTCTCTCTCTCTCTCTCTCTCTCTCTCTCTCTCTCTCTCGATCTCCCCTCCTCTCCATCTCTCCTCTCTCTCTCTCCTCTCTCACATCCTCTCTCTCGTCTCTCTCTCTCTGTAGGCCACATTCCAGTCCATGGACTGTCAATGTTTACTGTGGCTGCGCAGGTCCATTGGAACCCAGGCATAAGAACCTTTGGTGGCACAGGTCAGGAAGACCTGCACACACACAGCATTCAAGGGACAGGAGTGTGTGACATATGACATTGCTATACAGGGGTCCCTGATGGGAATGAGCTTTCAGGATGAATCCTTGGAGTCTCGTGTGGCAAAAGGCTCTTCACCAAACATGGGAGACATCCACTGTCTGGTATTGGTGCCTTGGATGTTGGTGAATGTGGGGGAACCACATACATGCACTTGGCTTGTGGAAGCCGCGTCATGGTGATCCAAGCATACACTGCTTCCTTGCCTCAGGTGACCAGGGAGACCCAAGATGCGGGTTCCTGTCCCAGGACAAGAAAGAACAATAGAGGATCCGAATGCTTTTTTCCGTAGAAGACATGCCATGAGAGGGCTGAAGGGCCTTCTTAAGTTGAGAGCAGCAGCCTTTTCCTTCCTAGGTCTGCGCACCTAATGGGACTCTTGGAAGAAGGGCATGGACACCAAGGCAGGAGGTGATGAAAGACACCGATGATGATGATGAAGGTAAACAAGGTCTCTTCTTCAACATCCTTATGGTTGCACTTGTACAACTTCTCTAGGAGGGAATCCTTTTGGCGTCGGAAGACATCGGAGGGGGCTTAAGAGACTGATGAACAGATAATATGATCGAAGGTGTCATAGTCAAAGTTCCTTTGGATCCTGCAACTGAAACCTATTTCCAGTCACCAAAGTAGTTGAGACAGGTGGCAGATTCGGGGCACTAAAGTGCAAAATCAAGCCCCACACCAATGGCTCCCCGAGAAAGCTCTTGAAAAGTCAAAACGTCTTTTTCCTTCCTGCTCTCTCCCAGACCTGCAAATGATGGGTTAGTAGGGGCTGCCTCCAAACAGAAGCCCTCAAGAGGTCATGGTCGGCCTCCACCCTTCCATGTGAACCACACATTGCAGAAGCAACAGGGAAATACAGGGGAGTGACCTCTCCCCTATAATCAGTATGGGGCACACGTTTGCAACATTTTTATGTGAACACTGTGCGGGTCTACATGAATGGAAGAAAACGAAAGATGTTACATCATTGCTTCCCCACACCGGGGCAAATGCCGGGAATTAGGCGTTGGATGATTCTTAGATCAGCATATTTCTGAGAAAAGAACAAGAAAAAATAAGGCACAGAATATTGATCAAGACAAGCAGTCCCCCGGTTATTGGCAGTCTTGGTTTTAAATCAGAGATTTATGTGCCATAACATACCTAACAATGGTGGCCCATTAAACCGAAACGTGGTGCCATAAAGTACCGTAAATTACAGTTTTGGTTAATTAATGGGAGTTCTTGCTTATGAGCACCCCACCAAGAACAGAACCCCCACCAATAACCTGGGACTGCCTGTCTGACACAAAGCACAAGAAAGAGAAAAGGGAAAAAATCGAGATGAAGTGGCAATAGAACAGCTGGCAAACATTTGGGCAGAGGAAGGCATAGAAATGCATCCACTAAGGATGAAGACTATAAGGAAAGTGGTTGTGCAACTTAGCAAAGGGAGGTGGAGAGGGTACCCCTGCGCTGACGCTAACTTCTATGCAAAGACCGATGGTTTGTATTCATGTAAGGATAAACATGTTTTCTCACCTGTCCTTCATGACTGTCAAACAAATACAACTATGTACTGTATGCAGAAATAAAAATATCTAACTTTGCTGGTACATCTATGGTTTCTAACTTTGCTGGTACATTTTTTCTATGGTTAAGTCATACAGTTTTGCAGATATGGCGACATTACAACATTATGATCATGCACTGACAGCCAATTTTCTCACCAATCTTTAAAAAACTGGTAAATGATCTTTGAAACATTTGCAAAGGACAATGTGTACTTATATGCAGAAATAAAATTATTATCTGCTGCAGTTTTTATACACTTGAGCAATAAAGGTGACCAATTTGTTTGGTTGCAACATGTGGCTGTTAAGGAGTACAGGCTATTAATTATTATACTGTACATATTTCTGGGTATTCAAAAAGACAAAATCTGTGACTGGTGCAGTAAATACCTTCAAGTGTTCTGGCAGATCAAATTCAGTTGGACAGGCATCTTCTGTCAGGTGAGTCCTCTGCATACCAGCAGGTTTGAAAATATACTTCGGCAGAAAATGCTTGCTGCATATGCGTGATCCATTGTTTGGCTCTTTATCCCTTCTGCAGTTTCTAACCCAAGTGAGGTAGCGGTCACGCTCTTTGTTCTTGCCAGGAAATCTTAAACAGAAAATTGACAAAAATCAGCCCTGAATCTCATGAGTCACATATTAACCACAGGCTTCCTACATTGATCTGCAGACATTTTCAAGGCATAACTGGACCTACAAGGCTACTCACAGATCTCATAAGAGAAACTTTTTTATTTAATAATAATTACAGCATACAAGTAATTACAATCTGCATTCAATCACATTCATACAGTTGGGATTCAGGGTAGAGTACATTGTATGTACTGTACAGAACCAGATCAATGCATTTTAACCATGACACAGAAGCTATTTGTACAGACGCAAGCACAACTACTACCAAGAGATACATATGTAAAGCTGCGTAAAATGTCACGTTTTATGTTTAATTCAACATATTTTTATAATTAAAAATAAAGTTTAATTTATAATTACCAAATAAGTATATACTACATTAGCTAAGAATTTCTAAGTACCAGTAACTAAAATTTGAAAATTACAGTAGCAATTCTTTTGTTTAGGAGACGGTCAGTAGTCCTGTCCACTACCAGGGGGAATAAGTAAACAACGCAGAAAACCTGCAATTTATTTATGCCTTATCATCCATGAGAGGGGAGGAGGGTGGACTCCCATTCTGTAATTATTTTATTATAAAAGGGATTTTGACGTAGGAAAAATCTATTTCTGGGCGAGGAAGCAGTGTCGCCCGGTGAAATAAGTCCGTTTAGTGTTATTTCTAGTAAAATATTGCTATAATACCAGAGAACTGCTAAATTGGACATGTCAGAACTCTCTGACTCGCTCACCTATAAAAAAAGGTGTCGGTATAAACCTGGGGCGAGTGTTAAACACTACCACAGCAACCACTCCAATTAGCCTTTTCCTCATTAACTTACCAAGTACTAATTCCATCATTGCTAGAAGGTGAGATTCATAGATGAAAACCTATTGCAATTTTAATTGATAACCACATGCTAATTGAAAAATTTGTTAGCATTAACATAATGCTTATTTCCTTACCTGTTAAGAGAGCTATAAGCAGTCGATACTGCCTGGCACAGCTCATCTCAACTAGTAGAGGTGTGGAGTCAGACCAAGGTCACCTACTACATAGTGGGGGGCCTTACAGCGATGGAATGCACTAAGTAATAGTAGAGCACAGACATTGCCCTTGCCCTGGCCGCAGTACCATTAACAACAACACAAAGCCAGAATACCAAAAACTACCAACACCAAAAATTAAAAAACACCACCCTACCAACGATTCTGCAGGGTATCCAGTACCAAGAACCCCCAGAATCCCAAGGACCTAACGGCAGATTAAAGGCACAGAGTATAGTTAGGAATAATGAATTCCTATGTTTCCCCTCCCTAGAGCCATGACAGCCACTACAAATGGGCCCAAGATACTGCAGTCATTAAAAATAGTTTCAATATCACATAAATAGTTTCTTTGCGAAAACTGGCTTAACACAAATCCAATGTGGGTAATTGGTATAATGGAAGATAATGAGAGGTTATACCTGAAAAGGGCAGAGGTGTAACCACAGTTCTAATCTCATGTGCCTTCACTTCAAGCACAGGTAAAACTTCCTCTTGTGAAATGAGGTCTCTCAAGAAAAATGAGAGCATTCTTGGAAAGAGGTGTAGAGGTGTTCTTGACAAGCCCCTCTAAGGTCTTGGGTCCTATAGAGATAAAACTTGAGCACCCTCATGGGGCAAAGAGACCTCTCTTCATCCAGACCTACTGAATCAAACAGGTTCTTAATTGTGAGACCTAGGCCAAGGTCTAGTAGG
>NC_087206.1:36187900-36266471 GCF_015104395.2 Macrobrachium nipponense
CCTACTAGACCTTGGCCTAGGTCTCACAATTAAGAACCTGTTTGATTCAGTAGGTCTGGATGAAGAGAGGTCTCTTTGCCCCATGAGGGTGCTCAAGTTTTATCTCTATAGGACCCAAGACCTTAGAGGGGCTTGTCAAGAACACCTCTAAACCTCTTTCCAAGAATGCTCTCTCATTTTTCTTGAGAGACCTCATTTCACAAGAGGAAGTTTTACCTGTGCTTGAAGTGAAGACACATGAGATTAGAACTGTGGTTACACCTCTGCCCTTCAGGTATAACCTCTCATTATCTTCCATTATCCAATGCACATTGGAATTGTAAGCCAGTTTTTGCAAAGCACTATTTACGTGATATTGAAACTGTTTTTAATGACTGCAGTATCTTGGGTCCATTTGTAGTGTAGGGAGGGAAACTTAGGAATTCATTATTCCTAACTATACTCTGTGCCTTTAATCTGCCGTTAGGTCCTTGGGATTCTGGGGGTTCTTGGTACTGGATACCCTGCAGAATCGTTGGTAGGGTGGTGTTTTTTAATCTTTGGTGTTGGTAGTTTTTTGGTATTCTGGCTTTGTTTTGTTGTTAATGGTACTGCGGCCAGGGCAATGGCAATGTCTGTGCTCTACTATTACTTAGTGCATTCCTCGCTGTAAGGCCCCCCCACTATGTAGTAGGTGACCTTGGTCTGACTCCACACCTCTACTAGTTGAGATGAGCTGCGCCAGGCAGTATCGACTGCTATAGCTCTCTTAACAGGTAAGGAAATAAGCATTATGTTAATGCTAACAAATTTTTCAATTAGCATGTGGTTATCAATTAAAATTGCAATAGGTTTTCATCTATGAATCTCACCTTCTAGCAATGATGGAATTAGCTATGGAATTAGTACTTGGTAAGTTAATTAAATAAAAATACTTTTCTGGGTCGACCTGTGTTCGCCGGTGAAAAGGTCCTTCTTAATACTTTTCTGATATAAATAATTTCCAAATATACCAGAGAAGTTAAACCATTGTATGCAGAGGTTACTACCCTCGCGCGAGCACCTCAAGGGTGTCGTGTATAAAGAAAGGGCGTGTGAAAGCCACTAAACACAGGTCATCTTCCAATTAGATTACTCCTTCGTCAACATATGAACACGGGATGTGCCGACACAGCGGTCTCCACCACACCGCTCCGACTCACCCAGTCCCCGCCCGATGCGAGCGCCATCTTACATCCTTCTTTTGGACTCGTGAGCGTTGTAATTGTGCGAATCGTGTTTGTATTTTCCTACGATTTCTGGATTTATTTCATCATTGGCTGAAGCTCTACCTTCACCTGGACCAATGTTAAGTACCATAAATTCTGTTTTGCTTGTAAAAAACAGCTTATGAATCGGTATTTACACGTAATTTTGGGGTTTATAGCATGGTACCGGCCATGCGCTCACAACCGATCGTAAACAAAGCATGTTGGTTTCGGTATGCCCCTACGTGTAGTTTAAAGATAGCTTTTAGCTTTCCTTTTTAATGCCACATTCGATAGTTCGTCTCACAGAGTGTTTACTGTGCAGATTATAATTCAGTTTAACTTCAGGAGTTTGTACGTATTTGCACAGTTTATAATATTGGACCTCACGAGTCCCGTTATTATTATAAAGTAGTCTTGTTTAAGCGAGGAAGAGGGCTCCTTTGGACAGTCAGAAGTAGTGCATATTTATTAACATCTTACATGTCCAAACAGTATTTTTTAAAACGTGAGAAAATTCTTTACGGTTTTAGTCTATAAGGTGAAATACCGCGTCAGACCATCGGGCCGCGGTTACGGTTGGCCTTTTGTGATGTTTTACGCTAGGCCTCTCTTCCTCGCTTACTCATGTCTTTATTTATGAATATCAGTGTATGTAGTTTTATGGTTTATCATAAGGAACTGGTCGTTCATATACGAAGTGTATTAACTATTGTCTAGTACTGAAAGAGGCTGGAGACATCCCCCTCTTTTCAGTTACCTTGTAGTAGCCCGCTCGAACAAATATTACTAACAAGGTTGGATTATTTCCCCCTTTTGTTAGTCTAAGTTAAGGACTATCCTAACAGTTCTAAGTACATAGGTTACAGAGAATTGGGGAAAGATGTCCCCCTTCCGTGTGCAAAAGAGGCTGGATTAATCCCCCTCTTTCGTGACCTGATTGTACTTTAAGCTTGGCTACGTATTAAGGTTATTAGGCTTTAGTTTAATCTAGATAAACTATTATATTTTATGTTTTCATTCAAGGTTTTCCATACATGAGGTAGTACCATTCTTGAACATAGTTAGCCTAGGCCTCTGTTCTTGGTCCAGACCGATAACATTGTATCGTAGAGTACCGCCAAGTGTTATTGACAATGATAAACGTAGTCCTTGGGAAACCACTTGCTATAGGGTTTTTCCCCGACTTTACCGAAGAATTGACTTTAATAGGTAATTCTGCTTTTCGGTGGTACTATGCGCTATAAGTTTATCGCGAATGGTCCATTAACATCGTGGTTAAGATCAACCACTATCGGCCTGCCATTTGCGTTTCTTTCGGTATTCCGCCCAGCATTGTCTATCATAAACCCCCCTTCCTTTCTCCCCCCGCCATGGCTTGGGGAAGATATGGAAAAGGTGGAGTGGTAGATAATTCAATAAGAATTACCTTACGGAACTCCGTTGCGCCGGAGATCCACCGACGGAGAATCCGTCTTATTAAAGGTTACCATTAGAAATGTTAGTTGATTTTATCATGTGGTATGAGATGTTTTGGCACATCCATCTCCGGCATTGACTAGGCCGATTGGGAACACCTTCCCCGGTTAGGCTTTCCGTTTTCTCGATATGTACACATCCTCAGCTCCGGTAATATGGCTCCGGTGATATACTTCACCGGAGATTAGCATGACTAAATATTATTCCTAAAAAGAAATATGGATTTACCTTGTTGATACGATAGTCAATTTCTCCGGAGATCACCGGACATCCGGGATATACGGAATAAAAATTGTGAATATTTCGTTTAACATACGTTACACTCTCCGTTTAATATATTAGCTACAACGAGACTTTATATGCATGCTAAGTTAAGAATACTGGCATGCTCTATTTCTAAGTTAGTTCATTAAGGAGAGTGAGTACTTATTTAAAATATTATATTACAGAAAGTCCGTTGCGCCTTCCAAGGATGTCCTGGAATTTCAGTGATCCGGTGGGACATGACTGCTGTCGGTCCCACGCTCATTGCTCGATCTCGTTCATTGCTGAAGAAGGCCAGACCCCGTACATGATCTGGTTCCCGGAGTCTTGCGCATGGTGTTTTGAGTTGACCTCAATCTTGTTAAACGATGAGGTAAGATCAAGTAACAAATGGGTATACAATTCTTGATTGTTTGATTAATATAGACATAGTTATAGTTTAAGTGTTAGTCAATGCGACCCATTTATTCCTATCCCCTCTTACAGGCGGATGAGGAGAGTTTGAAGGCGGCCAAGGCAAGTCTTCGACAGTGGGTGTCTGGATTCGGCCGTAACGCTCCACAAGGTTGCCCTTATGTGTTTGGATAACACTCTAGCTACCCGTCTGTTTCCCCGGTTCTCCGTCGGCTGGAGTAAAGAATGAAGTAGCTGCTCCGATTATAGAAGCCATTCGAGCGGCTATGGCTCCAAACCAGGACGACCAGCAACTGACGGGAGATGTTGGCTGCTCTAGACATCCATCTAGAACCGATGGATGAGCAGGTAATGGCGTAAAGAGGTTCCGGCAGGATCCTTCATTTCTCCTACCCCCTCTTCTTCTTCCTCTTCTTTTCTAGGCTTCGATAAATCTGTTCCTTCACCTTGGGAAGGTTCTAGGTCAGTCCGACCCAAGGTGAAGCCTTTGAAGGCATCAAAGCCTTCATCGAAGGCGTCTAAGTCAACTCCGTTGGCGAATCAGCGTCGTCTCCGGCCCCTAGGCCATCGACGTCAGTATGATTCTTCGCAGCTGCCAAGGCACCTCCTCCTTCCAAAGGACAGAGGGGTAAGTCCGCTAAACACAAGACGTCGGAGCTTGACTTACAATCTGACCTCCTCGTAGACAAACTTTTATCAAGGTTTAGAGAGAGGTAGTGGATGAGAGGCTGGATGAGAGAATTCCTCCTACTCCGGCTTCCCACTCCAGCCACGCAGTCGGTGACTGACATAGTGGCGGAGCAGCTAAAACCGATCAGAGATCTGATCGCAGGTATACTCCAATCCGGAACTCAAGCTGCTCCATCGACAGTTCCGGATGCATCAAAATTACCGCCGTTCGATAAGAACAACCCTTGGCGGTTTGCACTCCACGCTCCATACTTGGATGGCACACTAACCCTTGAGGGTCTGGGTACTCGACCATTGTCAGATTTCGAGTTCTACCCAGAAGGACTTCAGTTTCCTTTCAATGGATTTGTCAGACTGACGGAGAATGCCATTAGTCCCCAGAATGGAATAAAAGTTCCTAAGGAAACAGTGATTTTCCCGAAGGAACAAGCCCAAGCTGTCTGGGCTCGCATTATGACTGATTGGGGTTGTACAAACACAAAATTAACCCCTCACAAAGGATCGTATACGATCTTTAAATCTCCACAGGACATCGCTTCTCCGTTCATTGATAAGATCACAGAGCTTACAATTCAAGGCCTGAGAATGATGAATCTGCCAATGGCCGACCTTCAAAGAAAAGACGGATGCGACCTCCCTCCTCAATGCCCAGCCACTAGAGAATTCTGGCAGGTACGTTTCCGTCGACTTTCACAGTCGCGGAAAACCTAGACTGCAGACTGTGCGTCTTCTTTGTTTTCAGAAAGACTCCCCGAAACTACCGGATAACTTACTGAAGGCAGAGTTTGAGGCAAGATCAAGGTTGGCTAGGTCCATCAACGCAGTGACATCACTGGGAGTTTTGGTGGCCTCCATATATAAAGAAGAGCAGCTTTTCAAGGTCTTAGCTAAGAGCCTCTTACAAACTTAGTCAGCTGACCTTCATGAAATTCATTGCAGCCAGGAAAAGCTGCAGGAAAAAAAACATGAAAATGTTAGCTGAGGCGCGACTATTAGGCACGAGCCTAATGACTGATCAAGTCTTCTTCCTCTGGGGAAAGAATCTATTTCCTCAAGAAGAAGTAGACAAGGTGCTACAGGAGGCGGCCAGGACGAACCAAAACCTTCGAGTTCGTTGTTGGGGTCTCTCTTCCAAACGGAAGTTCGACCCTACAGCAAAGCACCAGAACCCAAAGAAGAAACAAAAGTATTTTACTACTTACAAGGGGTTCCGAACGTCAGCAGCGCAACAAACAAATCCTCCAACCCAAGTGTCGAAAACCTTCGACATCAAAAACCACTCAACCACAACAATTTATGATTGTACCCGCACCTCAGGGCGTACAGTCACCAGCCACTGCAACATGGATGTCTTCTCCGGCATTTAACCCGGCCTACGAAGCCACCGGAGCCTTTCGAGGATACCCTCGACAATCCGGTGGTAATAGAGCTAGAGGACAGTTCCGCCAACGTGGCGGACCTAGAACCAGAGGCGCAAGGGGTGGTAGAGGATATAAGCCGACCTATAATCAATGAGAAGGACCGGGTAGGAGGGAGACTGTACCAGTTCAGAGATCAATGGACCTTCAGCCCTTGGGCACACAGTATTGTTTCCAAGGGTCTGGGTTGGAAGTGGAAGAAGGGGTCCCACCTCCTCCGGTGAATTTCTTTCAGACACCTACACCGGATCTGAAAGAATACACCAAAGATCTCCTACAGAAAAAAGCTATAAAGAGAGTAAAAAGCCTGAAATTCCAGGGACGTCTGTTCACTGTTCCAAAGAAGAATTCGAACAAAAGAAGAGTAGTCCTGGACTTGTCCAAACTGAATTCTTACATTCTCTGCGACAAGTTCCGTATGCTGACTGTCTCACAGGTACGGACCTTACTTCCCCGTAGGGCCGTCACCACTCCCTAATAGATCTTACAGACGCTTATTATCATGTTCCGATGGCAAGAAATTTCTCTCCTACCTAGGCTTCCGCTAGGCAGAAAATCTATGCATTCAAGGTGATGCCGTTCGGCCTCAACATTGCTCCCAGGATATTTACGAAACTAGGAGAGACAGTATTACAACAACTCAGGAACCAAGGAATACTGCTAGTAGCCTACCTAGACGATTGGCTCATTTGGGCGAAAACAGTAGAAGATTGCCACAAAGCAACAAACAAAGTAATTCAGTTCTTGCAAAGTCTAGGATTTCAGTTGAACTTCGAAAAATCCCGGCTACAACCAGCAAGTCAGTTCGATTGGCTGGGGATTCATTGGGACTTGAAAGAGCACAAGCTATCTCTTCCACCCAAGAAAGCCAAAGAGATAGCATTAGCAACGAAACAATTGATCAAGAACAAAATGATAACAAGACGAGCTTTAGAAAGAATTCTCGGCTTACTCCAAATTTGCCTCAGTAACAGACGTCCTACTGAAAGCCAAACTCAAAGACATCAATCGAGTTTGGAAAAAGAGAGCAAAGATACATTTAAGAGACAAAGTATCTACAATTCCCTCCGTTTTAATAAAGAGACTACTCCCATGGACACAGTACAAGAAACTGACCAAATCAGTTCCTTTACAAATCCCCCCTCCTCAAGTGACGATTCATACAGACGCGTCACTCAGTGGTTGGGGGGGTTACTCCCAACACCAAATGTTTCAGGGAATCTGGTCACTCAATATGAAACAGTTTCACATAAATGTGTTGGAAGCAATGGCAGTGTTTCTAAACCTTGAAACCAATTGCATCACCACAAGACAAGTCATGTGAGGATAGTCTCAGACAATTCAGTGGTAGTCCACTGCATAAACAGAGGAGGTTCCAAATCACCCAATCTGATCATGTCTAGTAGCAATATTTTCCTTGGCAGCAAAAAGAAACGGTTCCTGTCAGCAACACATCTGGCAGGAGTAAAAAAATGTTATAGCGACGCTTATCCAGAACCAAGCCGTTAGAATCGGAGTGGTCCCTAGACATGAATTCATTTCGGTGGATACCAGACTAGTTCCAGATCTCCAGGTAGACTTGTTTGCGACATGCACCAACCACAAACTTCCTTGCTACGTAGCCCCCAACCAAACGGACCCTCAGGCCTATGCCATGGACGCATTAACCTTAGATTGGAACCACTGGCAAGAAGATTTATCTGTTCCCTCCCAGTGAAATCTTCTGATGAAGGTGTTACACAACTATGTTTCTTCAAAGGATCGTGGCCCTAGTAACACCCAACTGGCCCAAAACAATTGGTTTCCGCTCCTACTAGAGCTGAAGCTCCACCCCAGACGGATCCCACATCCAAAGTTGACACAAATAGTTCAAACTCAGACTGTGTCAGCTTCCTCAAGAGTAGTTCAAACCCTAACTTTGTGGACTTCATGAAATTTGCTGCTCATAAAGATGCATATATCGATCCGGAGAATGTCTTATTCATAGAATCTGACAAAAGGGATTCAACGCTTAGGCAATATGATTCGGCTGTTAAGAAATTAGCGGAGTTTATAAAGAATTTTAGATATTCTTCAAAATGACCCCAAATTTGGCCATTTCATTTTTTAAAACCTTGTTTGATAAAGGCCTAGCCGCTATTACTATTACTACGATTAAGTCGGCTCTGAAAAGATTTTTCAAGTTGGATTTAATATTAATTATTTTGCAGATTTTTCTTATTTTTCATCCATTCCCAAAGCTTGTGCTCGACTTAGACCTACAATTCGTCCTCAAAAGGTCACGTGTTTTAAACGATGTTTAAAACTAGCCTCGGATATCAACAACGAATCTTGCTCTTACATTTCTCTACTGAGAAAAAGTTTGTTTCTTACAGCCATGGCCTCAGGTGCCAGAATATCAGAATTAGCAGCTCTCTCACGTAATCCTGAGAACTTAGATTTCCTCCCATCAGGAGAAGTACTGCTCTCGCCGGATAGGAGTTTCCTAGCTAAAAATGAAGATCCTCAAATAGATGTCTCCTTGGAAAATTATTCCTCTACCTCAGGATACATCCCTATGTCCTGTGGTAACTCTGAAAGCCTTTTTAGCTAGATCCTCCTCATGTTCCTCTGGTCATTATTTGCCAGAGAGAAAGGGGGTACTATCCTCAATTCAAGGGTATTAGACAGCAATACTCTACTTCATAAAGCAAGCTAATCCAGAATCTTTTCCACATGCTCATGATATTCGGGCTATAGCTACCTCAATTAATTATTTTTCAAATATGAATTTTGATGACCTTAAGAAGTATACGGGTTGGAAATCTCCTCGGGTCTTTAAACGCCACTATCTAGAAAATATTCAAGCCTTAAAATTTTCCACTATAGCGGCGGGGAGTTTATCTCGTCTGACTAACTTTCCTTACTTCAATTTCGTCCCATTCCTTATACTGTCACCTTTCTACTGCCACTCTCGCCACGATGCCTCTCACCTCGGTAGATTCAGATTCGCAGAACCCCCCATGTATCATCAAGCTCTCTTATTAGGATATCGTTCATTCTTAGATTCGGCTTAATCATACCTGTATATATTAGATTATTAAATGTATATGATTCGTTTTACATTTTTGTTTAGGTATAACATATTTTAGTAATTTAAGTTATAAGTTATATTCTTAAGTTTAGAAATTAAGATTGATGTATGCATATTTAGAGATTAAGCTATATATAAGTTATATTCTTAACTTTAGACATTAAGTTTATATTCTACTATTACTTAATGAAGATGGATCTATTAATGATGTTTTTGTTATCCTTTTTATTAATTTCAATTCATGAGCTTGAAAGGCATTCTCTGGTATTTTTTCACACCGGCGAACACAGGTCGACCCGAGGAGGGATTTTTGACGGAGGAAAAATCTATTTCTGGGGAGAGACCTGTGTTCGCCCGGTGAAACCCTACCTGTTTCCCATCCCATTCCTTTCCAAGCCATTACTGAAATCTATGACAGAAGGATGTAAGATGGCGCTCGCATCGGGCGGGGACTGGGTGAGTCGGAGCGGTGTGGTGGAGACCGCTGTGTCGGCACATCCCGTGTTCATATGTTGACGAAGGAGTAATCTAATTGGAAGATGACCTGTGTTTAGTGGCTTTCACACGCCCTTTCTTTATACACGACGCCCTTGAGGTGCTCGCGCGAGGGTAGTAACCATCTGCATACCAATGGTTTAACTTTCTCTGGTATATTTGGAAATTATTTATATCAGAAAAGTATTAAGAAGGTACCTTTTCACCGGGCGACACAGGTCTCTCCCCAGAAATAGATTTATTTTTCCTCCGTCAAAATCCCTTTTATAATTAAATAATTACAGAATGGGAGTCCACCCTCCTCCCCTCTCATGGATGATAAGGCATAAATAAATTGAAATTGTGCAGGTTTTCTGCGTTGTTTACTTATTCCCCCTGGTAGTGGACAGGACTACTGACCATCTCCTAAACAAAAGAATTGCTACTGTAATTTTCAAATTTTAGTTACTGGTACTTAGAAATTCTTAGCTATGTAGTATATACTTATTTGGTAAGTATAAATTAAACTTTATTTTATTATAAAAATATGTTGAATTACATATAACTGTGACATTTTACGCAGCTTTACATATGTATCTCTTGGTAGTAATTGTGCTTGCATCTGTACAAATAGCTTCTGTGTCATGGTTAAAATGCATTGATCTGGTTCTGTACAGTACATACAATGTACTCTGCCCTGAATCCCAACTGTATGAATGTGATTGAATGCAGATTGTAATTACTTGTATGCTGTAATTATTATTAAATAAAAAAGTTTCTCTTATGAGATCTGTGAGTAGCCTTGTAGGTCCAGTTATGCCTTGAAAATGTCTGCAGATCAATGTAGGAAGCCTGTGGTTAATATGTGACTCATGAGATTCAGGGCTGATTTTTGTCAATTTTCTGTTTAAGATTTCCTGACAAGAACAAAGAGCGTGACCGCTACCTCACTTGGGTTAGAAACTGCAGAAGGGATAAAGAGCCTAACAATGGATCACGCATATGCAGCAAGCATTTTCTGCCGAAGTATATTTTCAAACCTGCTGGTATGCAGAGGACTCACCTGACAGAAGATGCCTGTCCAACTGAATTTGATCTGCCAGAACACTTGAAGGTATTTACTGCACCAGTCACAGATTTTGTCTTTTTGAATACCCAGAAATATGTACAGTATAATAATTAATAGCCTGTACTCCTTAACAGCCACATGTTGCAACCAAACAAATTGGTCACCTTTATTGCGCAAGTGTATAAAAACTGTAGCAGATAATAATTTTATTTATGCATATAAGTACACATTGTCCTTTGCAAATGCTTCAAAGATCATTTACCAGTTTTTGAAGATTGCTGAGAAAATTGGCTGTCAGTGCATGATCATAATGTTGTAATGTCTCCATACCTGCAAAACTGTATGACTTAACCATAGAAAAAATGTACCAGCAAAGTTAGATATTTTTATTTCTGCATACAGTACATAGTGTATTTAGTAAATTGTTCATAAATCATTTGACAGTCATGAAGGACAGGTGAGAAAACATGTTTATCCTTACATGAATACAAACCATCGGTCTTTGCATAGAAGTTAGCGTCAGCGCAGGGGTACCCTCTCCACCTCCCTTTGCTAAGTTGCACAACCACTTTCCTTATAGTCTTCATCCTTAGTGGATGCATTTCTATGCCTTCCTCTGCCCAAATGTTTGCCAGCTGTTCTATTGCACTTCATCTCGATTTTTCCCTTTTCTCTTTCTTGTACTTTGTGTCAGACAGGCAGTCCCCAGTTATTGGTGGGGTGCTCATAAGCAAGAACTGCCATTAACCAAAACTGCAATTTATGGTACTTATGGCACCACGTTTCTGTTAATGGCACCTTTGTTAGGTATGTTATGGCACCATAAGTCTGATTTAAAACCAAGACTGCCAGTAACCGGGGACTGCTTGTCTTGATAATATCTGTGCTTATTTTCTTGTTCTTTTCTCTGAAATATGCTGATCTAAGAATCATCCAAGCCTAATTCCCACATTTGCCCTGGTGTAGGGAAGCAATGATGTAACACCTTCCTTTCTTCCATTCATGTAGACCCGCACAGTGTTTACATAAAATGTTGCAAATGTGTGCCCCATACTGATTATAGGGGAGAGGTCACTCCCCTGTATTTCCCTGTTGCTCCTGCAATGTGTGGTTCACATGGAAGGGTGGAGGCTGACCATGACCTCTTGAGGGCTTCTGTTTGGAGGCAGCCCCTACTAACCCATCTTTTGCAGGTCTGGGAGAGAGCAGGAAGAAAAGACTTTTCAAGAGCTTTCTCGGGGAGCCATTGGTGTGGGGCTTGATTGCGCATCTTAGTGCCTCGAATCTGCCACCTGTCTCAACAACTTTGATAACTGGAACTAGTTTCAGTTACAGGATCCAAAGGAACTTTGACTACGACACCTTTGATCATTTATCTGGTTCCATCAGTCTCTTAAGCCCCTCCGATGTCTTCCGACGCCAAGGATCTCCTCCTAGACAAGTTGTACAAGTGCGACCATAACGATGTTGAAGAAGAGACCTTGTTTACCTTCATCGTCATCATCGGTGGTCTTCATCACCTCCTGCCTTGGTGTCCTGCCCTTCTTCCAAGAGTCCCATTAGGTGCACAGACCCTAGGAAGGAAAAGGCTGCTGCTCTCAACTTAAGAAGGCCCTTCGGCCCTCTCATGGCATGTCTTCCACGGAAGAAGCATTGGGATCTCTCTATTGCTCTTTCTTGTCCCGGGACAGGAACCCGCATCTTGGGTCTCCCTGGTCACCTGAGGCAAGGAAGCAGTGTATGCTTGGATCACCATGACGCGGCTTCCACAAGCCAAGTGCATGTATGTGGTTCCCCCACATTCACCAACATCCAAGGCACCGATACCAGACAGTGGATGTCTCCCATGTTTGGTGAAGAGCCTTTTGCCACACGGGACTCCAAGGATTCATCCTGAAAGCTCATTCCCATCAGGGAACCCTGTATAGCGATGTCATCTGTCACACACTCCTTTCCCTTGGATGCTGTGTGTGTGCAGGTCTTCCTGACCTGTGCCACCAAAGGTTCTTACGCCTGGGTTCCAATGGACCTGCGCAGCCACAGTAAACGTTGACAGTCCATGAACTGGAATGTGACCTACAGAGAGAGAGAGAGAGAGAGAGAGAGAGAGAGAGAGAGAGAGAGAGAGAGAGAGAGAGTGTACACCGTGCAGGCGCTGCCCCCACCCCCGGAACTCTGATGACCTAAGATGTGGCTCCCAAGAGCCACTCCTCAGCTGATTGGAGGACAGGGTCCTGTGAGGGCAATTTGTATTATAGAGTCTGCATGCCCGAGAGAGCATGGAGGAGGTTTTCACTCAATGTTCTTCACAGAAGGTTCCAGCATGTCATTGGGGTGGCCCACGCTCTCACCCGAAAGTATACAATTATTCTCCCGGGTCTGGTTCCTGCTTGCATTTTTGTGAGTTTATCTTCTCTCCTTAGGATAGCTTCTGGGAACATTTGCGGGAGTCTGTGATCCCTCAGGGCAACCCTGTTCACCTTCGTGTGACAGGAGCTCTCTCAGACCTGTGCATCGATTGTCATTGCAGGTTAACGATCGTTCACGGCCTTCCTCTTGTGCTGAGACTTCAGCCACCAGCAGGTCTGTGAAGGGTGCTGGGCCCCTCTCACTTGTTCCTTCAACCTCCTGGGGCTGTACTGGGAGCCATGGGATGGACAGGACTTCGGTTAGTGATTGGGATTTGGCTTCCCATCGTAGCCCTTCACACACCCTTGGTTCAGTCTTAGGACTGGAATGCTAATGCATGGGTGTCAGAGAGGGGTCATGGAGGTTTTGAGGAGGGTCTCTGACCTGCAGAGAGAGCAACTCGGGAGGACCACGACTTGGAAGGCTCGAAAAGTCTTTCCCCTAGGACATGACACTCCTGAGCTGTAGTGGTCCTACTTTTGAGATTCTTAAACTAATTCGTCAGTACAACAATCTTGAGGAAGAGACTTTGGCTGCCAATGAGGTTGTTCCTTCGGGCCTCAAAGGATTAGTCAACCCTAGGACAGGTGAATTCTCTTGTCTTAGGGAGGGAGAAATCATTTAATGACAGTCAGGCAAAGAGTTCACTTAAACATGTCTGCTTTGCATGACAGCCAAAAGCAATCTGGAATGTTTACATCCCACCTACCAAAAGGTAGTAGTTACTACCTAACCACCTTGTTCAAGAGTTTAGCGGCCATTTTCCAGCTTTGCCGAAAGTAATTCCTAATGTGTAAAGGACCTCAAGTTTGTAAAGTTAAGAAATTACAATTTACTTTTAAAAATTGTCATTTTTCTGTTGAGTCTCTGGACTTGATAACAACATAGCCGAGATCCAGTAGTAGGTATCCTTCAGGAGAAGTACCTGCTTTCTTCAGGGTCTTGGCTGTCTTCCGTAGAACTTCCACCTTTCCTATGCTCTCGTTTTGGGAACAGCCAATTCAGCAAGGAGCTAGTCGTCCTCAGTGTCCTGTTGTTGCCATAGAAGCCTCCCTTCAAAGGGACAGCTTCGTTTTTTTGCTCTTTTCATGTTTCCTCATATGAATGATGGGGATAGAGTTAGGCTGGTGCTCGATCAACAGGAGCCTTTGAATATACGTACATACTTGTATATTCCCCTCACGACATGCGTCTTGTTATCAGATGCACCGAGTGATAGTGCATACCTGTATGAGCGTTTTCTTCAAGTATGTGACAGAGATGATAAGTAACTTCTCATCAGTTCTGAAACTCAAGGCAGCCATTCAGGCCTCCCAAGAGGTTCGGGATTTGATTTTGAGACACCCAGTGGTGGTGTTAAGCAACAACATTACAGTAGTTGCATTTATCACCAAATTAGAGGGTTTTATTTCCCTCTTGTTGTGGTTAACATTTGGGTGCTCAAGGGTAACTTTAGTGCACTCGATAGCTCTATCAGCCAAACACATTTCTGGATGAAAGCAGGTAAATCGGCCTCTGGAGTCAAGTGAGGGACAGGGTGCTGCTGTCTCACAGAGATTGTTTCAGTAGTATAGTTTCTCCTCAGTCAAGAGTAACTACTAATGAGGAACCTCTCTGTCTGTCCATCACAGGGACCCAAGGTCTCTTGGTATCATTTGACAATCCTCAGACAGCAATATGTCTCAGTAAACTCCTTTTTGTCCTTTTTACCACTCAATACAACAGAAGTCTGTAGGTCTTCTGATCCATCTCATCTGACCCATGGGCCACTGCGATTACTCAGAATGACTTTCAGACAAACTTGACAGCTTTTTACTCATTTCCAAATTTTTTCTATTCATAAAGTGTTCAACAAACATAGTTCACTCCAAATTGAGAGTATATGACGTAAGACTTAGCTTGTCGCCCAACCTGCCAACTCTGCTACCAAGGTAATGAGAGGAGTTCCTCCCTGATCCAACCTTCAGGGCCTGTGGCACAAGAGTGGTTTTTCAAGCAGTACAATCCCCGTGTCTTCACGGCTAAAAGACTATCCAGCTTTCTTTGCAAGCATAGGCTTTCTCGCTGAGCAGGAACAGAAATAGCTGAATAATTTTTTCAGTCCTCTGTAACATCCAGGGATTTGAGCCATCTTCGCTGGTTGGTGTCATTGATGGGACTTTTTCTTTGTGCAGAATTGTAAGAGTTACTTCTCTCCGATTAAATTGTGAAAGTCGAAGGTCCACATTTGCCCTAGTCTTTCACATAAAAGTAGTATTGTTTCTTCTCAGTCGAGGTTCAACTACTGATGAGAAACTTCTCTCTGTCTTGCCATCACAGGGACCCCAGATCTCGAGACAGCACTGGACTCTTGTTTAGGACATACATGGCCTTGCTTGAATTGTCAGACAGAGATTTGTTTCTCAAGACTGCATCTCTTCTCACTCCAGTATTGGTGAATTGGATAGACAATTTCCATGGACCTTCTTTATTATCACCCTTCAAAAATTGGTTATCAATGTCTCGACTCCATCTCAGATGTAGTGAACTCTGAATCATTCGTCATCAGTTGCCAAGTTCAAGTCCTTCATGATCCCCTGCACCTTAGTCTTTATAATCGATGACCCAGATCAATCATTACTTTGTCCTGATAATGGGTTGCTGTACTTTGGAAAAGATTCGACATCCTTGATGTGGATGTCAATAACATTTCACTAGTACTGACTTGCCAAGGATGAAGTGTATAAGGACATGTATCTCTCCTGATTTTGTGAGATAATCAAGGGAGGTTCTCCGTAGATAAAGGGGGTATATGTTCCAGAAGAAATCCGTGAATCTAAAATGCGCGAATGCGTGGGGTTCACTGTACATAGTGCCACTGAATAATTCATTCAGGAATTCAGGAAAATCTTGAGGCTGAAATGCCACCAAGAATTCGTTCAGGAATTCTCTTGTTCTGTGGAAATGCCAGTGGGGATTTCAAAGTGAAGCCCTACTGTGTATCACAATGCAACTCCCCAAGTGTTTGAAAAAACAGTGTTGTTTAGAATAAATTGCCTGAGATGTGGAGGCAAACAAAAGGCATGGGTCACAAAATGAAGTGTTTGGCCCTATTGGTAAAAAAAGGGATTTTGACGAAGGAAAAATCTATTTCTGGGTGATTGGCTCGTGTCGCCCTATGAAAGTAATCCTTAACATCATTCTTTCTAGGTAAAATTAGCCTAAAATTACCAGAGAAAAACAAATTAAGAAAATGTCAGTAAAACTGACTCGCTCACTCTTAAAAGAAGTGTCGTGGTATGATATATGGGCGAGTGTGGAACACTACCACGAGACAAACACCAATTAGAACTTCCCTATCAGAATCCCCCCCCAAGAGAGAGCCGATACCAACGGGCGATGCAGCCTCTACTACTACTACTAGAGGACGCCACGGACAGCAGCGCCCCTAGCGGTCATCCTTAATTAAAACATAAATACATCTTGTCCTGCAAGGGGGGGGAAAACAAAACAAAACCCATAAAAAAAGGGATGGTTTTTCATAGGGCGACACGAGCCAATCACCCAGAAATAGATTTTTCCTTCGTCAAAATCCCTTTTCTGGGCTCAGCTCGTGTCGGCCTATGAAGAGTACCAGAGAAACAGACAAGATGGAAAAGGAAATAATGAAAAACAGATTAAAATGATGGATATAATATAAGTAAATCAAATACAGCATACAAAATAAGCACTTAAACTAACTTATTACAATAATCAATAACAGAATGTTAGTAAACTTAAAGTACTTAAATGGTAGATAATAAAAATTATAAATATGCATGTAAAATAAGGAAATTTTTTGGATTTACTTAATTAGAATATATAATTACAATTATATACATATGTGTCCTACCCTAGCATAAAAATAAGGGTAGGTACACTCAAGTCCATCATTATACAATTAATACAATTAATTCAAATATATATTAAACACATTGTGAGTGAAACTTATCACAAACCCAATGGAGAATTTATACAAACATATTGTGGCCCACCCTAGCATAAAAATAAGGGTAGGAACACTGAAGTACATATCAGTACAAGGGTGGTTGTCCCTAGCAAAAAAAAAAAAAAAAAAAAAAAAAAAAAAAAAAATAAGGGACAAATCCACTATAAGACACAACGGCTAAGGCTATGATGTTGAGTAGCCTGACGATAGGGTTGAGGCATGTTGGTTGAAGTAGGTAGAAAGGAGACCTGGATCAATACTACAACTACTACGAAGCAGTATCAGGGAAACTATGTTTCCCGCTGCTACTGCTGAAAACTTTAAAGTTAAAGATTCCAAGGACTTTAAATAATGCCGTTTAAAGACTGTCGGGGATTTCCATCCAGTATACTTTCTAAGATCCTCAAAGTTCATATGTTGGAAATAATTAATTGAGGTGGCTACTCCCCTGATATCATGTGCTTTTGGGAATGACTCAGGGTTGGCTTGTTTAATGAAGTAAAGGATTTGCTGTCTAATGCCTTTAACTGATAAAGTACCACCTTTTTCTCTCATGAAGAGAGCACCCGAGGATCTAGAAGAAGTGCGAGATAGAAAGGCTCTAAGAGTTGATACTGGGCAGAGAGAAGGATCCTGTGGAAGTGGGATAACCTTCCAAGGAGGCCCACCTTGCAAGAGGATCTTCATTTTTGGCTAAAAAGCTACGATCCGGAGCAAGTAGAACTTCTCCTGATGGGAGGAATTCCACATGACCCGCATCCCTGGATAGAGCCGACAGTTCTGAAATTCTAGCTCCTGAGGCTAGGCTTAATAAGAATAGTGTCTTCCTCAGGAGCATTATGAATGTACAAGATGAGTTGTCAGTATCTGAAGCTAGTTTGAGGACATCATTTAAGAACCATGAAACTGTAGTAGGCCTCTGAGAAGGTCTAAGTCTAGCACAGGCTTTAGGGATAGATGTGAAATAGATTCAGTCAAATCTATCTGAAAACCTACTTGAAAGATTTTTTCTTCAAAGCCGACTTATGAGTGGTAATCGTGCTAGCTGCTAAACCTTTTTCAAATAAGGATCTGAAAAAGGATATAGCCAAATTAACTGTCATGGTTGTAGTGTTCGATTCTCTCAAGAAGATGCTAATTTTTTAACAGCTGAGTTCATATTGTCTAATGGTTGACTCTCTCTTATCTGATTCTAGGAAGAGAATATTCTGTGGATCAATGTCAGCATCTTTATTAGCCGCAAACTTCATGAAGTCCATAAAGTTAGGGTCTGGAGAGTTCCTGAGGAAGCGAACAACAGTCCTCATTTGTACTGATTGTGATAGTTTGGGATTGGGGATCCGTTGAGGTCGGAGACCCCAATTCCAAAAGAAGAGGATACCAGTTGCTCTTGGGCCAGTCCGGTTGCAATCAGAGCTACTATCCCTTTGAAAAGACCTTAGTTTGTCTAGGACTTTCAAGAGAAGATTCACTGGAGGAAAAACATAAATTCTCCTCCACTGATTCCAATCCACGGACAGGGCGTCCGTGGCATAAGCCAGAGGGTCCAGGTTGGGGGCCACATAGCAAGGGAGCTTGTGGTTCGCTTGTGAGGCGAAGAGATCACTTGGAGACCTGGACTCTCCGGCTTACCCACTGGAATGACCCGACGTCCAGAGACCACTCTGATTCCAGAGGAACTGACGGGACAGGGCGTCTGCTATCACATTTCTTACTCCTGCCAGGTGAGTGGCAGACAGATGCCATTTGTGTTTGCTTGCTAATGCAAAGATGGCTATCATGACATGGTTCACATGCTTGGATTTGGACCCTCCTCTGTTTGATGCATGAACTACCACTGCACTGTCCAAAACTAGCCTTAGATGAGACTTCTTCGGGGGAAGCAGTCTCTTCAGAGTAAGAAATACTGCCATTGCTTCCAACACGTTTTATGTGGAGCTGGCGAAATTGAACTGACCAAGTCCCCTGAACCTGTTTGAACTGAGAGTATCCCCCCCACCCGGACAGGGATGCATCCGTGTGAATGGTTAACACTGGAGGGGATAGTTGAATGTACTTTCTTGGCTAAGTTCTTTACTTTTGACAAGGCCGTAGTTGGTTGCGGAGGATCTGTGGAATTACTGACAACTTGTCTCGATATTTGGAGTTTTGCTTTTGACCGCCAAATTCGATTTATACTCTTTCAGCCTTGCTTTCAGAAGGATATCTTGTTAACCGAAGCAAACTGAAGAGACCCTAAGATTCTCCCCTGGCTTCTTCTTGACGTTTGTTTGCATTTGAGAAATTGCCTGACAGATTTTGCTATTTCCTTCCGTTTGACCACTGGAATTGATAGATTGTGGGAGGACAAATCCCATTGGATTCCTAGCCACTGAAAACGAGGATTCCGGAATAAGTCTGGATTTCGTTTTGTTTATCTGGAACCCCAGATGTTCCAGAAAGTGAACTACCTTTTTGGTAGCTTTGAGACATTCCTCGACTGTTGGTGCCCAGATCAACCAATCGTCGAGGTATGCCGCTACCATGATTCCCTGAGCTCTTAATTGTTGTACAACCACTTCTGCTATCTTTGTGAATACCCTGGGGGCTACATTCAGACCGAAGGGCATCACTTTGAATGAGAATGTCTGATTTCCTAGCCTGAATCCTAGGAATGGGCGGAAGTGCCTGGCTATAGGGATATGATAGTATGCTCTGTAAGATCGATGGAGCATGTGACGGCTCCACGCGGAAGTAAGGTCCTTACTTGCGAGAGGGTAAGCATCTTGAACTTGTCGCAGCGAATGAAAGAGTTTAGCTTGACAAGTCTAAGATTACCCTTCTTTTTGTTGAGCCTTTCTTTGGCACGCTGAATAAGCGACCTTGAAATTTTAGATGTTTGACTCTCGCATAGCTCCTTTCTGAAGGAGTTCGTTCCGCGTAAATCTATCATTCCTTTGACGGTATCTGATGAAATGATTTGATTGGAGGAGGATCTTGGATCCAGCTCCAGCCTAATCCTTTGGACACTATGCTCTGTGCCCAACTGCTGAACCCCCACCTGTGGCGGAAGAGGAACAGCCTCCCTCCTACCTGGGGAGCCTCATTGCTGATGGGCGGGTTGGCCACACGCCCTCCTCTGAACTGCTTACTCTTGTGCCCCTTCCTGCGCCACGGTGACGAAAGTAACTCTCGCCCTACCCCTCGGTTGAGAGTAGCCTTGAGCCTCATAAGCAGGGTTAAAGGCAGCGAGATAGCGTAGGAAGTCGAAGGTTGCGATTGCTGGGGCGACCAGGAGGAAAGGCTGGGTTTGCTTAGATGTAGCAGTTGTCCCTGTTGGGTAACTGGGACTGCCTGCACAAACTGCTGCTGATGCTGGAGTTTTTTATATGGCTGGAACCTCTTACCAGCCTTCTTTGGTTTCTTGCCAGCTGTGGGAACGGATTCCTGTTTCCTCTTAGAGGAAATACCCCACCTAGCTCTAAGGCTCTGGTTGAGTCTAGCAGCTTCGTGTGGACTTCGTTCACTGCGGACTCTGGGAAGAGATCCGCTCCCCACATGCTCGCAGCCAGAGTCTATTAGGCTCGTGCCTGATAGTGCACTCTTGAAGAACATGCTTCCGACAGTTCCTCCTGGCTTGGAAGAAGTCAAAGGCGTCTAACAGAACCGTCTGAAACTGCGATTTCGCCAGGATCTTGAACAGCGTTCGTTAGAGCGTATGAAAGAGCAGCCATTTCCGTAACGATAAGAGAGTTAAGGGACCTGCCAAACCTAGTTCGCGCATCGAACTCTGCCTGGATTAGGGAATCCGGCAGCTAGGTAACTTCTCACGAACTGGTCCATAGCGCAGTCCGGCTTGAGTTTAACCCACCCAGCGTGAAAGTAGCTGGCAGGTTTTCCCCATAACTCTCCGAAGGCGGGGAAGAGTGGAGAAGTAGACTCCGACTCTCTCAACTGTGGAACGGGCTCATCCTTGAGGACTGCCTGAAGAGCCTTCTCCACCAATTTCGTGGCGAACGAAGAGGAGACCTCCTCTTCCGTCGCGAAAATAGTGAAGGGGCTCTTATAGGCCTGGAGTCTAGTATTAGTACACTCCCAGTCCTCAAGGCAGTGAACCCATTCCCGTTGGGCGTGATCTCTACTGTAGAGGACTGACTCCTTCGAGATCTTGTCCTCTCTCGTAAGAGCCCGTTGGCGTCAGCCTAGCATACCCGATGAAAGGCTGTGACAGACCCGGAGGATAGAAACTCGAGTCCTCAATCCTTCGAGTGCCAAACTCCGGGATCGAAATCATCCCGTCCTTAAAAGGAGCATAGGCCGCTACTCTCCATGGATTGTCCATAGAGAAAGCTGGCAAGGAGTCGTAAGGCGGAAGTTGGAGAATCCCCGTGCTAGAAGCAGGGAGACTGGGGGAGGAGCCTGAGATAGCCCAGCTACCGATCCTCATTCTCTCTCATCCTATTAGAGAGTTCCTGGACCGTCTGTCCAGTTTGAGACAGACTGCTCGACAATTGCGCGAACATCTGCTCAAAACGTGTTTCCCCAAGCTGAAATTTGGGAACCCCCAACTACCATCGCTCCTACCTGCTCCATCATTCCTGGTGAGTACAGGAGGAGGGAACGCAGGAGCTGGTGCTTGACCACCCCTGCCGGCATAGCCGGAGAGGGGGCAGCGGAAGCGGGAGAAGGCAGCGACTCGGAGGTAGCGCGAAGCCTTCTCCTTCGAAGCCTTGCTTCTGAGCTCTTCGACTGGGAAGAGCTCGGCTTAGCCTTCACCGCGTCGGCGTATGAAGTCGATGACTTCCTGGCCGAAGAAGACGAAGACGCTTACTAGAAGTCGTCTTAGACAAGGTCTTCGGTTCTCTCTTTCCCTTCTCCTTAGGAGGTACAGAGAGAGCGGGAGTGCGGCTAGGGATCTCGGATCCCAAACGAAAGCCTTTGGAAGGAGGCGGAAGAAGAAGGGACAGGAGAAGACCCAGGAGCGCCCAAGGAAAGACCTTGGGCGCCCGACAAACCTACCTCAACCAACAAATCCTCACTACTACCGCCATCGGCTCGAGATTCAGGTCCAGGGCGGCGACGTCCGGGACTGACTCCTGGAGGCTACGACCCCAAACGAATGCTGGAGTTCTTGCTGGATGGCGGCTATCACGGGGGCGGCGGACAGGGGTCGACGTAGCCCGTCGACTTGCCCGCAGGGAAAATCTGGATGGCCAGCTTCCTATCCAATATGTAGGGCTGGCCCTTCGGCGGCGTTTTTTTTTCCCCCCCTCCCAAAACCGCACCCCCCCCCCCCCACCACGCTTTCAGGGTGGCGAGGGCGACTTCCCTCACACCGCTAGCCTGAAAGAAAGGCTGGATTAGCTACCAATTGCGGACAGGGTTAACAAACTTACGAACTAGAAGTTGTTAGTAAATTCATAAGTAACCTCATAATGGACTTACCCCATCCCCCAGTGAGCGACCAGGTCGTAGCATATAGCGCAGGCCTCGGGGTGCCAGACGATCGACTCGTTGTACGAAGTGGCACACGGGGCGTGTGAGACCTGCACTCGTCATGTCCACAGGGGTCATACAGCGTCGCATTACAGGCGAGGACCTGGCAGTTGGTAGCCTGTAAGTGAAAACGTACATGAGTACAGAGTAAACACTTACAGCCTAACATATGCTGCCCGCTGGTGCCGGAGCGATACGTTAGATAAAACCAGAGCCCCGCTCAAAAATACGTGTGGTAACCAGGTTGGAAGATAGGCTATGGCTCCGCCAGTGGCGAGGCACAAGAATCAAGAACCAACTAGGAGTGGTGGTAATGGAAAACCACGACGGATAATGGCGGGGATGGTTGATAAAATGAAAATAATAATACACAATTCATTGTAAAATATCTTATAATAGGGTATATATCCTTAAAGTGTAGCAAAATAACAACATTAAAAACAACTTCTCTCCACCCGTCTACTAGAAGAGTGCGTAGGTAAGGGTAAGCTCCCTTCCGGTAGCGGGGAGAGATATAAGGATATAGTAGCAAGCAATCGACCATCCATAGCACCCACCCTGCCCGCTAGCGGAGCCAATATACTATAACCAAAGGGGCCCCGGCTGCGACGGAAGGCTCCTTTCGTATCGTAAGGGAGGTGGCTGAGTAAAGGGGAGGGGGGGATGGAGGTCCCGCGAAACACGGCGGGAGCGAGGAAAGGGGGGTGGGGGGAGGGATGGCCTACTCCTCCCCACCTCACCAACTACCCGTATGGAGACCCGTACCTCATAGTGGTCGCCCTATACCCCCTGCTGGCGGAACCCCCACGGCACCTCCGAGAGTGTGAGAGAAGGCGATGAGGTTGTTATGACAACCAATGGGGTCCCCCCAGCTCCTCCCTACATCAGAGAGGGAGGGAAGTGGGCAGGGTAAGGTGCTATAGTACACGTGACCGCAAGTGGCCTAGGCCGCGAGCAAACACAACCGTGGTAGGGCCACGTGAACCAAGCTGTACCAACATGTGGAACAAGCACCTAGGCTAGCCTAACACCCTAAATAAAATCATATATCGAAAAGGGGGAAGAGACACTGTTAGTAAAAGAGAAAGAAGCCCAGGAGGAGGCAGACTGTTCCGAAAAACAGAAGCCTACTCGGAGCCAGCGATAGCCGATGTAGAGCAAGAGCCGGGATGCTGGGCCGAAAATAAAAATAATAGCCCTAAATACCAAGCTAAGAGAATGGTAGGAGGGCTGAACTAGCTAAACTCGATGTAAACAATGAATGTGAAAAAGTAAGCCCATAAGCATAAGAAGTCCCAGTATGGAGGACCGGGAATTCTTACGAGGCGGCATGGCCGCCACGAGACAACCGAGGAACCGTATTTGACCTATAAAAAGGAAAATACTGGTACCCGGAAGATAAAATTACAGTAAAATGTTACTTATGAGTTACTTAACTTAGCCGTGGCGATAGCAGAGCGTTCCATGATTCCAAAGCTGATAATCCCAGAAAAAACACGAGCACAAGAAAATGGCGACTTGTCGCTGGTGCTAAAATTAAGGATGACCGCTGGGGCGCTGCTGTCCGTGGCGTCCTCTAGTAGTAGTAGTAGAGGCTGCATCGCCCGTTTTTGGTATCGGCTCTCTCTTGGGGGGATTGATGATGGGAAGTTCTAATTGGTGGTTTGTCTCCGTGGTAGTGTTCCACACTCGCCCCTATATCATACCGACACTTCTTTTTAAGAGTGAGCGAGTCAGTTTTACTGACATTTTCTTAATTTTGTTTTTCTCTGGTAATTTTAGGCTAATTTTACCTAGAAAGAATGATGTTAAGGATTACTTTCATAGGCCGACACGAGCTGAGCCCAGAAATACCCCTAGGATAATCAGTTGCCCCTTAAGTGCCTCATGGTAATGGACAATGCTCCTGTGCATCCTCCTGGCTTGTAGACCAGTTGTTGGATAAATCATCTTGAACTCAAGAAACTTTACACAAAGGCATTGTTCCAAAGGTGCTTTGAAGTGACCTCAAACACTGAATTAACCCTAAGAGACTCTGGAAGGAATACTGGATTACTTCAATATCTTTAATTGCATAAGTCTAGATAAGGCTTGGCAGGGAGTGACTTCCAGGACAGTGACCTCTACTTGGGGAGAAAATTGTGGCCAGTGTTACCCTGAGAAGGATTTTGAAGGATTTGAAGCTGACCCCTGACCCTGACGACCCTGTGCCTGTTGTGGAGTGAAGAGTTAACCACTGAGGAGCTACAAGACCTTCAGCAGGAACAACAGATGACAGATGGGAAATCTGTGGTGATGTTAAAAATTTTGTTGAAAGGTAACATCCTGAGAAAGATGTTGCAATCCGTGTCTCTAACATGTTTAATGACAATGCATTATATCACTTTGGGCAGATTTTAATTTAAAGAGATATCAGAAACAAATGTCCCTGGACAGTTTTGTTGTGGGACAGTGGTCCAGTAACTCTCAAGCTGGTCCTAGTGCCAGTTAAAAACAAAGTGGGGAAGTAGCCCCAGACAGTGCCACTGAAAATGTAGAGAAGTAACCCCAGTTAGGTTCATGATACATGAAGTCTTGGAGAGGAATTCCCCCTCCAAACAATGACCTCTCCTCCTCCCTCTCCCAACCTCTCCGTCTTCCATACACTAACATGTCTTCCATAAAAGTAAAAGTGATGTTAAATGTTTCATTATTCATTTAAGGGGGCCAGCCAGCTAATCCCATTTTTTAAGGACAGGACTTTGATATTCATACACTTGATAAGATGACTTGGAACATCTCCAAACCGCATATGATTTTCGCCTCTGACCTTCGGTTTTGTGACGCTAGGGAGATTTATCCCGAAAATAACCATTTTTCAAATTCTATCTCCTCCCTTGATATTTAATATTAAGACCTGGGATTACTACCATATATAGACTTGATGAAGACCTCCAATCAAATGTGGATTTTTTTTTTCTGAAAGTCATTCATTTGCTAGATATGAATTTTTCATTATGGTAAAAAAATAAACCTTATAAATCAGGAAAAAAATGTATAAAAATAAGACTAAACAAAAATTGGAGGAAAAAGCTTTATGTGATTGTTCTATAATGTCTTTCTGAGTTTATACCAAATTTCAGTGAAGGTCAATAAATATAGTTTTAAGATACGGGCATTCGAAGTTTTCCTTTGTATTTTTATAAAGACAATGTTAATAAATAATGATTATTATGAATGCATATTTCTGTTTTGGGTATTAACCAAAACTATGTTATTTATCATAATTTAATCATAAATGATGATACCTTCGCTCACTAACTCTGCTTATTACAGCAAATTTTATTCTTCAGTATGTTAGCGAGATGTTTTCCTTGTATTTTCCTCTTTGGCATGATGAAATTTGTGCCGAAACAAAGATAAAGAGATGTAAAATCAAGAGAATGTCAGAAGTGAAACTCGAATGTGTACTCTCTTTTTACAAGGACAATGTTAATAATCATGATTATTATGAATTTTATATTCCTTTTTGGGTATTAATAAACCAAAAATATGTTATTTATCAAAAATGAAGATCCCTTTGCTCTAAGACCGTAGCCTGGGGTACTGCATGACGTGTGCGTCAGGCAAGATGGGTGCATTGTTATAGGGGTTTCAACTAGTATTTGCGTGTTCTAGCTATTCGCGGAAGGGTCTGGTACCTATCCCCCACGAATACAGGGGGAAACTGTACAGTACTTGGATAAGTGGGAACAGGAAAACCCTTCCAGACTCATACATGTTTCCTATCACTAGAAATAAAGGAGAACCTCCCTATCTGGTGGGCAAACCAGAACAACAATTGAATAGTGACCCGATTCATCCAATGAAAGCTCACATGTCTTGGCAGACGAATTCAATTGTTTGGAAACAAGTCGTTTTGACGGAATGGACCCCCTAGATCCTCTGGTCTGTCTGGACTTATGGAAGCTTTGGGGAAAACTGATGGTGGATCTGTTTGCCACTTCACGGAATCATCAACACCCTGTTCTGTTCACCAGTGCCAGATCCGCTTGCTTGGGCAATGGAAGCTATGCTCCTTGAGCGGTTGAACAAAGAACTGTACACCTTTCCCTCATTCAGTTTGATCAGACAGGTAATCAGACAGGTAATAAACAAATTTCAGATGCACCAAAATGCTTCAATTTTGGTAGCCCCATTTTGGCCGATGAAGGAGTGGTTTCCAGACCTCATAGACCTACTGTTGGATTTTCCAAGACTGCTTCCACAAAAGACACGGCTACTCAGATGATCACACTTCCATTGCTTTCACCAAGGCCTGTCTTCTCTGACAGGCTTCTAACTGTCAAGATTCTTCTTAGAATGAAGGGATTTTCAAAGGCAGCTTTAGAAGCTATTGCAAAATGTAGAAGACAATCTTCAAACACCTACCAAAACAAGTGGAAGATCTTTAGAGAGTGGTGCAGTACTTTCAAAATCTCCTCTACTCGGACCACTATAACCCAAATGGCCGACATTTTCTTGTAATTAAGATCAGCTAAGGACCTGTCTACCTCTACCATAAAAGGCAATAGACCCATGTTGGGCTCTGTATTTCATCACAGGGGATTGGATTTGTCTTCCAATTCAGATTTGTCAGACCTCTTCTAGTCCTTTGACATCTGAAAGGAGTCTCCGACTGTGCACAGAATCTTGATGTGGTGTTGAAATGGTTATCTGGGCCTCACTTTGAACACATGCATTCCATTTCTTTGAGAGACTTGACTTGAAAGACCCTTTTTCTGGTTACATTAGTAACAGTGAAAAGGATCAGTGAAGTTCATGCCTTGGACAAAAGAATAGTCTTGTTCTTAATCGGTAGGGTTTCTGACTAAGAATGAATCCCCTGCTAACCCTGGCCTCGTTCCTTCTTGCTTGATAGTCTGACAACTTTTGGGATCGACAATGATGAGAGAATGCTTCATCCCCTAAGAACTTTGAAGCATTACCTTCATAGACCCAAAGAGATTTGTGGTGATATTATAGTTATATTTTTATTCTTGTAGGTAAAGGTAACAGTTTTTATTTCTGGTCATATTGTGGAACTGAGCCGTGGGTAGGGGCAAATTGCTTATCCTTCGCTACAAAGTTTCTCAATACAGTAGTAGATGCACCACAGCTATACCGCCACGCCACTACACAGTAAGATGAGTGCCAACCAAAGGCAGTATCTTCCTGCAGCAACTCTCTTGTCAGGTAAGGAAACAAACATTTTCTTAAATGATGGTAACATTTTCTATTCTCAGATTCATTACCATAACTAATTTTTGGGGCTAGAGGTGTCCATGTGTCCAACATCCCTTAATGTGGGAATCAGCTATGTAATTATTGTGTAAGTTATTTAATTAAAAATTAAATTTTTTAATAAAACAAAGTTTTTATTATCTTACCCAATAATTACATGATAGGAGCCCACCCTCCATTCCCATGCATGATTTTAATGGGCTTCTCTTTCCGCAGAAGTTGGTAGGGCATTGTTACCTACCCAAAGCAAAATTAGCCCGACCTGAGAATTTCAGAATTTTAATTGCTGGGCAAGTGAAACTCTTAGCTATGTTAAAGAATTTTGAAGGGAAACAATTTGGAAATTGAAAGGGAAATTACAAGTAGGAGAACTAGAAAGTAAAAGTTTTAAGTAATATACGTATCGTAGTAATGGTAGAGCATAAGGAAAATAGAATGTCTTAATCAGTGGCAGTACTATATAAATTAGATTCTATGAGAGAACCAGAAGCTAGAAGATTTACAGGTAATAGAGTAATATACAGTGGGCCCCCGTATTCGCGTTCTCCGGATTCGCGGACTCACTCATTCGCGGATTTCTCTCGGGAACGTTTCCCCGCATTATTCACGGAAAATTCATGCATTCGCGGTATTTTTCTATGAGAAATATCCACAAATTCCTGGTTTTTTTGATCAATTTCATCATAAAATGCACTTTTTGTGATAAAACTATTAAAAAAACCAAGTATGAAAATTTTTAGTGGTTTTTCTTGAGTTTTAACATTCACGGGTTCTAACTATTCACGGGGGGGTCTGGTACGCATCCCCCGCGAATACAGGGGGACCACTGTACCATGCCAGAAATATCATATTATGTTAGTGAAGCAACAAAGCTTTTAAAGAAGGAGCGACTGAAGATTATTAAGAAAAAGCTGGTTAAAATAGTGAGAAAATCTAAGAACATAATGGGAGAAGTGATAATAAGTGAGTAAGAAGAAAAGATTTACTATTGGGAATCCTATTTAAATGCTTCATTTGTGAATACTATTGAAGATGGTCTTACACAATTGGGGTATGTGATATCCTTGACAGATGGTGAGGGGAGAAGTCTCATATGGTATATGGTGGAAATCTAGAAGAGTAGCAAAATCCACCAATTGAAGCAGAAGCTCTTGAGTGGGCATAGAAAGATTGGTAATTTCACAGTTGTGGGAAGAGATAGTAGGAGAGAGAAAATAGAAGCATTGGTTAAAACTGATAGTAAAACACTACGGATTGCAGTTAAATTTAGTAAAGGAGTAAGTATTAAAGTTTAAAAATTGATATTGCAACGATGAGAAAAAGAATAGAACCTAGAGAAATAAAGGAGCCGAGATGGATAAAAAGAAAGCATCAAATATCTGATGTATCGACTAAAGCATGAGTTTCAGAAATTACATAAAGGGTAAAGAATTGGAGATTAATGGAGATTAGAGGGGATTATGATGAGAAGAGGTTGAATTTAATCATTATTTTATTTTTTATTTTCTGGGTTAGTGAAGTAGGTATAGTTGTTATACATTTAAGAAACTTAGACAAAGTACTCAGTAAATTTTATTGGCTGTTTGTAAAGCATTCCTCCCATTATGTTAAATGCTTGTAAAGCATTTTTGCCATTATGTTTGGAATGATGCAATGGTGATTTTTGTATACATAAGATGTACGGAAGACGGGAGTTAGGAAAACGTGGTTTGGAGGCAGTGACGAGTAAGCGGTGGTGACGGAAGGTTGTGAGTATTCTCGTTTGCGGTTTTGTTGGTTTGTTTGTAAGTCTTTCTTTTGTTTGTTGTGGTCATGAGCCGAATTAGACAAGAAGTGCAATGGGAACAGGTATGTAAATTGTGTTTGTTCATATGCGGAACAAACCTTCGGTCTTAACAATAGGATCATTTTCAAAGTGCCAGTTGGCATAATTGTTGCATTTTGGTCAGGATGGGAGTTTATTGATCTTATATATTATTAATGATTAATTTGGGTAAGTCTCATAGAATTTTACATTTTTGGGAAAACTGATAATGTTCGGACCTGAGGGATACCACATTAATACCTGATAAGGAAACTTCTGCGAAGCTGGGCCATGAATTCCAGGGTTGGTCTGGTTCTGGGGTATAGGACTCTTAGCAATTATGTCTGGATTGCCCATAATATGGTTATTGTGGGGATGATTGTGTTCTTGTAATATTTTCAGTCCCAATAAGTGGTTTTGGCTTACATTGACCCACCTTTATTGTGTTGTGCTACCTCCTGTTGGGTAGGGAGGGAAGGGAATGGACATTTGGGAATTAGCTCTTACTAGTGCCATTGGTAGAAGAATAAATTCCATGAAAGACTGAATAGCAATAAAGTAGAGTACCCATTGACCTTTTGATGATACCCTTTTTGTCACAGATGACAATCACTGCACCCTCCTCTGACAAGGGATTTTGACGTAGGAAAAATCTGTTTCTGGGCGAGGAAGCCGTGGATATGAAGGAGACTTTCTAGTACTGTAATTACACTGAAACACTTTGCTCCAGTACAGAGCAAAGGGAAGTTAACCAGAAATGTTTATGAAATAGGACCATGGATATTTGAAACCTTTTATGATAAGTATTTGACCTTTAATCTGGGAGATTATAGTAATTGTGTCATTTTTAATGTGTGCAGTCAAGAGCCCAAGATATCATCTGAAGGTTAAGGAAAACTGACTGAAAATTGGCCTCGGCAAAATAAAGTGAAAAATTAAAAGCATTACTGCTGCATGTTGGATGAGTTAAAGTAGATTGCTCAGTACAGTACATGTTTTTTGGAATCACTCCAAGGGAATGATATTTGCACCCCAACTGATGACCTACTCAGAAGGAAAACTTGTAGAGGAAGTAAATGATTAAAGTGTGATTAGAATTGAAAGAATGGAGATCATTGGAGCCTTAGTTCCATTTCCAAATTTAATTATGACATTCAGCTCTACCCATTCTACCCACTTACCTAATGTTAATGAGAGGGAGTATGGTTGAGTTTTAAGGTTGAGCAATATATCCCAAGACTTAGGAGATATTTTTATTATCAAGAATATGGTCATATGATAGGGTGCATACACACGGTCAAACAGTGTTTGTCGGACAAACACTGTTACCAGATAACAATAGGAAGATTAGGTGTGCTGATGACAACAGAAGCAATCACCACGGACTAACAGGCATTGCCCGTGTTCTTGGTTTGGAGCTTTGTACAGCATCTGGCAGGACAGAGACAAGGAACTATTATGACTGTCAGGCAAAAGATTCAAGAGGCTATGTGTTTACCATATGAGCAGAGGCTGTGACTTGCTTTGCTTTCAACAGACTCAACAACCTGCCTAGGCTTAGCTCTACGAAGGAAAAATGTTACCACTGGGATAGGACACACTCTAATGTTAATTGAACTTGAATGGCAGAACCCGTTTATGGAATGTCAAGTCGATGTTTTATAACGGAAACAAAAATAAATGTGCAGTAGCAATTAATTGACTAATAGCAGAACTTCAGGGGAGTGGATCACATTCATGTGCAGTGGAAGTGAAAAGGAAGATAGAAACAATTCGCTGTCAGCACGTATAGGTGAGAACTTCGTTAACTTGAAAAATCCCAAGTGTCAGGGCTGAGGCTGATGACATGTACACACCCACATTATGGTTCTTCAATGAACTGTTTCTTTAACAATGGTGACAACATAATAGAATCTATGTCAAAGGTGGATAGCAGTCTTTTATATGTCCGAGGAAGTTTCTGATCATGAGGTATATATATAAGTGTATTCTGTGTATGGGTGTGCATAAGAAAAACTGCAAAAGATAGTTATTAATTTTTTTATTACTGCCACCATTTCAATTCACAGGACCAAAAGTTGAAACATAACCTGATTGCAATGAAGTACATTATGAAACTTATGAATATTGAATAATATTTTTAATGACCAAATACTAATTCATTAGGAGTTAATGTTTCAAGTCCCCATTAGGTGATTCTGTGCTGCCAGGTTACAGCACCTTCATTGAAATACTGCATGAAGTGATTGCCTACTATTACTCCTTCGGTTGTACAATTCTGCTGCTACATATGTAGAGGTAGGATAACATTAACATTTGAAGTACCAGGGATGTTTACAGTATCTAAATTGTCATCAGTACACAAGTAAGGGGTGACAGGGTCTTTGTGAAGATAATTGTGTAGTGCAGTGCAGGCTAAAATTGTTCTACCCTTTTTGGTCCAAGATTAATGGATTTTTTTAAATATCTGAAATCTGTTTGCTAGTTAGTTTTCCCGAACAACCCGTTTTCCTGCTGTTCATCTAGCCCTTTAGAGTCTGTATGGACAAAATATGCTCTGCACAATGTTTTGGTTTTAATAAGGTAAAGGTTTCATGATGTGGTGCTTCAAAGGAAATGCGTCACCAGCCACAAAGACATCAGGTAATTTCCTTGAGCTGCTAGGAAGCACCTCATCATCTGGCAAACCCGCAGATCCATTTTTTGACATGCTGACTGAGAAATTAGTGTTTATCCCCCACACTCCCATGGCTGGCAATTTCATTAGTCCACATCTACATAAATTAAAAATTGGGTTAGCATCAGAGACAGCCATTAATTTGGTACTGAGGGATCCTTTATAGATGTATTAGAAATAACTTGCGACTATTGGGAACACATATCAGGTTGTGTTTCCCATCCTCTGTGATTCCTGAATACAAGTTTTGGAAAGATCTATTTTGGAAAACCCTTCTGCTACACATTTCCACTCCTGAGGTATATATAATATATCACATAATAAAAAAAAAAGAATTGGTCAGAATAATATATACATAATACAGAAAAATAATTGGTCAGAAAAAACAATATTAGTACTTGTAACTTTTACATAAACATGCCCTACCTGGGATGTAATACTGATAATTGTTTGTAAGCAATATTATGAATAATGCCATTGCTACTTTTACAGATTTTCAATGATCCATTACTTCAACAAACTGAAGATATTGCTCCATCCCATACAACAAAACCGCCTGGTACACCTGTACCAAGTACATCTCATGAAAATGTACAATCTGGAACTCCTGAGCCCTCTCGTAGTTGGCACTCGAACAAAAAGGAGGGTTAAAAAGCCTACAGCCAGTGACAAGCGGCATGAGGTACTTCAAGAAGCCCTCCATCAGTTAAGAAACTTGTCTCAATCTGAAGAGGGTGATAACGATGATCAAAGTGATTTTGGTAGTGTTGTTACCAGTGATTTACTAAAAATGAATGAAGAAAATAAGGTTCTTGCAGAGAAACTCATATCGCAAGTGCTTTATATCGGAAAATTAGGCAAACTCTCATCATTGAATAATTATGGCTGAAGGTAAGAATTATATTAAGAGGAAGGACATGTTTCCATATGTGTTTATGGATAGGTATAATTACAATGTGATATTTCTGAATACTTTGAATGCTTGGTAAATAAAAAAAACTATTATATATTTGTGTATTCCTCATTATTCCTCATCTATTATGTTTAGAAACAATTGTCTATTTCTTATGTTTAGTTACAAATAAAATTAAAAGTAACACCTTTCCCTTATGTATGGATCCTTGAGTACATTATAAATGGTTTGTCACATATCAGGGATTATTGCAGATAAACTGTGTTTGAATATTCTTGTTTTGTATTGGAGGGAATTGTAAGAACATCCAGATTGATTGAAAAATTAGTGTTTACTTCAGACTGCTTCTGGAGTAACACTGTCCCTTATATATGTGTCCTGCTTCATTAAAAAAAAAAGTTTAAACTTGTTTAATAAATCTTAGACTGCGTTTCGTTCCGCAGTCATGTAGTTTATAGTCTGATTCATAGCCTTGTCATAATTCAAAGTCTGATACATAGCTTTCTCATAATTCACATAAAATTGTCACATGGCTTTCCTCACCTTGTCCTCACACAACACAGCATAGTGCCGTTTTCTTAGTTTTTTTTTTTTTTTTTTTTTGTTTTTTTTTTTTTTTTTTTTTTTTTTTTTTTTTTTTTTTTTTTTCCCCACTCCATAGTCAATATTGTTTGACACTGAATATTAGCACCAACCTACTCTCACGAGGCCAGATCACACAGAGGTATCCATTTGCAGCTGGACTTTTACAGCTGGAAGCTTACGCCTTTTGCCGTTGTATATGTTTCAAAGGTGATTAGTGAATTTGATCATAGCACTTCTATGGTCCTGTGGTTCTAATAATGGTATGTGATGTTTATATTGCCTCCATAAAAACTAGAATTCCAGCCGAAATGCCAATGACTCATTTGTTAGCTTTGTGTTGGCCAAGAAATGGTGTCCAGATTGTCATTTCTCTGGCTAGTGAGATGATCAAATGAGCATACCCCACAACTTCCTGGTGGTCATCAGTATGTTTTGGACCAGATCTTTTGAGACCGAGTGCATCGGTTTGTCCATCGCATTCAGAAAGAACCAGTCGGTCAAGTACTAAGATGGAACGTAATTGTGTGGATCACATTCATCTCCTTTTACCCTGGGATGTTGCTCATAGGTCCTTGGACTTTTTTTTTTTTTTTTTTTTTTTTTTTTTTTTTTTTTTTTTTTCTTCCTTGGATCTTATGGTGGATGCTCAACAATTCATGTAATTCACCCAACTCTAGGGACAGGTTGCATCTCACCCAAGGTGTGCAGCTGCAAGGAAAAGGTTTGTGTTGGAGTGGCCTCCTCCATTTCTCCTGTCTTCCTTTCTCTTCCAGTGGGCAGAGGAACAAGGAACAAGCTGTCATGTGCTGGATGGGTGTGCATACAGGTGGTCTAGATGAACTGAGTTATCCTATCTATAATCTAGCTCCATTTGCATTAGTGAATGCAAATCCTTCCTTCTCTCTAGCAATGGGAGAGAGGGACTGACTATGAACAAACGACTTGGTTATTCTTAGCTTTATAGTCTGACACTGACCTTTATGAATCAAGGATATTATTTTCCTTCAGTTCAAAATTCCTGGAAGTCTATAAAATTAATCATCTCTTGTTCAATAGATTAGAGGTATGGTCTACTTCCTTTGCTCTTTCATGATCAGGAAGAGAGTAGCCAGGTGAGCTGAACTACCACTCAGTTCAGATTTTATACTCAGAATCTCCCTCCAAAAGTAAGTTTCTCATATGTAAATGGACAAAATATTAAAGTATTTGTACTTTTCCTAACATACAAACCTGAGGCCTTTTCATAACGGGCGTACTCTTACACCCCTCATTCTCTTTCTTACCTGGGCCAAAAAAGTAAACTATAAATTGAATGCACACAGACTTGGTGGGCAGTGCTTCTGCCCCTATCGTCAATAGCTATTACCCTAACCACCTTGCAAAAATTTAACAGCCAGATTTCCAGCTCGCTGAAAGGTAAAATCCTTCATGTAAAAACCTCAGGTTAGTTTGTTAGGAAAAGTACAAATGACTTAAAAAATTTGTTAAAAAATTTGTCATACCAGTGGCAACCAGTGCTCTTGCCTCTTTGAAGGCTGCACCAGTGATTTCTGGTGCTTCTGCCTCTTCGGAGTCTGTGCTGGTTGTATCGGTGAAAAATACCACATATATGCGAATTTTTCGCAAACAATGGGTATACACGGTCCATAGAAAATGTCTGGTTTACTGTATAGCTTAGGAGCACACTATGATTGGTAATGTGTCCAAGCCCAAAAAATTATACAGCCTATCAGTCCCCTTATTAATATAAGAAGCCATGGGGTGTAATTTTATATTTTTATATATTCGTATTGACACCCCACAAAATTCTATTAGTATCCAGTCTACACTGCGAGTGATAGGCGTGCAGATCCTTTGCAAAGAAAATATACAGTATGCTGTCATAGCTGCCACTTTGTGAAGACTTCCCCACTGGTGAATTTAAATCCCATATCCAACAGCTACACTTCCCTTTTTATTGTAGGAGGTGTGAATACGTAACAGAAACCCTCTTTTTGGGGTAATATCTTTACCAATCACAATCAAAGTGGAAATTACCTATGTTCCATCATAGAAATTGATAATGTGGGAATCTTAAACAATGGGGAGTCTGCACATTATCTTGTTCAAACAGGCACATTGTCAGTAATTGACTTATCTATATGCATATGCAGTGATGACTGCCTTATTGACTTCAATGATAGATTTACTAGTGACCATTTTCCAATAGTAATGAATGGATCTTCAAATCCTCCATCTTCATGGTCACCTAAATGAAACAATGGTAAAGTTGGTTGGGCAACAGCGTAATAGATGACTCGGCTGATGACTCTCACTCTGTAGATAATACTCTTGATGTTTTCAATAGCACTATATTTTTGGCTAGTCTTCAATAAATACCAAGGACATCTGGCATATTTATTCACTGATCAATTCTATGGTGGGCTTGTAAATGCCAGGAAATTTAGAGAACTGAGGTGTGTTTTCACCATATATTGCAGATAAAAATGTGACTGGTATTGCCATATTTAATTTCGAAAGGTGTGAGATCATTCTTGCTTAGAAATGAAAAAGGCACGAAAGGACTCTTGGAAAATTTTCACCTTTTGAAATTAAAAAACACCTCGGACTGCAGTCTGGAAGAAAGTTAGAAAAATATTGAGCAATTTACTCCTTGTCAGTTTCCATGGTTGTGAAGTTGCAGATCCTTGGTTAGTGGTAATTGGTGCAAAGAAAAATGATGACAAGACTCTATTCTGCTCAAAGAAGGGCAATGGAGCAGGTAGGATTGATTTTAATACATTAAGGAATTAACAATATAATGTACCTTTCACTATGAGAGAATTTGAATCAGCCTTAACTAAGTGTAGTGAATCAGGTCCTGGACTGGGTGATAACTAAGTGATTAAGCATGGAATAGGAAATACCAGTGTTCATAAACATTATTAACAGAATGTCCTTTATTACATAGTTTTCCTTAAGGTAGGTGGGAGATGTTAAAATGACTGCGATTTGTGAAACTAGTAAAAGACCCTTTTTGAGATGGAGAATTATTCTCCCCTTGCACTGACATCATATTGGTGTAAGATCATGGAAACAGTGGTTAATATACGTTTGATGATTGGTTTCTTTGATATTGAGAAAGCTTATGATACTACATGGAGAGATGGCATTCTGAGGGTTCTTTATGAATGAAACCTTAGAGGCAATTTGCTTCTTTTTATCAAGGCTTTAACAAATAGGCTATTTTGGGTTCAGGATGGAGTAACAGGGTCAAATGTATTCAACCAAAAACAAGTGCCACAAGGAGGTGTTCTAAGTGTAACAGCTCACTTTAGCAATCAATTGGATATCCAAAGCAATTCCCCCAAATGTAATTTTTACTTTTTTTTTTTTTTTTTTTTTTTTTTTTTTTTTTTTTTTTTGTTTTTTTTTTTTTTTTTTTTTTTTTTCTTCTTCTTTTTTTTTATGACCGTTCAATATTTTTTGGATCAAGAAAGATGGCAGCAACTGAATGTTGCCTTCAGCTCCGCAATGATAATATAGTAAAGTGAGCTGAGGTGAATGATTTTAGGTTTTCAGCTGATAAAATGGTAACCATGCACTTCTGCCATGTAAAAGGAGTCCATCATGACCCAGATCTGTTCATACATGGGCAGAGAATTCCATGTGTTGGTGAAACAAGGTTTCTTGGGTTGATTTTTTATAGCAAGCCAACTTGAATTCCACATCTGAAATATTTTAAGACAAAATGCTTGAATGCATTGAGCGTCTAAAAGTTGTGTCCCACACTTGCTGGGGTGCTGACATAACTCAGATGTTGTGAATATGCAAAGCTATGTTATTTTCAAAATTACCTTATGGGTGTGAAGTTACTCCTCAGCAAAACCTAATAGCCTTTAAGTGCTTAATTCAATATATCATGGAGGAGTAAGATTGACTGCAGGAGCATTTAAGTTGTCATCTACTGAGAGCATATTTGTAGATGCTGGTAGGATCTCAGGATCTACATAACCAAAATCAACTGGTACAGATTTCAGAGGCTCCCAAAGTCTTTAACCAACATTTGTATCAGAAATTAAAGGCATTGGCATTTTTGTGAAAATCACCCAAGGCAACCCTAACCATTTGCTTTAGGAGTAAAATATAACCAGTCAATTAAACATGCCAGGGACGGAGAACTTACCAGCTAGATTCGATTAGCCCCCACTGGAACTTTCCAGACATAAAATGGTGCAGATATTTTAATTTGATGAAAGCAAAATGTCCAATGAGGCAGTGCAGTCAATATATTTAAATAATTTATCCCAACATAACTCTGTTGCAGTTTTCATAGATGGCTCAAAGTCAGATGCTGGTGTTGGCTTTGATGTGGTCTTTCCTTATGTAGAAAAAAGTGGGAGATTATCATGTTTCATATATATTTACAGCAGAACTGCATGCAGTTTTAGAGCCCTGAAAGAATATGTTAACTAAATGGAAGTATGTAGTAATACTAAACATTGTGATTCATGAAGTGTTCTTCAGCTTTTATAATCTTTCAACTCTTCACACCTTTTGATTTAGAGATACAGGCAGTCCTTGGTTATTGATGGACTCTGTTATTGGCAATCCATTCTTATGACGCTGGTGTAGCTCCAAAAATTAGCAATTTTCAGTGCCATAATGCGCCAATTTCCAGTTATCAGCGCTGGTGATAGAATTATGACACTGATACATACCTAACAGTGGCACTATTAACCGGTTATCTACGCCATAAATCTGATTTTTGGTTATCAGCAATTTTAGCTTATCATCAGGCCATCAGAATGTAATCCCCACCGATAAACGGGGACAGCCTGTACTGGAATGGCTTTTGCTAGTGGAGGGAAGTAAATTTTTGCTGGGGGCCTTCCCATATTGGACTAGTTGGGATCGAGCAAACTGACAAACTTGCCAAGTCAGCAATCACCTCTCCAGAACCCAGGAGATGCCTACTACCATAGGAATGTATATCCTCCTGCAGGTCAGAAAATGAAAAACCTTTGGCAGTCCCTTTGCAAAAATATTGAGACAAATCAAAAGAAGAGCAGGATTACATTATCAATATCTCCTTAATCATATCCCTATATGCCAAGGAGACTGGAAATGATGTGCAGCCTAAGGGGTTGGACATACATGCAAGGCTGACTCATGGGTTCTTGATGTCAGGTGAAAACCATTCATTATGCAGCAACTGTATTGTCCCCTGACTGAGATTTGCTGGTTGAATGTTCCAACTTCCAGTCTTAGGGATCTAAGACATAGGTTCCTCTCTTGGGGATGGGACTGAGATGGATGTTTCATCTTTGGTACAATTCTTTGTAGGATTGTAATAAAGAGCATTTATGTATATTTAAGGAGGCAGACCTCTAATTGTGTGTGTATGTATGTATAGTAGTATAATATGTATTAAAAATATAATTATATATATTTGTTCCTACACAATATACAAACCATCAGTCCTTTACATTAGGGATTACCTTTAGCGAAGCTGGAAAATGGCTGCTAAACTCTTGAACAAAGTGGTTAGGTAGTAACTACCATCCAGTAGTAGGAATAGCCGCCTGCCTGGATGTAAATATTCCAGTTTGCTTTTGGCCATCATGTGATGCAGACAGGTTTTTGTGAGATCTTTGCCTGACTGTCGTTAAACAAACTTTTCTTTTCCTGGTGGGATCTTTTCTTTTCTTACTTTTTGTATGTATTCCATAACGATGGCTTGATGATAAACAAAAATTGCTGATAACAGAAAATCTGCAATTTTCTGTGGTTATCAGTGATGATAACTGGTCAATGTTGCTTCTGTTAGTTATCAATGTTGCTTCTGTTAGTTATGTATTGGTGCCAATAACCAGAAATCAGTTGGCGCAAGACAAGCGCCATAAAACCAGATTGCTCATAACCGAGGCCGCCAATAACCGGGGACTGCCTGTACTGAATATAATGTGCTTGATTATTAATATACAAACCCATAATTTGTGATATACTCGCGTAGGCTGCATTCCCACAATGTGTGTGTCTTGGGGCCGGTGGCCAAGGGCATAACATTCTCATCCTCACACCCTATCCTTGTAAGGGCACAACAGCATATCTTTTATGATTAATTTTGGGTGTTGCTCTTGCGGCATGCACTGTGGCTGAGTTTACCAGTAGGAAACTGAAGAGGAATATTGCCCGAGCATTGTTGGGAGTTTTTCCCTTCTGACTGCACCCGTGGTAGATCATAGACAATCATCAACCTGTGATGACGACAGCACAGGGAAGGAGGGTGCTTAGGCCATGGGAAAGTACCAACCTGAGGGGAGCGGAAAGTTCACTCGAACAGAGCTGAGTCAAGTGAGCTGAGCAGATCACGTAAATGTGATTTGGAACTAAGCAGTGAAGGAGCTGAGCCAGCTGAGCCGATCATGTGAAAGCGACCAGGGTCCTGGCATGGCAAGTAAGTCGAACCAAGACAAGTGAGCCGAGCCTAACTGAGCTGATTATGCAAATGCAACCAGGGTCCTTGCTCGGTTGGCAAGTCAAGCCATGAATGGTACTCGTTTGCTAAGAACTATTGCTTTCCTCCCAAAAGCTCTAGTCTCCTTCAAGGCAGAAAGCTCAAAGGGGGATTCTGTGTCTGCTATCCTGCGTGCTCAGACCCTAAGATCCAAGACACAAAGGATGGGACCTGACCAGGCAAAGCCGGCAGGTGGTGTTGAAACACTTGACATGCCTCGGTACCTACTCTCGTTCGGTGCCTAAACCAGACTGAAGCAAACCCTCTGGCACTGGTTTGGAAAGCGCTTGAGATTTTACAGAATCCCTGGCACTCAAAAACTCGCTAGCTGAGTGGTCGCGATTCCAAGTAATCTGAGCGCCTGGCGAAAACTCCTGAATCTTGTAAGAATGTTCATCGGGAATGGTCTTCTCTTGGCTTCCTAAGAAACTGGGAAGGGATAGGCACAGCAACAGTCTTAGATGCAGACTTCTAAAACTGGGACCAAGAGTGCAGCCTGATGAGGTCACTCCCTTGAGAATCCCGAAACGCAAGACTCCAGAGGAAAATACGAATCGGCTCCCGCCCTGTGAGCGGGTAGAGCCAACGAGAACCCTGCCTCCCTGGAGAGAGACAGTCCCTTAAAAGCACTGTAGGACTTCTGAAGGGAATCTCCTTCCTGCTTCTCCAGGTGCTTGGTCGAGACTGAGGCACCCGACTGGGCCCTGGCTGAGTACTGATATACTACTAGCAAGAAGAAAAACCTAAAAACCTGCAATGTTCCTTCGGCTCTTTCTCTCGCCCTGTGCTTGAACCAGGACGGTGAAAGGTCTCTAACAAAACACCAGTTTTCAGATACTCGAGACCCCCATAGAAAAATTGAGCACTCAGAGTGCCTCGGCTAGGCCAAGACCCCAACACAGCATCAGTGTCTAGAAGAGGACTTCACAAACTGGCCATGTGAGTGCAAACCGAAGTCTGCGCGCCTGATTGCTTCCAAAAATGCAAGACCCTATGAGGTATGAAATTCAGTTCCTGAGCCCAAAGGCCAGGAAGAGCCGATGAGAGAACCCACTGCCTCCTCGAAAAGAGACAGCCTCTTGAGGCCCCGTGAAGGAACTTCTAAGGGGGAAGATGCAGATGAGGATATGTGTGAAGAAGGTGCTCATCTCACAATATGGAGGTGTGATAATGGTAGTTACTTTTGACAATGTCTTTGAGGGTTGCGTGAGAGAGAGAGAGTGTCGTTGGGTTGAGAGTTTAAATGTTTTTGCAGTTTGATATGTCGTGTTTCGTGTTGATGTGTGATAGTATGTAAGTGTGTATGTGTTTTTCTGAAGAGTGAGTGAGTGAGCGATCGATCGAGAGAGAGAAAGATCGTAATTGGATGGATAATAAGTGGTTTGATGGCAGCGTAAGCATCTGGCTTGTCTGTTGGAGAAGTCACCGAGGATATTAATGGCGGGAGAGTCCGTTACGGGAGTTATGAAGATTCAGGGAGTTGTTAAGATTCAGTAAAGTTGGAAAAGACGGTCAGTCAGAAGTATCCAGTGTTATTTGGTGTTATTTGGTGTTTTCTTGGTTGATATTGATGTTGTATGGTTGTTGTGTGTGTGTGTGTGTGTGTCTGGTGATTGTGGAGCTGAAGAGGTTTGTTGTACTTGATTTTGCGTTTTGATGGTTTCGTGAGTTGTCTTTTGGAGACAGTGGTGGTTTGTTGTGCTGGGTTTGAGTTGTGGTATGATTTGCTGTGTTGTTTTCGAGCTGTTGGTATTTATTTGCGTAGTGATTGGGGTGTTGTTTTTTGAGTTGTTGTATGGTTTTGGTGCTTGTTAGCCTATATCCAGCGGACAGCACAGCGCCTAGCCGTGAGTATCTAGAGTCTGAGGTGAGTACATGTTCTGTATTTCGGTAAGCCAATTGTCCTGCGTGTATTTCGTAACGGTGAAGAAGAAAGTGTGGCAGAGGGAAAGTTTGATAGTCGGTACAACTAAAGTAACTGTGGGGAGATTTCCTTGGTTGTGATCCTGCCACAAGAAGATTCTTCCTTGAACAGTACATAAATAAAATTGCTCAGTATCACATATTCAGTACAGACTGCCCCGGTTAACGGCGGGGTTCCTTTCCCGGCCGATGCTGCTAACTGAAACTTGGCGATAACAGCCCCAATACCCCGCTTAACAGCGCCATTTACTGGATGCATCGACGTTGCTGTTAAATAGAGATCCGCTCTGCTAAGTGGATATCGACGCTGCTAACCAGAGATCATTGCAGAAAAACCAGTTATCAGCATTGCTAAGCAAGCGCCCAAAAACTGGATAGCCGTGAACCGATGCTGCCGTTAATGGGGGCTGCCAGTACTATAGACTTAAGGAGTGGTTATCATCAAGTTTCCATAAGGAGTGTTGATAAACCATATAGTAGTACGTACAGCATTTGAAGGTGGCCTGTCCTGTATCAATTTACCAGAGTAACCTTTTGGCATCACCAATGGAGTTGCCTGTTTCCAGAGGTTCATGGATAATTTCATACAGGAAGAGCAGCTCAAAGGAACCTATGCTTATTTGGACAATGGGACAATTTGCGGTAAGTCACAGGAAGAACATGATAGTATCCTTGAAAAATTCCTTAAAGCTGCTGAGTTGGGGAAAACATTAGTTACAACGAGGAAAAGGGCATTTTTGCAACAGATAGAGTGAAAATTCTTGGTTATGAAGTGGTAAGGAGAGAGATACATCCAGACCCTGAACGACTCGTGCCTTTGCGTGAGCTGCCTTTACCTCAAGATGAGAAGTCACTTTGTCAAGCTCTGGATATTTATGCCTACTATTCCCCCTAGGTTTATAATTTCTAAAGTAAAGTTAGTCATCTAGGTACTACCAACTCATTTCCTATAGCAAAGGAAGCTGAAAGTGCTTTCAGGCTCTCAAACTAGATACAGCCAGGCCCCAGTTATCAGCGGGGGTTCCGTTCCCAGGGGTGTGCCACTTAGCGAAAACTGCCACACCAGAGTCACCAGATTATATCACTTTGTGAAATCTAAGAACATACCCTACCCAGTAGAAGAAGGGCGACAAGTAGTCTGTTCATGCAGAGTTTGTGCCTGGTGTAAGCCAAACTTTCACTGGCATGAGAAGACACCTCATAAAGGCTTACTCAGTTGTTTCCAGTTTTTTGGCTTGCCTGGTTACATTCATTCAGAGAAATCATTAGACAATATGCAAGGTTAGGTTTCAGACCCACTCGCGCAAGGGGAACTTTTGCGCAAGTTTGGGTTGGTCTTTAAAAATGCCAATAAATGTTTACTTCTAAAGTTTGAACGCTAAATATGACCCTAATCATGCTCCCTAAACAGTAAGCTAACTTTTAAATGAAATTAGAGTTACTGTAATTTCATTTAAAATTTAGCTCAATACATTACTCTTAAAAAAAAGAAATAAATGGTTGGTAAAAATGCAGGTGTGTGTGAAGATTACATACATACATCATATTTCTCTCTTCTTTCCCCCTTCTGACCAGCCAATCTATTTTTAGATGTCTTCTCAACCCCTTGAGAAATTCTTTATTCTGTTTCTTTCTCTCTGTTCTGAAATTCCTTTTTATGAACAAACTGCTTTTTATTTAGACTAACTCTTAGTTATGTCTATGTTTTAGAACAGTGCATTTACAGTTCTAGAAGGTAAAGGTAAAATTAGATTAATTAACCCTTAAACGCCTAAGGGGTATTTAATAAAGGGATTTCTGGGCTCAGCTCGTGTCGCTGCGCGAAATATCCGTTTAATCTATTATTTCTAGGGTAAATGTACTAACACATACCAGAGAATAATAAATAAAGAAAAAAGGTCAGTATAACTGACTTGCTCACCCTCCTAAGAGGTGTCGGTATGAACACTATGGCGTGTGAGACCACTACCACGAGCCAAATGCCAATAGAATTCTCCCACTACAAAATCACTCCAAGAGGAGAGCCGACCCACAGAGTGGGCAGCAACTACTATACTACTCCCATCCCATGCTGCCGACTGCTCGCCTCTGGTGCCTTCCTTTTCAGTTAGCGCACACGATTCACACTGCCCTTTTTTTTTACTCGGTGTTTTTTGTGCCCTTTTCTTTGGATTTATTTACCATGGAGCGTGCAGCCATCGCAGCAGCTAAGTTAAGTACTCATGGTTTATTGCTATTTGGTTTTTTCCGGCCCTGAGCCCGTATTTGCCGTTTTTTAGGTATAAATACGATTCTAGGTCGGAAAGCATGGCAGCATGGTTTCTGCCTCGTGGTGGGTTCGTTCTTGGTCGCCCATACCCAGAACATCCCCTTACTTAAGTACGCTCTATTTCTATTATCCGCTTTGTTTAGGGTACGGTCTACACGGTTTTGTCATGCATGCATGTCTTTTACCTTATGTAGGCTCCTTCCATCCAGACCCTAGCCACGGCTCTTAGTATCGGCCTCGGCTAGCTTTGAGTGGTAGACTTGCCTTCGGGTTAGTCGTACACTCCTGGATTTTTTCTCCTACTGTGTTGTTTTCTTTTTCTTTCTTTCATATTATTCATTTGATTTATTTATATGATATTTGTTTAGGTTAGTTAGGCGTCTGGCTTGCTTAGCCTAGGTTATGGCCCTTAGGGCCTATATGCTGTACCGCTCTTCAGTTCGGTTACTTCCCGATAGCATCTCTCTGATCAGTTGGTTATGTTTCTATGGCTTAGTTGTCTATTGTTTTGTTCTTACCGCCCCGTGGTCACTATGTGATCACGAGGCAGCCAGACGCCTGTCCAGTTCACCTTCACCCCCCCTCCCGCTCTTCTATAGTCGAGTCGGGTGGGTCGGTCTGCCATGCTCGCTCTGCATACCCGAGCCTGCCTCCCTTTCTCCCCCCAGGCGGAGGGAGTAGAGGGACGGGACAGACCCAGACTGGACTCGACCTCTATCGGCTTCTCGGTCCTTGGTCGGACCGGATGGTAAGGTGGGGGGGGGACGGCTGCCTTTCCCCCCTCCGTTGCTACCAGCCCGTCGCTCCGTTACTAGCCCGAGTCTGTATGTCCTCGGCGCTCTTTCCCACCTTACTAGGGCTCCTTTACCACCGGAGGCCTGGCATCCAGCGGAAAGGTTGCTAGTCCACCCAGCAGGGTGGACCGGAGCATACAGTTGGTCCCTTCTAACCACTCCGTCTCGCTGAGTTACAACACTCCGCCACGCACGGGACTTAGTCCGGTACGTTCGAGTTTTTAGGTTTAAGATCTTTTATGTTAAACTAGTAAGTTTATCTTAAGTACCTTAAACCACCCCCCTCCTCCCTTACCTGTCTCACCGGATCTCTCCGGGGTTTATAGCCTATTCAGGCGATAAGGGAGGGGTTATGCCCAAATTTTTTCCGAGCTCCGGCATGCAACGGAGTTCTTCTGTCCTTAGCCTGTAAGTGATAGTCTTTAAGATACTCATGTGTCTTTTCACTTACAGACCACCAACTGTGAGCATCCGGGATGCGCCGCCACACTTCAGGACCCATGTGGACACGAAGTTTTGCCGGTCCCCATGCTCCATGCGCGACTCCGCACGGGGACGTCCAGGTCTGGTACCACGAGACGTGTACCATCTGTTACGATCTGGTGAGCCAGCTCTTAGACGGGGTAAGTATTCCAACTCCGGTAACTGGTCCTCATTTGTATAGTGCTTAAGTTTTTACATTAATCACTAACTTAAGATAAAATTCAGGGGTCTTATAGCCCCTATAAAATTTTAAGTTAAGCTTTAAATTGGTTTTAGTTTTAAGTTATTCTTAAAATCTAATCAATACCCTCTCTTCCAGGCTCCGGCTGTGAGGGATACCGCACTGGCAACCCTGCGGGCCTGGGTCGGCGGTTTTGGGAAGAACGCCGCCAAGGGTATGCCCTACATCCTTGAGAAGAGGTTGGCGGTACTAATCTTCCCCGGAGGCAAGGCTACAGGCTACGTCGACCCAGCGGAGGCGGCCCCGACTATCGCTTTCATCCAGCACAGCTGGCTGCCTCGTTGACGGACCAAGGCCAGGACATCTCCTCGGAAGTCGCGACGCTTGATATCAATGTGGCGGAACCTATGGTAGGTGTAGACGACCTGTTGGTCGAGGTAGGTACGTTGGACACCCAAGGGATGCCCTTGGGTGCAACTGGTTCTTCTACCCCTGCAACCTCTCCATCCTTCCAAGGCTTTACAGGTAATGAACTATATACTTCTCCTGACGCTTCAGTTAGACCCAAGGTCAAGGGTCAAGCAGTGAAAACCTTGACGAAGACGTAGTCGTCGTCTAAGAAGACGGCTTCGGCGTCATCTTCTTCTCGTAAGTCTCCGGCTAGAAACCCCGGAGCAGAGAGATCTAAAGCTTCTGGGTCCGGCTCTAAGTCCTCGAGGAGTAGATCCTCCAGGGAGAGATCTCACACTCCAGCGGAGTCGTCAGTTCCGCTACCCTTGGTTCCGATTCAGAGCCACCCTTCCACCTCCGCAGCAGCTCCGGCTTTGGACTCCAACGCTGGTCTGTTACAACAAGTGGGCGATCTGGTTGGGTCTCTGAAAAATAGCATGGAACAAATGATCTCTCGGTTGTCTGCATAGGATTGACCGGTCTCAGGACAACATTATAGACGGACTGAGCCAAGCTCCTCTAGCCTCTCCTCCACCTTTCAACACAGGTGGAGCCCAGCTACCCCCAGTATGACTCTCTACCTCCGTTCTCAATGAACAACCCTTGGAGAGTAGCGTCATACGCCCCCTTCCAGGACGGGCTTATCTCTATCCCGGAATGTGGAACTCGGAGGATTGAAGGACTTCGAGTTCTACCCGGAAGACCTTCAGCCTCCGTTCATCGGCTACGCCAGGCTCACCGCCTCAGCCATGACTCGGGATGATAAAGTACCAAAGGAGACAGTCCTCTATTCACGTGACCAGGCTCAGAGAGAATGGCTCAGGTGTCTAGAGGACATGGATTGTTCCAACACGAAAATCCAACCTTTTAAGAGTCCGTTTACGATCTTTACGATGGAAGAGAGTACCCCGCTCCCTTTCTTGACAAAGATCGCGACAACTACTATTCCAGCAGCCCAGAAGGGGGATTCCATGCCTCAACTGAAGGAAGCAGATCCTACATCTCCTTTACTTCCTTCAGCATGAATTGTGGGAAGATTTACCTAACACCTTCTCAGCTGGCAAACTCAAACCAGACTGTGCTATGGAGCAGTTTGGTGAGAAGCTACCTAGGCTTCCAGATAGCCTTATTCAGGCAGAATTCGATGCCAAATCACGGTTAGCCAGGTCTATTAATTCCATGGCTATGACCGAGGTGGCTACCATTGCCTATGGGTCGGAGCCACTCTTCAAGCTTCTTACCAAATCTTTGACTCAAACGGTGCAATCGGATATGTTTGAGTTCGCCACTGCCAGGACGAATTGTAGGAAACATGTGCTACAAGAAGCGACAATTCGACACGAGCCGAATAAGCTGCTTAACTTTCAAGCATCTGGGAGCAGAACCTTCCGTTTCCCAGAAGCGATGGTGAAGGAGGTTCAGTCAGAGCTACGAGATTGAACCAGAGCCTTAAAGACCTTGGGGTCTTACGGCCAAGAGACGACAGGATCAAGCCGGTAAGGGTAAGGCTCAAAGGAAACCTAGCGTTTCCAGCCCTACCAGAAAAGAACATGCCCAAAACGCTTTTCTCAGCAAGTTCCGGCTGTTCCCTTGGTGCAAACAGCCCAACCTTCCCACCTCAAAGGCTCAGTCGCAGCCGATTTATGTTATCTCCCCTCAGCCTCAGCCCTCCACCTCTTACGCCCTCTCTCAGCCTACAACCAGGTCTTCGAGGGTCAAGCTTCACAGAAGTATGACCGCTCGGGTAGGGGAGGCAGAGGTAAGCGATCCTTTCGTGGGAGAGGATCGGGAGGTCCCTTTAATAGAGGAAAAACATTTCAGGGGAGGCCGAGGAGGCTACCAGAACCAATGAGGAACTTCAGGTAGGAGGGAGGCTGTTTCACTTTCGTCACCGGTGGAATTTCAGCAAGTGGGCTCAGAGCATTGTGTCAAAAGGCCTGGGTTTGGAGCTGGTTAGCGAACCCACCCCCATCCAGACCTTTCCGCCAACTTCCTTCCAAGGAATTGACGGAGTATGCGGAGGATCTCCTTCAGAAAGGAGGCTATAGCGAGAGTCAAAAGGTTAAAATTTCAAGGACGCTTGTTCAGCGTGCCAAAGAAAGGCTCACAAAAAAGAAGGGTAATCTTAGATTTGTCCCGCTTAAACTTAGCCATTCGCTGCGACAAGTTCAAGATGCTCACGATCTCGCAGGTGCGGACCTTACTTCCCCGTGGGGCCGTCACCACCTCTATCGATCTTACCGACGCTTACTATCATATCCCTATTGCAAGACACTTCCGTCCGTATCTGGGCTTCAAGATAGGAGACCAGACATTCTCCTTCAAGGTAGTTCCTTTCGGGCTCAACGTAGCACCCAGGGTGTTTACGAAGCTGGCGGAAGTAGTAGTTCAACAACTAAGATCGCAAAGGGTTATGGTAGTAGCGTATCTCGACGATTGGTTGATCTGGGCTTCTAACAGTCGAGGAATGCAACAGAGCAACACTGAAAGTGATTCAGTTCCTGGAATATCTAGGCTTCAAGATAAACAGGACCAAGTCAAGACTCACTCCAGAGTCAAACTTTCAGTGGCTAGGCATTCAATGGAATCTATCCTCCCATACTCTGTCGATTCCATCAACCAAGAGGAAGGAAATAGCGAAGTCAGTCAAGCAATTTCTGAGTCACAAACTGGCGTCAAGAAGAACTCAGGAAAGGATCCTGGGTTCACTCCAGTTTGCATCAGTGACGAACATCCTAATGAAAGCCAAACTGAAAGACCTAACCAGAATCTGGCGCTCACGAGCAAATGTCAGGTCCAGGGACAAATTATCCTCAGTCCCTCTGATTCTAAAGAATCGACTCCGGCCGTGGGCGAAAGTCAAGAACTTATCGGTGTCAGTGCCCCTTCAGTTTCCTCCACCAGGGATTACCATCCACACGGACGCTTCATTAAGCGGTTGGGGAGGATATTCCCAGTTCAAGAAGGTTCAAGGAACGTGGTCACCTCAGTTCCGTCAGTTTCCATATAAACGTACTGGAAGCAATGGCAGTGTTCTTGACTCTAAACAAAAGTACGTCCGCCAAGTGCTCCCACATAAAGCTAGTCCTGGACAGCGCAGTGGTAGTACATTGTATAAACAGAGGAGGCTCCAAATCACGTCATCTAAATCATGTCATGGTAGAACCATCTTCTCCTGGCGGACAAGTTCAGTTGGCATCTCTCCTCCACATATAGCTGGAGTGAGAAACGTCATAGCAGATGCTCTATCCCGATCAGTACCTCTAGAGTCGGAATGGTCACTGGACAACAGTTCGTTCCAATGGATTCTTCAGAGAGTTCCAGGTCTACAGGTGGATCTCTTCGCATCTCAAGCGAACCACAAACTCCCATGTTATGTGGCCCCCAACCTGGACCCTCTGGCCTATGCCACGGACGCCCTGGCTCTAGACTGGAACAACTGGGAGAAGATTTATGTCTTTCCTCCAGTGAATCTTCTCATGAAGGTGTTAAACAACTCAGGACATTCAAGGGTCAAGTGGCTCTAGTAGCCCCAGACTGGCCGAAGAGCAATTGGTACCCTCTAAGTCTGGAACTGGGTCTTCGCCCTCTTCGGATCCCCAATCCCAGGCTCTCCCAGTCAGTACAAACGAAGACTGTGTTCGCTTCCTCAGGGATTCTCAAAACCCTAACTTTATGGATTTCATGAAGTTTGCAGCGAAAAGGGATGCGAATATTGACCCGCAAAATATTCTCTTCTTGAAATCCGATAAAAGAGATTCAACTTTGAGACAGTATGATGCTGCTGTCCAAAAAGTTAGCAACCTTCCTGAGAGAATCAGATATTAGGATCATGACAATCAATTCAGCTATATCCTTTTTCAGATCCTTATTTGAAAAAGGCTTAGCAGCTAGCCTGATTACGACAAACAAGTCAGCCTTGAAAAAGATTTTTCAATTTGGTTTCAACATAGACTTGACAGATTCCTACTTCTCGTCTATTCCCAAGGCGTGTGCTAGAACTTAGACCTTCTGTAAGGCCTACGTCAGTATCATGGTTCTTAAACGATGTTCTAAAGCTGGCTTCAGAAACCAATAATGACACATGCTCGTTTATAATGCTCTTAAGAAAAACTCTATTTTTATTAAGCTTGGCCTCAGGAGCTAGAATTTCAGAACTGTCGGCTTTATCCAGAGATCCGGATCATATCCAGTTCCTTCCCACAGGGGAAGTGCTACTTTCTCCGGAACGTAGCTTTATAGCTAAGAATGAAGATCCTTTGATGAGGTGGGAACCATGGAAGGTTCTACCCCTTCCACAAGATGTATCTCTTTGCCCAGTTTTCAACCTTCGAGCCTTTCTGTCTAGGACCTCCTCATCCTCATCGGGTCCTCTCTTTAAGAGAGAAAAAGGTGGTACTTTATCTATTAAAGGCATCAGGCAACAAATCCTGTACTTCATTAAACAAGCCATCCTGACTCTTTCCCAAAAGCACATGATGTCAGGGCAGTAGCCACCTCAATTAACTATTTCCAACATATGAACTTCGATGAGTTGAAAAAGTATACTGGATGGAAATCGCCGACAGTGTTCAAACGTCATTACTTAAAGTCCTTGGAAGCTCTGAAATTTTCAGCAGTAGCAGCGGGTAACATAGTTTCCCCTGACTCCACCTAATCTTTAGTAGAAGAACCAGTCCTCCTTTCTACCTGCCTCACCCAACAGTTCGTCTATTCCTGCCTTGTTCATCTACGGTCACCTTGTGTCTTAGCTGCTTTGATGATGATGTAGTGGGTGTCCCTTATTTTTTTGCTAGGGGCACTCACAATTGATTATGGATTTTGATCTCTTGGATGTCATCCCTTATTTTTATCCTAGGCGATACATCTTATTTGTAATGGTTACGGGTTTTGTATATTAAGTTATATACATTTCTTTATATATTATTATTGTTGAGTTTGTTTTGTTCAACTTATTATGTTAATTGCTCTGCATTTCTGATACATAGCTTTACACAGATACTATTTTTGTACATATATGCCTTATTACCCCTGTATATATGTAAATTACCGTTCAAGTAAGAAATATTATTAGAATTAAGTGTAATTTAAGCAATATTCTATTTTGTATCATTGTGTATATGTATCCTTATTAGCAATTATATTCTTTCAATTTTATTTTACCTTTTATTTGAGACCTTCTTTTATTTTGTTGATTTTGTTTACAATCTTGTGCTATTTCTCTGGTACGATTTCGCGCAGCGACACGAGCTGAGCCCAGAAAAGGATTTTGACGTAAGGAAAAATCTATTTCTGGGCGATTGGCCTCGGTGTCGCAGCGAAATCCCGCCCTACCCATCCCATCGCCCAAGATTGTCTGCTAACCTCAGGAGCCACCCAGAGGCGCAGCAGTCTGGCAGCATGGGATGGAGTAGTAGTAGTAGTTGCTGCCCACTCTGTGGGTCGGCTCTCCTCTTGGAGTGATTTTGTAGTGGGAGAATTCTATTGGCATTTGGCTCGTGGTAGTGGTCTCACTACCCCCCCCCCACCACCAAAGTGTTCATACCGACACCCTCTTGGAGGGTGAGCGAGTCAGTTATACTGACCTTTTTTCTTTATTTATTTATTCTCTGGTATGTGTTAGTACATTTACCCTAGAAATAATAGATTAAAGGATATTTTCGCTGGCGACACGAGCCAATCGCCCAGAAATAGATTTTTCCTTACGTCAAAATCCCTTTTTGACGAAGGAAAAATCTATTTCTGGGCAAGGGTTTGTGTTGCCCAGTGAAATAATCCCTTAAGTTCATTATTTCTAGGTAAATGATACTAACATTACCAGAGAAAAACAAAAATAGGGGGATGTCAGAGTAACTGACTCGCTCACCCTAAATAAAAATAGGGTGTCAGTATGGTACTAGGGCGAGTGAGACCACTACCACGAACCTCTTGTCATTTAGAGTACTCCTTCACCAAAATCCCCCTCCCTGAGAGAGCTGATACACAGTCGGCGCCAGCAACTACTGCTACACACCCTCCCACGCCGACCGCAGCTCCTCTCGTGGCCATCCTTGAAGTTACAGGCCAATCTTGGGCGCATGGTGGGAGAAACACGGGGGGGATTTTACTGGGCGACACGAACCCTTGCCCAGAAATAGATTTTTCCTTCGTCAAAATCCCTTTTCTGGGTTCAGTTCGTGTCGCTTCGTGAAATAGTACCAGAGAATTAGCACAAGATTGGAAGAATAAATTAGGGTCTCAATAAAACGAAAAGAAAATAAAATAAATGAATATAATCTAGTTGAAAATTTTACAAAGTTATCATAACTAAGGTTAAACTTAACCTAATGTAAAAACAAATGTTAGCTTAAAACATATAATTGGACTTAAAAGTAGACTTAAACTAACTTATGATAACTATGAGGCAGTATGTACAAGTGAGACTCTCTAGCATAAAAATAAGAGAGGATAACTCACTATAGTTCTTAAGACATGATTAAATAGCTTATAATACATATGGGTGTGCCTCCCTAGCAAAAAAATAAGGGAGAACAACACCAAACGGTCACAGTTAGTAATAATATTTACAAGTGTGAGTGCCCCTAGCATAAAAATAAGGGGCACATCACTATATGTAGCCTTTTTAGGCAGCTAAGGCTCAAAACACAATTGAACCTGACGGTAAGGTTAGGGGAAATGTTAGTGAGGAAGGTAGAAAGGAAATCTGGATCTTCGACTACGACTGCTGGACAGTGGTCGGGAAACTATGTTTTCCCTTTTTCCCCCTGCCACTGCCGGAAATTTAAGAGATTCCAAGGATTTTTAAGTAGTGACGTTTAAAAACTGTCGGCGATTTCCAGCCCGTGTACTTTAAGTCATCGAAATTCATATGCTGGAATTAATTAATAGAGGTGGCCACTGCCCTGATGTCATGGGCTCTAGGGAATGAATCAGGGTTAGCTTGTTTAATAAAATACAGGATTTGTTGTCCAATCCCTTTTATTGAAATAGTGCCACCTTTTTCCCTCATAAAGAGGGGGCCTGAGGATGTCCTGGACAGATAGGCTCGTAAGGTCGTCACCTGACAAAGAGAAGGGTCTTGTGGAAGAGGGAGGACCTTCCAAGGGGCCCATCTCATTAAGGGGTCCTCATTCTTTGCCAAAAAGCTACGATCTGGAGATAATAGGACTTCTCCTGAGGGGAGAAATTCTACATGTCCAGAGGTTCTGGAAAGAGCCGACAGTTCTGATATTCTGGCTCCTGAGCCCAGGCTTAATAAAAATAATGTTTTCCTTAATAACATTTTATATAGTTGCATGAATCGTTGTCAGTATCTGAAGCCAGTTTGAGAATGTCATTCAAGAACCATGAAATTGAGCTCGGCCGTTTCTGAAGGTCTGAGCCTAGCACAGGCTTTAGGAATAGACGAAAAGTAGGAGTCTTTTAAGTCTATTTTAAAAACCAAACTGGAAGATTTTCTTTAAAGCTGACTTATTAGTGGTATAGTACTAGCTGCTAGACCCTTTTCAAACAGGGATCTGAAAAAGGATATAGCTAAATTTACTGTCATGGTTCGAGCGTTTGTTTCCTTCGGGAAATTTGCCAGTTTCTTAACAGCAGCATCGTACTGGCGTAAAGTTGATTCCCTCTTATCTGATTCTAAGAAAAGGATATTCTGGGGATCGATATTTGCATCTCTCTTAGCCGCAAACTTCATGAAGTCCATAAAGTTAGGGTTTGAGAGTTCCTGAGGAAGCGAACACAGTCCTCATTTGTACTGACTGAGACAGTTTGGGATTGGGGATCCGTCGAGGTCGGAGACCCAATTCCAGAAGCAGAGGGTACCAGTTGCTCTTGGCCAATCCGGAGCTACTAGAACTACTTGTCCGCCCTTGAATGTCCTGAGTTTGCTCAGGACTTTCACTAGAAGATTCACTGGAGGAAAGATGTATATCTTCCTCCATTGATTCCAGCCTATGGACATGGCGTCTGTGGCATAAGCCAGAGGGTCCAGGTTGGGGGCCACATAGCAAGGGAGCTTGTGGTTCGCTTGTGATGCGAAAAGATCAACCTGGAGGTCTGGGACCTTTTGGCAAATCCACTGGAATGAGCGCCTGTCCAGGGACCACTCCGATTCTAGAGGAACTGATCGAGACAGGGCGTCTGCTATCATGTTCCTTTTCTCCCGCCAGATGAGTGGAGGATAGATGCCATTTGTACTTGGTTGCTAGAGAGAAAATGGCTATCATGACATGGTTCACATGACTTGATTTGGATCCTCCCCTGTTGATGCAGTGTACCACTACTGCGCTGTCCAAAACCAGCTTTAAATGGGAATTCTTGGCTGGTAGAAGCCTCTTCAGAGTGAGGAATACTGCCATGGCTTCCAGTACGTTTATGTGAAGCCGGCGGAACTGAGGCGACCAAGTACCTTGAACTTTCTTGAATTGGGAGTATCCTCCCCACCCGCTTAGTGAGGCGTCCGTATGGATAACCAACGCCGGAGGAGGGAACTGGAGAGGAACTGATTTGGACAGATTCTTGGACTCCGCCCGAGGGGGCGGAGACGTTTGGCGAAGAATCAGCGAAATTACTGACAACTTGTCTCGAGATTTGACATTTGCTCTTGAGCGCCAAACTCGATTTATATCTTTCAGCTTTGCTGTCAACAGAACGTCTGTGACTGACGCAAACTGGAGGGAACCTAGGATCCTTTCCTGGTTTCTCCTCGACGTTTGTTTGCATTTGAGGAATTGTCTTATTGACTTGGCTATTTCTTTCCTTTTGACCAATGGAATTGACAGAGTGTGGGAGTTCAGGTCCCACTGAATGCCAAGCCACTGAAAACGCGACTCCGGCGTTAGCCTGGATTTGGTCTTGTTTATTTGGAACCCCAGATGTTCCAGAAACTGAATTACTTTGTTCGTGGCTTTGAGGCATTCCTCGACAGTTGTTGCCCAAATGAGCCAATCGTCGAGGTACGCTACTACCATTATCCCTTGTGATCTCAATTGTTGGACCACTGATTCCGCTATTTTCGTGAACACCCTGGGGGCTACGTTCAGCCCGAAGGGCATCACTTTGAAAGAGAATGCCTGGTCTCCCAACCTGAAGCCTAGATATGGGCGGAAGTGTCTCGCGACTGGGATATGATAGTATGCGTCTGTAAGATCGATAGAGGTGGTGACAGCCCCACGGGAAGTAAGGTCCGCATCTGCGAGATAGTCAGCATTTTGAACTTGTCGCAACGAATGAATAAGTTTAGAACGGGACAAGTCTAAGATTTATTCTTCGTTTTGTTGAGCCTTTCTTTGGCACGCTGAACAAGCGTCCTTGAAACTTTAAATGTTTGACACTCGATACTACTCCTTTCTGAAGGAGCTCTTGTGCATACTCTGCCAATTCCTTTGTTGGTAGTTGAAGGAATGTTTTGGATGGAGGGGGACCTTTGATCCAACTCCATCCCAGCCCTTTGGACACAATGCTTTGTGCCCAATTGCTGAATCCCCACCGATGTCGGAAGAGGAACAGCCTCCCTCCTACCTGAGGGTTCTCATTGGGTCTGTGTTTCGCGCCCTCCACGGAAGTGTCTCCCCCTGTTGGGTGTCCTTCCGCCACCCCTCTGACGAAATGCACCCCTAGCCCTGCTTCCCCTTCCAAACCTGTTGATGGCTTGGAATGCCTGTCCTTCAAAAACAGGATTGAAGGCTGGGGAAACAGCGTAGGAGGTCGAGGGCTGGTTCTGGGACGTCAACAGGAGGATGGGCTGGCTCTGGTTCTTTGAAGTCGACGGTTGCACGGATTGTGAAACCGGGACTGCTTGAATGAACTGTTGTTGCTGTGGTGCCTGGAAGGTTGAAAACTTCTTAGGTTTCTTTAATTTCTTCGAACCAGAGGGGGTACTTTCTGGCTTCCTCTTGCCAGTAAGTCCCCAGCAGACCCTAAGGCTCTGGTTGAGCCTGGTCGCTTCGTGATGGACCTCGTTTACCGCAGACTCGGGAAAGAGGTCAGCTCCCCAGATAGAAGACGAGAGCAATTTGTTGGGCTCATGCCTTATGGTGGCTTCCTGCAGGACATGTTTCCTGCAGTTTTGCCTTGCTACCACGAAATCGTACAAATCAGACTGTACGGTCTGCGTCTGAGCCTTTGCCAGAAGCTTGAACAGAGGCTCCGTACCATATGTAATGGCGGCAACCTCTGTCATAACTAAGGTATTAAGAGTCCTCCCTAACCTGATCCTTGCATCGAAGTCCGCTTGGATCACATTGTCCAGTAGTCTTGGGAGTCTCTCCCCGAACTGTTCAATAGCACAGTCCGGTTTGAGCTTCCCGACCGTGAAAGAAGCTGGAAGGTCAGCCCAGAGATCCTCAGAAGCTGGGAAGAGCAGGGATTGGGTCCGACTCCCTCAGCTGAGGAAGAGGCTCATCTTTCATGGCGGCCTGGATAGTTACATCTGCAATTATTGTGGTGAAGGGGAGTGGTACCTCCTCCTCTGCCAGCCACAAAGATTGTGAATGGGCATTTGAATGCCTGAAGTTTGGTGTTAGTACAGTCCCATTCTTCAAGGCACCTTACCCATTCTCTCTGGGCTTGTTCCCGACTGTATATTACAGTTTCTTTCGGGATCTTGTCCTCTCTGTTCAGAGCTGCCTCCGTCAACCTAGCATACCCCATAAAAGGTGGTTGAAGATTGGCGGGGTGGAACACGAAGTCTTTGATGCGACGAGTTCCACAGTCCGGAATTGAGATCATTCCATCCTTGAAGGGTGCGAAGGCTGCTACCCTCCAAGGATTGCTCATGGTGAATGGGGGAAGAGAGTCATAATCCGGCATTGAGGCTACTCCGGCGCCTGCCAGAGGAAGAACTGCTGGGGGTGGGGGATGCTCCCTGAGGCCCGCCAGCAAGTTTTCCTGGTTTCGTCTGCCGATCCGAGATGTTCTGGATCGACTGACCAGATTGTGCAAACGAGGTGGAAATTTGGGCAAGCATCTGATCGAGCCTGTCATTCATCATGGCCCCCACCATGTTGCCCACCTGTTGCATCACCCCTGCTGTAAATGTGTCAGGGTCGAAGGGGCCAGAGGTACTGGTCGAAGCAGGGGTCTTCGGACGTGCTCCGGTGGACGTTGAAGGTACCGGCTCGGAGGGAGCACGGGCCTTCTCTTTAGAGGACTTGCCCCTAGACCCTTTAGAATGCGAAGACGAGGATGACTTCGCTTTCTCTGCTCCGGGATGGTGAGCCGGAGACTTATGAGTGGTTGAGGCCGAAGTCTTCTTAGAAGACGACCTCTCAAGGGTTTTTTGCTCTCGTTGCCCTTTCACTTTAGGGACAACTGAGGCGGAAGACGTCTTGCCAGAATTTCCGATTCACAAAAACCTTGAAAAGATGTAGAAGAAGGAACAGGAGATGAAGATCCAGATGCGCCCAAGGGAAGCCCTTGAGCGCCCAACAAACCTACCTCAACTAACAACTCACCTTCCCCTACCGTCATTGGTTCCACATTGATGTCCAGGGTGGCAACGTCTTCGGTGACCCCCGGGGCTCCCTCCTCCGCCAACGCCTGCGCCACTTGCAGTTGGATGGCAGCAATACATGGAGCTGCCGCTACAGGGTCGACGTAACCGGTCGACTTGCCGCCTGGGAAGATGCGGACAGCCATACTCATCCAAAATGTACGGCTATCCCTTGGGCGCGTTCTTCCCAAAACCTCCTACCCAGGCTTTCAGGGTAGCAGACGCGGCGTCCTTCACGGCGGTAGCCTGAAATAAAGGGTCATTGTAGTACTTACAACAAAGCCCCGAAGATATATCATTAACACTTATGACTACAAGTCATATTTATACATTTTTTCACAGGCTTATCTGACAGTATATACCAAGAACAGAGACAATACCTACGACGGTATATACTTACTCCGGTAGAAAACTGATCCACTAACTCATAGCAAATGGAACAGGCTTCATGGTGCCACACAATCAAGTCGTTGTGGCGGACAGCGCAGGGAGCGTGGGTCCGGCAGACCTCATGACCTCAAGGGTCCTGCAGGACGGCGTTGCATCCTGCCTCCTGACAGTTGGTAGCCTGTAAGTGAACAGATACATAAGTATCGGCAGTTACTAACAGGGCTAACCCATTAAGAGATATGAAGCTCCGCTGCATGCTGGAGTGAAATTTTTGGGCATAATCTTCTCCTGTACTCCGGGTGAGAGAGTCCATAGGACTCGGTAAACTGGCTTGAAAACTCCGGTACACCGGAGCGAAGATTTCTGCCAAACCAGATACCTGATCATACACATATAGTACACCGAGGTGAGGGTACAACACAGCGGAGAACGTGAGAAGATTACCCATTAAATTAAACAAAATAAAGCTAAAACAAAAACGAAACAACAATGTAGGTAGAGCATAGCTCCGCCGTAGAACCCTTCCGCCAACCCACGGAGCACATGGATGGTGAGCGGGTGCTCCGCCGGAAAAGCGAAAGAGACCACAACAATCATATACAGGGGAAGCATGTAAGGCCTACTCCGTACCCCCCCAAAGAGCTGGCGGAGCCAGCAATACGTGTAACGATGGGGGGAAGAGGAGAGCCAACCAGAGAGCGCCGGAGAGGACCCAATGTGAGCTGGCGGGATGGCCAACCCGACCTGAACACACAAAGTACTCCCCATAACTCACAGAAAACGTGACCAGTCCAACACAGGACCCCCTAAGTCCGTGACTCCCGTATCCCCCCTGGGAAGGGAGGAAGAGGGGAGGGGTGCTCGGATGGTTGCCATAGCGACCGTGAGCGAGCGAGGACTGTCCCTCCCTCCACGTGAGGAGGGAGGAGAGGGGGGCCCTGAGAGAAGGACCGAGGTGATCAGCTGGCCCGACGCGAGCGCAGGTGGACCACGAGGCGATCGAGACAAACAAAACATAGTCTAGGCTAAACTGATCGCCCCCAACATGCAACCCATAATAAATACATCGTAAAAAAAGTGAAAGGAAGGAAATCACGAGTGGGAGAAAAAGAAGGGACGTCCAAGAGAAGTAGGCTAGGCTCCCCGAAAGGAGACATGCTAACAACTCGGGAGCTGGCCTCTGCCGATACGTAAAACAGAGGGCGACGGCCAGGATGGCTGGACTAAAGAGCAATACAGCAATAAAATGATAATAAAAAGCCCACACGCCTAAAAATCTAGACAAAGGGACATGCATGCATGAACACTGAGCTAAGGCATAAGCAAAGGATTTCCGAATAGTACGATGTAAAGCAATAGAATGGAAGCAGCACCTTCCGTACCACGTGTAATATACAGCATGATAAAGGCATATACACAACAAGGAATAGCTACTACGGTATAGAAGACCGAAGGAGCTAACCAAAACACGAGGCGAGCTGGCATGGCGAGCCTGGCGCCAGACCAGGATGACCATTATTGAACCTAAAAAACAGTTAAAACGGATCCTGGCTGGCTAAAACTAGTGTATAACCTTTCGGGGTACTTAACTTAGCTGCGGCAATAGCTTGGAGTTCCATCGTAAGCGAAAAGATAATCCAAAGTCACACAAAACACAGAGCAATGGAAAACATGTGTGTGCGGAAGGTCGCTAACGAAAAGGATGGCCACGAGAAGCGCTGCGGTCGGCGTGGGAGGGTGTGTAGTAGTAGTTGCTGGCGCCGAACGTGTATCAGCTCTCTCAGGGAGGGGGATTTTGGTGAAGGAGTACTCTAAATGACAAGAGGTTCATGGTAGTGGTCTCACTCGCCCTAGTACCATACCGACACCCTATTTTTATTTTGGGTGAGCGAGTCAGTTACTCTGACATCCCCCTATTTTTCTTTTTCTCTGGTAATGTTAGTATCATTTACCTAGAAATAATTAACTTAAGGGATTATTTCACGAAGCGACACGAACTGAGCCCAGAAAAAATCGTCTCCTGTAAGCCGAGGCAGTCTCGGAGTGAGCGCCGAAGCGGAAAAAATCGGAAAAAATATTTTTTTCAAAAAATCACAACGTGCTTAGTTTGCAAGATTAAGAGTTCATTTTTGGCTCCTTTTTTTTCATTGCCTGAAGTTTAGTATGCAACCATCAGAAATGAACAAAATATCATTATCATATATAAATAATGCGATATATGATAGCGCGAAAACAAAATTTCATATATAATTGTATTCAAATCGCGCTGTGAGCAAAACGGTTAAAGCTAACGAGTTAATGTTTTTTTCGTTGTATTGTACACTAAATTGCAATCATTTTGATATATAACAAATTGTAAAACGATCAAAGCAACACAGAGAAAATATTATCACAAAATGATGCATGAATTCGTAATGAGCGGATGTAAAAAAAAAAGCATTTTCAAAAATTCACCATAAATCTAAATATTGTTCTAGAGACTTCCAATTTGTTTCAAAATGAAGATAAATGATTGAATATTACTATACTGTGAGATTTTTAGCTTACAATTGCAGTTTTCGACCATTTCGGACGAGTTAAAGTTGACCGAATGTCGAATTATTTTTATATATATATAATATTTCAAAATATTCCGAGAATGCGACGTACGCATTTCGGAGATTTGCGGCGGAGAATCCGCGCGCGGAGGGAAGGAAAGTTTTTTTTTTAAATTCACCATAAATCTAAATATTGTGCTAGAGACTTCGAATTTGTTTCAAAATGAAGATAAATGGCTGAATATTACTAGACTGTAAGAGTTTTAGCTTAAAATTGCGTTTTACGACCATTTTTTCGGTAGAGTCAAAGTTGACCGAACGTGGTTTTTTTTTCTATTTATCGTGATTTATATGCAAATATTTCGAAAATTAGTTAAGCTTCAACCTTCAATTATTTATTGTTGTATTCTACATGAAATTGCGCAAATTTTCATATATAAAACTTTATGTAACGGCTTTCTTAAAATGGTGCAAACATTACGACAATCACACGTATGATATTTTCGGAAGGTACCGCGCGGACGTAAGGAAATTTTTTTTTTTTCATAAATTCACCATAAATCGAAATATTGTGCTAGAGACTTCCAATTTGTTGCAAAATGAAGGTAAATGATTGAATATTACTAAAATATAAAAGTTTTAGCTTACAATTGGCTATTTTGGTAGAGTCAAAGTTGACTGAAGGTTGAAATTTTGGCACTTATCGTTACTTATATGAAAATATTTCAAAACTGATAAAAGCTACAATCATGAGTATTTTTTGTTGCATTCTACATTAAAATGCGCACGTTTTCATATATAATACTCCATGTAATGGCTAATTTAAAATGGTGGAAAAATTATGTCAAAGTGACGAAATAATTTCCGAGATGTGTCACTGATACTTTTTAGTGCGATAAGAAAGAAATTTGAGCTTGCGCGCCTGCGTAACGATTGTAAACAAAACAACACCTTGATCCGTGAACTCCCAGCATCCCCCAAGGCGCGTGATTCAAAAGTTTTCGGCTGGTAGGCCTATAAGTATTTTTCCGCGAATTTTTAAAAAACTTTTCTATGTCGACGTAAATTACGTCCGGTCGGCACTCTAAAGACAATTTATCTCGACGTAAAATACGTCCAATAGGCGTTTTAAGGGTTAAAAATTATCTACCGCTACACTAACTACGAGAGAGAGAGAGACAAGAGTTGTCCTTACATAAGTATTAAGCTAACTTTTAAATTAAATTAAAGATACTGTAATTTCATTTAAAAGTTAGCTTAATACATAACCCTTAAAAAACAAATAAATGGCTGGTAAAAATATAGGAGTGTGTTAAGATTACATACCAACGAGGAGAGACAGAGAGGAGAGAGAGAGAGAGAGGAAGAGAGAGAGAGAGAGAGAGAGAGAGAGAGAGAGAGAGAAAATATAGGAGTGTGAAGATTACATACCTATGGAAAGAGAGAGAGAATTTTGTAAAAATTACTGATCGCTAATCAGCAGCACTCTCCTTACAGTCACATTACTTGACATATTTGACAGGTCTGGACTTGAGCTTCTGTTGGAGTTAAAAAGAAAGATGAGGGAAAGAATTCTTTATAAGCATCATTTTGTCATTACAGTTACATTATATTATGTACTATTATTTTTTTTTCTCTCTCTATCACAGTCTTCTAATTCGACTGGGTGATATTTATAGTGTGGGGTTCTGGGTTGCATCCTGCCTCCTTAGGAGCCCATCACTTTTCTTACTATGTGCACTGTTTCTAGGATCACACTCTTCTGCATGAGTCCTGGAGCTACTTCAGCCTCTAGTTTTTCCAGATTCCTTTTCAGGGATCTTGGGATCGTGCCTAGTGTTCCTATAATTATGGATACAATTTCCACTGGCATATCCCATATCCTTCTTATTTCTATTTTCAGGTCTTGATACTTATCCATTTTTTCCCTTTCTTTCTCTTCAACTCTGGTGTCCCATGGTATTGCGACATCAATGAGTGATACTTTCTTCTTGATTTTGTCAATCAACGTCACGTCTGGTCTATTTGCACGTATCACCCTATCCGTTCTGATACCATAGTCCCAGAGGATCTTTGCCTGATCGTTTTCTATCACTCCTTCAGGTTGGTGTTCGTACCACTTATTACTGCAAGGAGTTTCTTGCACAGGCTCCAGTGGAGGGCTTTTTCTACTGAATCATGCCTCTTTTTGTACTGGTTCTGTGCAAGTGCCGGACATTCGCTTGCTATGTCGTTTTTGGTTTCATTTTTCGTATTGCACTTCCTACATATGGGAGAGATGTTATTTCCATCTATCGTTCTTTGGACATATCTGGTTCTTAGGGCCTAATCTTGTGCCGCTGTTATCATTCCTTCAGTTTCCTTCTTGAGCTCTCCCCTCAGTAGCCAATGCCACGTGTCATTGGTTTGTTATGCCATTCCTCTGTTCTGCTTGTCTTTCTCCTGTCTCTGTATATTTGTGGGTCTTCGTCTACTTTTATCAGTCCTTCTTCCCATGCACTCTTGAGCCACTCGTCTTCACTGGTCTTCATATATTGCCCCAGTGCTCTGTTCTGGATGTTGACGCAGTCCTCTATGCTTAGTAGTCCCATCCCTCCTTCCTTTCGTGTTATGTATAGTCTGTCTGCATTTGCTCTTGGGTGTAGTGCTTTGTGTATTGCCATATGTTTCCTCGTTTTCTGGTCTATGCTGCGAAGTTCTGCCTTCGTCCATTCCACTATTCCTGCGCTGTATCTGATTACCGGCACTGCCCATGTGTTTATGGCTTTTATCATATTTCTGGCGTTGGGTTTTGACCTGAGTATCGCCTTGAGTCTCTGCATATATTCTTTCCTGATCGTGTCCTTCATCTCTTGATGTTTTATATCCCCTCCTTCCATTATTCCCAGGTATTTGTATCCCGTCTCATCTATGTGTTTGATGTTGTTCCCATCTGGTAGCTTTATCCCTTCAGTCCTTGTTACTTTGCCCTTTTGTATGTTGACTGAGGCATATTTTTCTATTCCAAACTCCATCCTGGTGTCCCCAGATACAATCCTTACAGTCTGGATTAGGGTTTCTATTTCCTTGATGCTCTTACCATACAGCTTAATGTCGTCCATGAACATCAGATGGTTAATTCTGTTGCCTCTTTTCTTGAGTTGGTACCCAGCATCCATCTTCCACAGTACTTTTGTCATGGGAATCATAGCTACTACAAAGAGTAGTGGGGACAATGAGTCGCCCTGGAAGATCCCTCTCCTGATATTAACCTCTGCTAGTCTTATTCCAGAGCTTGTAAGTATTGTATTCCAGTTGCGCATTGTATTTTTGAGGAAGCTGATGGTGTTTTCCTCTGCCCCATATATTTTCAGGCATTCTATTAGCCATGTGTGTGGTACCATGTCGAAGGCTTTCTTATAGTCTATCCATGCCATGCTTAGGTTGGTTTTCCTTCTCTTACTGTTCTTCATTACCATTTTGTCTATCAGGAGCTGGTCTTTTGTGCCCCTACACTTCCTTCTGCAACCTTTCTGTTGGTGGGGGATGGTGTTTGTATCCTCTAGGTAGTTGTATAGCCTTTCGCTCATGATACCTGTTAGTAACTTCCACATTATTGGTAGGCAGGTGATAGGCCTGTAGTTACTGGCTATATTTCCCTTACTCTTGTCTTTCTGGACTAAGGATGTTCTCCCTGTGGTCATCCATTTGGGCGCATGGTGATTTGTGATACAATGCTGGAGTTGTTCTGCTATTCTTGGGTGTAGGGCCTTGAAGTTTTTGAGCCAGTATCCATGGACTTCATCGGGACCTTGGGCTTTCCAGTTGGGCATTTTCTTTAATTGGTGTCTGACTGTGTCTGTCGTGATGTCAGTGAATCTTTTGTTTTATTCTCCCTGTTTCTTCAGCCTTGACTTCCTGGAGCCTTGCTGCATGTTTTTTGTGTGATACCGGATTGCTCCAGATGTTTTCCCAGAGTCTCTTACTTGGTTCGGCTTCAGGAATTTCTTGGTGGTTGTCTTCCCCTCTTAGTTGGATGTATAGTCTTTTTTGGTTGGTTCCAAATAGTTTGTTCTGTTAGTATCCCTTATTCCTGTTCATGTACCGTTGGATCTTATGTGCTTTGGCCTTAAGCCTCTGTTTCACATCTTCTGTTGTGTTGTTTAGTCCCCTCTCCTGTACTTTGTATTTCTCTTTCAGTTCCTCCCTTGTTTTCTTGCTACTTAGCCTTTTTTCTGCCATCTCTTTCAGTTTACTCAAGTCAGTTCTCATCACCATGATTTGCTTTTCCAGGTGCCTTTTCCAAGGCAGTTGCTGTTTTGGTTTCTGTTGGGTTGGTTGTGCTGGTGGTGTTGGTGTTCGAATCCCCATCAGTTCTGCTACTAATCTTGCTCCTGCATATGTCAAGTTATTTGTTTCTGTGATATTGGTGGTGTGTATTAGTCTCATTATTTCATTGACCTCACTTGTTTTCTCCCTTAATTTCTTGGTGTTGTAGGCTTTCATGGAGGGGATCTTTGTTCTCTCTGTATCTGGCTTCATCCATTGTCTGATCTTTTCTACCCATTCCGTCCTGTCTGTTACTTCGTCGGGAGTTTTCTTCGTATGTCGTTGTTTGATACCTCATCATCCCTGTCGTCTTCTGTCGCATCGTCTCTCAGTTCGTCTTCTTGTAATTCGTTGCCGTGTGTCATTTCCTTTCCAATTCCTCTCTTTCTGTTTGGGAGAGCCAGTTCGTTTTCTTTATGTTCCTTACTTGGTCTGCCAGCCTCTGCTCTGTTTGGGGGGTGTTATTCCTCTATTCCAGATGTTGACCAACCTTCTATATCCTCTCTCCGTCGGGTTGCTTCTGATGTAGCATCTCCATATTTCCTTATTTTCTTCTCTTGTCCATTTCTTCCTCTGGTTTGCTTCTGTAGCTCCAGTCTCTGGTTTTTGGTTACTGTCGTTGTGGTGGTCAGTTACTGTATGACGACCTCCAAGTACCTGACTGTCTTCCCCTTCAATTGGGCTGAATACCTGGCTGCCAGACGAAGCTCTAATGTTGCCAGAGGTTCCATTAATGTTGTTGTCGTTTAATCCTGCATTTCTTTCCATCATTGCTGAGTTTTGCTATTTAACCCATAGCTGGACCCTACCCCATCAGGAACAGGTACTCATTTACAGTTTAGTAGACTGAGGAAATTATGGTAAAGATCCTTTCCCAAGGAATCAACGCCGAGGAGAGCGGTCACCCATCCAACGACTGACCAGCCCCAATGTTGCTTAACCAGTCAATTGACGGCCTAACCCACTCTGCCACGGCGCCACATAATATTATTTCTTTCTGGGTCGACCTGTGTTCGCTGGTGAAAAGGATCCTGCTATCCACTTTTCTGATATAAATACTTTCTAAATATACCAGAGAAAAAGCTAGCATTGGTATGCAGAGGTTACTACCCTTGCGCGAGCACCCAAAGGGCGTTGTGTATAAAGTTCAGGGCGTGTGAAAAGCCACTTTTCACAGGTCTCCTGCCATTTAGAGTATTCCTTCTCAAAACCCACATATGGGGTGAGCCGTGCCAACTGCCACACTCACACTGCCTATGCACTACCACTACTGACGCCCGATGCGAGCGCCCTCATTCAATCCTGTTAGAAACTTTCCCACCAGTTAACGCGTTTTTCTGTTCTGTGGTTTTTCTTGCAGATTTTGCTTACTTTTTCATGATGGCTTCTTCCCAGATGTCATCAACACCTAAGTTGAGTACCCCAATTTGTAGTTTTCAATATACTATTATGAAATTTGAGTTCCTTTTATAGACCCGTGAGCCCGTAGAAAGTATTGCGGGAACACGGCGTCACCGCCATTTTGAATGCCACGAACGGGAACGTGTGGGTTTTGGGTACCAGTTTTTATTATTTAAAAACTTAGCTATGGCTAGTTTTAGTATGAGTACCCTTTTCCCGTTTCTTACACTATATATATACTGTAGTACATGTCATTAGAATAACATTCACGCCCTCGTTGTAATTAGCAGTTTCTATATTCTGAATTAAGACGTAATTCAGGGGAAGGACAATTAACTTTCTTCCCCCACCTAGAGGCGCGTACGTAATCTTGACATGTTCTTATAGTAACAGTATAATATTTATTTACTTCAATTAAGCAGCGGTATTGCCTGCAATGAGAGAGAGAGAGAGAGAGATATAAGGCTTCTATTAGCATTATGTTTTTCGTCATTACAGCGTAGCCTATGGTGCTTTTCGGGAGAGAGAGGGAGATACTGGTACCTCCTCCCTCTCTCTCCCCTTTTTCTCTCATGTTAGCCTTCTCCCCATCTCTCCCTCTCTCTTTCTCTCCTTATAAATATACAGGCGGTCCCCGGGTTACGACGGTTCCGGCTTACGACGTTCCGAGGTTATGACGCTTTTTCTTAAATATTCAATGGAAATTCCGTCCTGGGTTACGACGCTTGTTCCGAGGTTACTACGCTGACGCTTCCGACGCTCCGAGTTAACGACGCTTTTAAAAAACGCATGCTATGATCAAAATCCTTTATAGTTTAGCACAGTACATAATAAAAATGTGTTTTTGGTTACATTACAACAAAAATTTTGAGGTTATGATGATTTTTGACACTTTTTTTTTTTCGTATTTTTGAATTTTTTTAGTGACGCCGCATATGCGGAACTAGTTTGCGGGCGGGCGATAATGAATACACTAGCTTGGGATGCGCAGTTTAAAACAGTCCAAAAGCGCAAATATAATGAAAAATCATTGCTTGTTTCCAGTACATAATTAAAAAAACTAAGTTTCTGGTTAGATTACAACACAAATTCCAAGGTTACGACGTTTTGTTTTGTTATGCTTTTTAACGATACCTCATATGCAGAACTAGTTTTTGAGCGGAGGTGCATAATTAATTAACGCTATTAAACTGTATGGTAAATTGACCGAACAACGACCTCGGACGGTCGAGGACGCCAAGCGTAACAATACGAAAGGACGCCACTTCAATCGCGTGCCTGCCTGCATTCACTAGGTTGTGTGCTAAGACGTTGCTGAAATTCCTTGCCATTTTCGCAAATTTACAATGGCTCCTAAACGCCAAAGTACTTCCTCCGATGATAGTTCATCCAAGAAGAGGAAGGTCATCACGATGGAGGTCAAATATGACGTGATAAAGCGTTCGGAGAAGGGAGAAACTAACACCGAAATAGGCCGTTCTTTAGGCTTGAGCAGGACCACGGTGGTAACCATTGTGAAGGACAAGGAACGTATTCTGAAGCATGTTAAGGATGCTGCACCGATGAAGTCAACGGTGATACACGAGCAAGCAACGTAGCCAGAGCATTGTTGAAATGGAGAAATTGCTCATGATCTGGCTGGAGGACCAGAACCAGCGACGTGTTCCGGTGAGCTTAAGTGTGATCCAGGAGAAGGCTAGAGCGCTGCATGAGGCAGTAGTGAAAAAGTGAGGTTGGTTTAACCGTTTTAAGGCTCGTGCAAATTTGCATAATGTGAAGCTGCAAGGTGAAGCTGCTAGTGCTGATAGCAAGCAGCAGAAAGTTTTCCAGGTGGTTTGGCTGAGATAATTAAGGATGGTGGTTACAACGGCTGACCAAGTCTTTAATGTGGACGAGACTGGATTATTTTGGAAAAGAATGCCAAATCGAACGTACCTTTCCAAGGAGGAGAAGTCAGCACCTGGCCATAAAGCTGGAAAGGAGGCGGATTCTGATTTGCTGTTTGGGGCCAATGCCAAAGTGGTGATTTGAAACTGAGCCCTTGCTGGTGTATTTGGCCGAGAATCCCAGGGCTTTCAAGGGCATTTTCAAGAGTCAACTCCCTGTGATTTGGAAATCAAACAAGAAGGCTTGGGTTACCTTAATGGTCTTCGAAGATTGGTTCAATGACCATTTCGTGCCAGCAGTGGAGCGTATTTGACTTCGAAGGGTCTGCCTTTTAAGGCCCTCTTAGTCCTGGACAATGCCCCCCCCTGGTCACCCTTCAAATTTGAGCGACATGCATCCTAATGTGAAGGTGGTGTACCTCCCACCCAATACCACATCGCTGATACAGCCAATGGACCAGGGAGTAATAGCTAATTTCAAGGCTTACTACCTTAGAAGGACCATACGTTTTGCTTTGAGGGCCATAGAAGCTAACAAGGAGTTGACACTGAAGCAATTCTGGAAGGGCTACAACATTGCTGATGCAGTGAAAAATATTGCAAGTGCTTGGGACGAGGTGAAGACGACCACTTTAAATGGGGCCTGGAGGAAACTGTGTCCACAGTTTGCGCACAGTTTTGAAGGCTTTGACCAGGCAGAAGACGTCGAGACTGTGACGAGGAAGATCGTAGGGCTAAGCAAGAGGCTGAAACTAGATCTTGAACCTGATGATGTAACAGAGCTGCTGGCTTCCCATGGAGAGGAATTGTCTGCAGAGGACTTACTAGAACTTGGAACAACAATGATTGAGGAAGAGGAGGCGGCACCAGAGCCAAAACCCAGGTCATTAACTGAAAAGGCTTGTCAGAGGGTTTTGTTTTACTCATGGAGGAGAGCCTTGGCTTCTTTTGAGGCAGAAGAACCCTAACGTTTCTAGGTTTGACAAAATCAAGAGAGGAATCATGGATTTGGTGACTTTCTACAAGGAGACCTGAAGGAGAAGCAGACGAAGAGAAGTGTGCAGTCCAGGCTTGACACTTTCTTTCACAAGTCTCCAGTACCACCACCTCCCACTCCTAGTCCTGGTAAGGAATTCTGAACTGTTTTACTAATTTATGTGTTTACATAGTGTACATATTAAAATGTGTTAATTTTGTTTTTTAATGTAACAACTAAATCTAGAGTAAATTGTAACTTCATTAATTTTCATCATTTGTAATTTTATTGCAGAAGTGGTGACAGTTCCAGATCCCCCTGTACTACCTGTGACAGTTCCAGATCTCCCTGTACTACCTGTGACAGTTCCAGATCTCCCTGTACTACCTGTAACAGTTCCAGATCCCCCTGTACCTGGACCCTCTGTATCAGCCCGCCCACCTGTACGTGTACAATCAGGTAAGCAATTTCATTTTTCTCATTTTCATGTTGGAAATTGTTTACACCCTACGTACACTAACTTACATAGTGGTAAAATGTGTTTGATGTTGCATAACCTTATTATTTTTTTTTTTTTTTCATTTCAGACCCCTTTGATAGTGACAGTGACCCAGATGACCTGAGCCTTTCCATGGTTTTGATGCCTCGCCCTATACATCAGGTAAGGAATCCTTAACAAATTTGTATAAAATGTTTTATAAATTGCTAATAGAAATTTTATTAAAAGTGTACATATGCTACAATTACATCCACCTTATAATATATTTATGTACCCTATCATTCTTTCCAGATCTAGATGTTCCCTCATCAGTTGATACGAGTATCACCTCTCCAGAGCCCAAATCAGTTGATACGAGTAGTATCACCTCTCCCATTCCTTCAGGTAAAAGAATTCTTCATTTTTTTATATTGAACATACGTATTACACAACTACATATGTCAAACAAACAGTAATAACATGTGCAGTAAAGTTACAGTAGTAGTAACTATCATTTTATATATTTTTTATCATTCCAGACTCCCAAGCACCTGCCCATCCCACTCCATAGCCCAGACCACCCACTCTCATGTACCATATGGCCATCCCAGTAAGCAAGCCAACCACTAGAATTTGGTAAGGACATTTTTTTTATTAATGTTTTATTATTACATATGTAATAACCATGTTATGTATGTAACATACATACTATATAATCATATGTACTATTACATTATCATTCCAGACTGGCATGCACCTGTGACTTACATAAACCAGACCTCTACATAGCCTACATGTCTTCATTTTGCTGAAGGTAAGGAAATTCTCAGTTTGTGTTTAATGTTTGCATACGTACAATAAATTTTGTACAACCTAAGTGGTTACATCTGTCCTTTAATATTAATTCTTCATTCCAGACTGCCCATCATCCTAGCCTGTTATCTGTGATAAAGCACACTGAAGTTAGGTTTGGAATGCATCCTTATCATGAATGCTCTACACCTCCACCTCCATCTCCCACAACCTAGGTAACAGCTTTGAGACTCACTAAAAGTTGGTAAGTTATGTAAGGAATTTCTAAATTAAGTTTTATACTACATGTTATATGTGATATTAAACCACTGATGGTGCATATACTGTATGTAACTTACTATGCATAGAGTACTTACTGACACAAAATTATTTTTGTACATTCCAGAACCCCCTGAATGATGTAGGCTATGGGGCCACATAAGACTTTGTCCATCCAGGGTTACATTGAACGACAACTTTAAACTAAAAGTAAGGAATTAATTTAACATACATTAACTCTTTTAGTACTCTTGATATATCTACAGTAATTAACATATTGCATTCACAACTTTCTGTAGTGTATATTTTGTACACTAATTTGTTACTTTTTCCTTCCAGAACCAACATTTTTCACACAACTCCAGGTTGTTACTAACAAATTACTACTACAAGTGTCATCAAGGATAACTACAAGTAGAAGCACCATTTTTGGATGGAAAAAACCCTTCAGGAAAGTATACGTTATCACATGTAACATGTAGTGTAACAAAGTATGAACAGTAAGGTTTGTTTTTACATACAGTAGTATTACATACGTACATAACTTTTTTTTACAGGAATTTCCAACCAAGTTTGATTATGTACATACATGTTATAAACCACTGTACGTATGGTTACTGTATGTAACTTACTAAAACATACATAACATGACTTAACTTTGATACTTTTTTGGTACATCCAGAAAACCAGGACCCCCTCCACCAGATGCAGGCTATGGGGCCACATAAAACTTTGTCCAGGGTTACTACATAACATAAAGGTAAGGAATTATACATAGTGTAGTAAACATACATTAATAAGTTTTATACGTACATACTAAAAAAAAGTGACCAAGATCTCTCACATGGGATAAGTGATCAAGGTCCCTCATGGAATTACGTACATACTGTACACTCCCTGCTGAACAGGGGTGTAGACCAATCATTTACTATGCATACCAGTTGATATTAAACCACTGTATGGGCATATACTGTATGTAACTTACTATGCATAGAGTACTTACTGACAAAATTATTTTTGTACATTCCAGAACCCCCTGAATAATTATGGCTATGGGGCCACATAAGACTTTGTGCATCCAGGGTTACATAGCACGACAACTTTAAACTAAAGGTAAGGAATTAATTAACATACATTGAACTAAGTTTATACATGTTATATATGTGATATTAAACCACTGTATGGTGCATATTACTGTATGTAACTTACTATGCATAGAGGTACTTACTGACATACTAATTATTTTTTGTACATTCCAGAACCCCCTGAATGATGTAGGCTATGGGCCACATAAGACTTTGTGCATCCAGGGTTACATAGCATGACAACTTTAACTAAAAGTAAGGAATTAATTCACATACATTAAACATTTTTACTCTTTGATATAACTCAAAGTAAGGAATTATAAACTAAAAGTAAGGAATTAATTAACATACAGTTAACTCTTTTACTCTTGATATCTATAATTTACACATATTGCATTCAGGACTTTGTGTAGTATTTTGTACTAATTGTGTTATACTACCTTTTGTTTTACCTTCCAGAGCTACCAGACTGGTGATTTTAGTGTACTCCAGGATCTACCAAATACTACTACGTAGTGTACAGTGCATAATAATAGTGTTTAGTGTATAATCTAACCTAAGGATTAAGTGTAGTACATTGTGCTTTATAGTGTCACAAGAGTTAATAAGAATTATACTTCAAGAACCATCCTTTGCCATTGAAATAACCACACTACACATCATGCAATATACTTGCATGCCACACAGGTAAGGTCTCTAACTTTTTCTTAGTTTAAGGCATATTTCCAAGTGTCGTTCCGGCTTACGACGATTTTCGGCTTACGACGCGCCTCAAGAACGGAACCCCCGTCGTAACCCGGGGACTGCCTGTATTTATAACATGTGCTAGTATTTTACAAATAGATTAAAATATACTAGTATTAATTCACTGTAGTGTAGAGGCTGAAGATGTTTTGCTATCATAAATCTGACCGTGAGTAGTCAGTCACTACTCCTATTTAATTTCTAAATTATAATAAAGCTCCTTAATTGAAAGGTCAAAATTCACAATCACTTTGATTCGATTAAATTCGACTTTTAAAAAAAAGAGTATGATTATTGGTCTTTCTTCGAGCTGAGCTTAAGAAGTTATATAGAGGTATGTAGCCTAGATTGAGCGAAGCTCGGTCCTAACGACCACGGTCAAACAACCGGCACTGGTTACCCAAGTAGTTGGTTTGTTATCTTTACAACTCTCTCAGATTACCTCATTATTGTAGTAAATTCGTTAGTCCATTATGTGAGCCATGTTCTTGCACCATACAAGGTCTGGTTATTACTGACTAGCCCCTTTCGTTAGGCTATTCCTCTCGTTCGAGCCCCCTTCTGGTCGTAATCTTACCACAGTGAACCATGGTCTCAGTTACTACCATCCTATGAGGTAGCCTAGGTCTCTGATAAGTGACCACCCTGGTCGTGTTCGTACCACGACAGACCATAGGCCATGTCGCATTACCACTCCTGCAGGTGGTAGCCTACACATCAGCTGTTGGGTGGCCACCCTAATCAATGTTAAGATCAATCACAACAAGCCAGGGTTCTCTGTTAACTAATACCCCTACAGGGTAGGTTACAGATACGACCAGTTGACTGGCCACTTATGATCGGGTAGGTAGTCAGACTCCAAAACCGACCACTACCAAACCCCCCTACCCCCTCCTCCTCCGCTTATCGGCTCGGCTTAGTTGATCCGTTGTAACTCACAGTACTAGCTCTCCTTCTAAGAGACGTCTGTTTGAGTTTCATACAAGCGGGAGGGCTAGGGTTGGGGAACTGGGTTGAGGCGTTAAATAATACTTAGCCCAGCACTAGCCTGCTGGAGCTCCGCCTGCCAGAGCTCCGCCACCGAAGTACATAACTCCGGTGGCTAGTATTCCCTACACACATTAGGGGCTCCCGTTGCGCCTCCGTAGTTAGTATGGAATGGGAATAGGAGGCTTGTCCTCAACCCATACTTGCCGGAGATAGGCAACGTCGGATGGGGAACCCCTCCTCCTGACTCGCCATCTCCGGCGCTTTCACAGCTAACGGCTAGGCAGAATGTGAGTATATAAAAATAGCCTTGGTTGGGTAAATGGTACAGGTATTAGCTCCGGACCCTTGCAGTACCGATGGAGGATGACACCCACATCCGCTGCCGGAGTTGCCCGATAAGTCTACAGCTTACCAAGGTCCGTTCTCGCTTTAGTAAGTGCCTACACTGACATATACCCCTCCAGGGACCTGCCGGAGCTATAGAGTCGAGCTTGCCCTCCTCATAGCAAGGCGAATATCAGTTAGTGATCACGGCACTGGCCTATAACCTACGAACACGTCCTAGCTCAAGCTAGTAACGATTAATAACAAACTTACAGTGAACCTACATACCTTTTATTATGAATTATGCATGGTCTTATCATAAGATTGTGCATGTCTTTAATGAGTATTGTGAACTTATATAGCCTTAAGTTACAATTTTTCCTGGAGAATTGTTGCTCATCAATGATTTCCCTTACAGAAGGTGCGTTGCTTGTCTCTGGGGTGCTCCGCCTCCTTTAGCAATCCGGTGCGACATGAAGTCTGCCGGTCCCATGCAAACTGCTCCATCTCCTTCGTGGCAGAGCAGGGAGAAACGCCCTACATGGTCTGACACCCGGAGGCGTGCACCCTGTGCTTTGAGCTAGTCATGATCTTTGCCAATGACCAAGTAAGCACTACATAACCTTCTTTCTTCATTGTTTACAAATTGAGTATATATAGCATATTCACTTTCCTATATTTGATGATATTTTATGAAATAAAAAGGATATGGTAGGAAGGTTAACTCCCCTTCCTCTCTTACAGACGGATGAGGACAGCCACCAGTTGGCCAAAACCAACCTGAGACAGTGGGTCTCCGGGTATGGGCGGAACGCTCTGTCCGGGCACCCCTACGTCCTGGACTACAGCCTGGGGACTCGCCTCTTCCCAGGTTCGCCATCAGCTTCGGTCGAGGCAGGTCTGGTGGCTCCCCTCATCGACGCCATCCAAGCCGCGACAGCCCCGCCGCCGGACGATCGGGACCTAGTGGGAGACGTTGCGGCAATCAACATCCATATGGAACCAATGGCCCTGGATGAGCAGGTAAGTGAGGCAGGTAGCCTCCTCAGTCCCACTCCCTCTTCTTCCTCTTTCTGGGACTTTACCAAGTCCACCCCTACTACTTGGGACGGCTCGAGATCTGTCCGTCCCAAGGAAAAGTCCCTTTAAGGCAACTAAGTTGTTGCCTAAGGTACACAGGCCAGCTCCGCCAGCGGCGTCAGAGTTGTCTCTGGCCCCTAGGCCATCGACTTCCTCTGCGAAATCGGCTGCTGCCAAGGGTTCTCTCTCTTCTAAGGGATCGAGAACAAAGTCCGCAAAATCTAAGGCAGCGGAGTCAGGCTTTGACCATGATCTCTTTCCTAACCTTCTGATGTCGAAGGTTAGAGACGCAGTCGATGAAAGATTCGACTCTTTGAGGCGGGCCTCCGGTTCAGAGATCTCAGCAGTCAGTATCGGACATAATGGCTGAGCAGATAGAGCCATAAAGGAGTTGATGGCGGTTTGCTCCACTCCGGATCTCCGGCGCTAGCCTCGGAAGTTCCGGACGCCTCAAAGTTGCCACCATTCCATAAGAACAACCCATGGCGGTTCGCCATGCACGCCCCATACGTGGATGGCAAACTAACCCTAGAGGGTGTGGTACCTGACCACTGGAGGACTTTGAGTTCTACCCAGAAGGCCTCCAGTTTAACCTTCAAGGGGTTCGCCAGACTAGCGGAGCATGCGCTGATCAGAGTGGACAAAGTTCCTAAGGAAACGGTAATCTTTCCGAAGGAACAAGCCCAAGCTGTCTGGGCTCGTACTTTGGTTAACACCAGTGTTAACGCCTCACAAAGGCTCCTTCACCATGTTTGTGACACCGGACGAGGTTCTGTCTCCCTGCACAGACAAGATTGCGGAGTTAACCCTCCAAGCAATCATGAAAGAAAAGCCTCTCCCAATCTTGAAGGAGACAGAAGCTACCTCCCTCCTCATACCTGCCAACAGAGACTTCTGGCAAGATGCTCCGGCCACATTTACGGTCGGCAAATTTGATTCGGACTGTGCCTCGACCTTGTTCTCCGATAAGCTCCCCAAGCTGCCGGAGAACATGATAAAATCTGAGTTTGAGGCTAGGACTAGATTGGCTAGATCTATCAACTCCGTTGCCTCAATGGAGTTGGTAGCTTCTATTTACAAGGACGAGCAGCTCTTCCAGGTCTTGACAAAAAGTCTGCTACATACTTACCATTCGGACCTATTCGATTTTGGTGTCGCAAGAAGAGCTTGCAGGAAGTACGTCTTGGCGGAGGCTACTATTAGGCATGAGCCTAATAGACTAATTAAAACCTCAATCTGGGGCGAGAACTCTTCCCTCAAGAAGAGGTAAATAATGTCTTGCGGAGGGAAGCCTCCAGGGCTAATCAAAGTCTCCGTGTCCGATGGGGTCTGCCCTCCAAACGTAAGTTTGAGGCAACCGGAAAACAAGCCAGGTTTCAAAAGAAACAAAGATACTTCGCGCCATATAAGACTTCTCGCCCTCAACAAATGGCACAGGCAATGCCCCTCGCCCAAATGTCGAAACCTTCAACAGGTAGTACAAATTCGAACTGTGTCAGCTTCCTCAAGAATTCTCCAAACCCTAACTTTATGGATTTCATGAAGTTTGCAGCTCAAGAAGATGCGAGTATTGATCCGTGTAATATCATATTCATAGAATCAGACAAAGAGATTCAACACTTAGGCAATGTGATTCAGCTGTTAAGAAGTTGGCTGAATTTTTAAAACATTCAGATACCCATAAAATGACCCCAAATCTGGCCATCTTATTTTTCAGAACTTTATTCGAAAAGGGCCTAGCAGCCAGTACTATTACGACAATAAAATCAGCCTTGAAGAAGATCTTTCAAGTCGGTTTCAAAATAGACTTGTCAGATTCATATTTCTCTTTCCATTCCAAAAGCATTCGCACGCCTTAGGCCAACTGTCCGTCCACAAAAGGGTCACTTGGTTCTTAAATGATGTCCTAAAACTGGCATCAGACACTGATAATGAATCTTGTGCATATATTACTCTTCTGAGGAAAACTTTGTTCCTAATGGCTATGGCCTCAGGTGCCAGAATATCTGAACTTTCAGCTCTCTCTCGTAACCCAGAAAACATAGATTTCCTTCCATCAGGAGAAGTACTACTCTCCCCATACTGGAGTTTTCCTGGCAAAAAATGAAGACCCCCAAAAATAGGTGGGTCTCCTTGGAAGATTATTCCCTTGCTCAAGACACATATCTATGTCCTGTTGCAACTCGTAAGTCCTTTTTAGCCAGGACCTCCACAAAGTCCTCAGGTCCTCTCTTTATTAGAGAACATGGTGGCACGATCTCTAACAAAGGTATTAGACAGCAGATACTCTACTTTATAAAACAAGCCAACCCGAAGTCATTTCCACATGCTCATGACATCCGGGCAGTGGCTACATCAATTAATTATTTTCAGAATATGAACTTTAAGGATCTTAAAAAATATACGGGTTGGAAATCTCCAACAGTTTTCAAACGCCACTATCTAAATAATTTACAATCTCTAAAGTATTCAACTATAGCTGCAGGGAGCCTAGTCTCCCCCAAATAACATTTCCTAATCTTCTGCCCCCTTGCACCCCCCCCCCTCCTTTCTACCTGCCTCACTAATACTCGCCAAGATGCCTCTCTCCTCGGTATTTGTGGAGAACCCGGCGTCACCCTGTCACATATTTGTACATATTTAATTAGTTTCCGGATGAGTTTTATAATCCGGATGGTACATATCCAGAATTTTGTATCAAAAAATCCTTGCATGATACCTGTATAAAATTCTTTTGTATTACCATTAAGCATAATTATGTTTCTAAGCCATAGCTTAAGTCCTAGTTATTAAGTATTAGTATGTTAAGCTTTTTCTATTGTTACTACAATCTTTTACATTAAGTAAACTTATATTTTAATGAAGTCCATTTCATTTCTCCCCTTAAGTTTATTTTTATTTATTGGCTTGGATGGCATTCTCTTGTAAGTTTTCACCGGCGAACACAGGTCGACCCAGAAAAGGGATTTTGAAGAAGGAAAAATCTATTTCGGGGAGAGGCCTGTGTTGCCCAGTGAACCCAACCCTTCCCTACACCTATCCAAGCCAGGAAAGGTATCTAACAAAGCAAGGATTGAGTGAGGGCGCTCGCATCGGGCGTCAGTAGTGTAGTACAGAGGCAGTGTGAGTGTGGCCGTTGGCACGGCTCACCCCATATGTGGGTTTTGAGAAGGAATACTCTAAATGGCAGGAGACCTGTGAATAGTGGCTTTTCACACGCCCTGAACTTTATACACGATGCCCTTTGGGTGCTCGCGCGAGGGTAGTAACCTCTGCATACCAATGCTAGCTTTTTCTCTGGTATATTTAGAAAGTATTTATATCAGAAAAGTGGATAGCAGGATCCTTTTCACGGGTGGGGGCAACAGGTCTCTCCCAGAAATAGATTTTTCCTTCGTCAAAATCCCTTTAGTATATTTGAAAATATTAATAAACATATAGTAGATGTACCATAAAAATTCTCTCATCTCAGTAAGAGAGAGAGAGATAAAGAAGAGTTGTTATTACTTAAAAGTGAAATGGAAAGGTTATTTCTTTGAAATACTATCACATATGAATTTTGTAATTACAGTTATATTATTATTATATCTGAAAATATTAATAAACATAGTACGTACATACTACATGTACCAAAATATTCTCTCATCTCAATAAAAGAGAGAGAGCTAGATTTTTATTTAATGTTGTTTAATTTACACATAAAAGCTTGAAAACTTATAATTTTTTTACATAAATTAAACAAACACTTTTGCAGGGTTTCTCCCAGGATTTGAAAAACGTTGCGTTTCCGTGTCTGCGAAATACTCGCGTATGATTATTAGTTAGGTTCCAATGAAAAGTCCGCCACTATAGTGAATTTGCACTAGGTATTACTGTACTCCAATTGAAGCCGAGGAAACTGTTTTTCTGCAAGATACTGTATCACCTCCAAACTCGGCTCCAAGTGAGGAATCTCCATTACCAAGATCCAAACATATTTGACGACCCCCAATACAGTTTGAGTAATTGT
>NC_087206.1:36266971-36294471 GCF_015104395.2 Macrobrachium nipponense
AAGGTCTAGTAGGATTTTCGTTCTTTGCAAGAAAACCCAAAGTATAGGACACAAGGGCATCCCCACTGGATAACCCAACCCTTTTATCTAGGCCTTGCAGCTCGTTTACCCTCCTGGCTGAGGCCACAGCTATCAAGAAAAGGGTTTTCCTGGTTAGGTTTCTAACTGAGCAAAAAGACATTGGTTCAAAAGGAGGACCATATAACTATTTCAAGACTACGTCTAGATTTTAGAAAACTTGCAGTGTTTCCTTACGTTTGAATGTGTTGGAAGACTTAATCAGGTCTGTTAAGTCTTGGTTAGCAAGTATATAGAACCAAAATTGCTCTGTATCCTTTAATAGTGGAGGAAGACAGTCCTCTGGACTTCCTCAGATATAATAGAAAATTGGCACTCTCCAATAAAGATGCTCTAGAAGAAGAGACTATTTCTCCTGCACCATGTTCTGAAAATGGCCCATTTATTTTGGTAGATGTTAGATAATGACTGGTGCCTTCACTTGGAGATTGCTTTTGCAGCCAACTTTGAAAAGCCCCTGGCTTTGAGAAGTCGGACGACAGTTTGAACGCTGTCAGAGCCAGAGTGGACAAACCTTGGTTATACCTCATTATATGTGGTTGTCCAGACAGTTTTTGTCTTTGTGGGAGTAACCTGGGAAAATCTGCTAACAGACTGATGAGGTCTGGGAACCATTCTCTGAGTGGCCAGAATGGGGCGATGAGGATCATCGAGACACTTGTTGGTCTGGAACTTTTTGAGCACTTCCTTGATCACAACCATTAATGGTCTGTTCCACTGGGCCAGTACTGACTCTAAGCCAAGAGACCTGGTTACTCAAGAGGACAGTGTCCGCCCCTTGAGTACCAGGTTCGCCCACAGGTTTGCCATCTGGTGGGCCCTACCCCAAGACTGGCACATTCCCAAAAGCAGTCTTCCCTTGGGATGAGGGGAAGAAGTCACGACTTTAGACACTGTGAATGACCACAGGTCTAACCAGAAGACTGCCTTGAGTGCTGCCATGGCGGTAGCTTCCAGAGTTGCTACTTCCATTCTCACTCGTCAGGTGCTGCAGTGACAGACCCGGACCAAGGTGAACCAGGTTTGGGTCCACCTGTTTGGTTGGTAGAGGCCTCTCTGAGGGCATGCAGGAGAGCCTCTGGCAAGGTAGACGAGGGGAAGCAGCTTATCTGAGCGATTGGATATAAAAGAATTCTCCTGTCCGGAGACAAGGATATTCACCTGATCCAATACTCTATAACCCAAGGCTGTCCACGGTAGTCCTGTTGAAGTCCTGGATTCCCTCTTGGGTCCCAAAAATGATTCGAGGGGAGAAAGGCAATCTCCTGAAAAGGAGGCTGCGGCCATTTCCCGATATCATTGTGCTGGCGTATTGGTGCAACAATCTCAGCAAAGGTCCTCTGTATCTCGTGGGTGTCAGAGTCCCTAGGCAAAGGACCTTCAAGTCCTTCAAGAGACTGGTCTTCCCGATCTACTCTCCTGAGGGAAAACCTCACTGGACCCCTCATGAGGTCCTAGAGCCCCTCCAGGAACGTAAGCCAATGACGCTGAATCTCATGGAGAACACTCTACAGGATTCCTACTATTCACCTTGCCCCTCCCAGTGCAGCCTGAGGAAGTAGAGGGAATAGGAGAGGATCGGAAGCGCTTACCCCTCCTAGCAGTGCTGCTGTAAGGAGAGGTGAGCTGCACGCTTGCAGCCACCAACCCATGGTAGTGACAGAGGTGTGGGTCTAGGAAAGAGCAATCACCTCTGCAAGATGCTTTCCCAAGGAGAACGCAGGTTCTCACCGCATTGTAACAGTGCTACTAGCAATGCTGGTGGCAGGACTGGTAGCAATGCTGGTGGTAGTCGCGCCTCTGCTCGCAGCAGCGCGGGCCCCTGCCTGGCAAGAACATGCATCATCTGCACAACACGTACCATCCCTCTTCCAGGTGGAAACCTTCAGCAAGGAGGACTGTATGGGGAACCTTATCTTAGCCCTTCCAGATCTCCTATCCCAGGGATCAGTAACATCAACCTTGGCTCCTGACAAAGAACCAGGCTTGGTTTTCTTGAGTGGGTCCGAGCCATAGCTTGGCCCCTTCTCTTGACTTGTGCCATTGTCATGGCAGAGAGAACACTCCCCATCACCAACTGTGGATGCACGACTTCCCTTGGAAGGTTGTACTCTCAGGGAAACTTGCGAACGAGTCTCCGACACAGACCCAGTCCCCAGGCAGGGACTGGAGAGCGAACCTTAGTTTGAGTTCCAGAAGTTCCAGAGAGTATAGACCCTGGGGATAGTGTCTTGGTTCCCTCTCCTGATAGGAGTTGGAGAGCTGTGAAAGCCAACTCTCTCCTCCAATGCAGACCCTTAAAAGTCTCGTGGTAAGACTTCTTAGGGGGCCGTGAAACCTTCGCAAGGAAGGTGAGGAGGTGGAAGATGAAGATGACGACACCTTCTTTGATTTCTTCTTCAACAACTTCTGCAGGATAGAACATCAGCCAACTGGCCACCAGGAGCAGGGTTGGCAACAGGGACAAGTCAGGCTACAGGAGCAGGATCAGGCCCACAAGCAGGAGCAGTGGCGGGCATGATAGTGGGTATAGCAGGTGATGTCACCGCTTTCACTACCAAGGGAGACTGGTGGAGCAGGGAACCTGGATACAGCAAGCAGTGCCACCCCGAATCCAGGAGGAGGAGGTACTATGGGTGGTGGGAGGTGGAGTGATGACATGGTGTTGCAAAGCCATCGATACCGATGAGGAGACACTCGTTGGGTTGTGGGTCCAAACCAGTTGCAGCAGAGCATAGTAGCCGGGCAAGGTTACAGTTTCCGTGTTAATGGTGACAACAACATGGATAACAGCACTGCTGGATCCTCTGTTCAGATGCGCCAGCAGCGCCTCTACTGAAGGCAGTCCCACAAGCCCAAGGGAAGACCATACTTGACCTAACCCAGCCACCTCACCTCCAGAAGGAAAAGTCTGGTAATTATGGGGGGGGGGGGGGGGGGGTCCTCCTTGCTTAGAAGGACCTAAGCGAGAAAAGACCCTAAGAGGAGCATTAACTTGGTCCATGGGCACTGGCACCCCTCTCCTTCCTCCTTCGACTCATCAGAGGAGGAAGCAGAGAGAGAAAGAGAAGCCTCCCCCGAAGGGCTGGCAGAGAGCACAGGACAGTTGTTGGGAGAGGTAGAAGGATGAGGGGCTAGCTAATATGTATAGGTGTGGTTGGGGGCGAATTACTCCCCACCATAGGTTTGGGCTTCCTATCCTATCTCCTCCTGGCAAACTTCCCCAACTGTGAAGTGAACCAAAGGGAACACTCCGCACACTTAACACATTTAACCATTGCACTCGTGCCCTCGGCAAGAAGCACAAAGGGAGTGAGGGTCAACTTCTACAGAAGCATGGATCTTGCCGCATTTCTTGCCATCCACCACGGGGCAGCGTCAGCTAGGGGCAGAGGACAGCATAGGTCACAAATCAAGGGTTTGTTGTGGATTCATCACAACACACTTATTCAACCATATAAAAATCAAAATTATTTAAAGTAAATTGTATTTTTCCTAACTATACAAACCTGAGGTCCTTTACATTAGGAATTACTTTCAGCTTAGGCTGGAATTTGGCTGTTGAAGTTTTAACAAGGTAGTCAGGCAGTAACTACTGTCCGCTAGTCGGGAGTCCCGCATGACTGGATGTAAACATTCCAATTTGCTTTAGGGTCAGGAACAGATTGAGGGGTGGCATGAGGTGGGCCTATATGTAAAGGACCACAGGTTTGCATAGTTAGGAAAAATTAATTTTAAAAATTGTGATTTGTTCCTACACTTTATACAAACCATCGGTTCCTTTACATTAAGTATACTCACTGATTGGAGGGAGGAATCAGAGTGAGCCTCCTTGAACAGACGTGTTCACCCAACCAAAGGCCCCCTTCCTGGTTGTAAGAGTGAGGAGGGGACCCTGGCCTCTGGCCAACTGATTGGAGTATGGGAACTGCGTGACCATTGGTCAGACCTCTGCACCATTTCATAAGAGGGAAGTGTGCAGTCTCTTATGAAAAGCAATCAAGAACCTTTGCAGTCGGTGACAGTAAGGCAAATATATGTAAAAGTATTGGGTTTCTTACTACAAGGCTCCCTTTTGCCCCTTGCTAGGGAAAGGGACAGATATGTGCTTCTATATTCTAATGAAAGAAAATAGAATGAAGCTCTGTATATATAGCTTACCTGCATCAGCTGCTAGTTTCAGCGCAAGACGACCGTGACTCTCTGCCCACAGGAAGAGAGAGGAATGAAAAAGAGGTGGGGGGGGGGGGGGGGGGGAAAGAGGAGGCCAGTCACCCTCATTCACATGGTTCACAAAGGCGAGATGCAACCTTGTCCAGTTAAAGGAGCTGGGTAAGATGCACAACTTGTTGAGCAGCCACCACACGTCCCAAGGAAAAGGTGTCCAATGGCCTGTGGGCTATATCCTGAAGGTAGAAGGATGTGAAGGTGGTCTGGTTAGCCCAAACCCCCGCCTTCAGTACCTGTGGAACCGACAAATTCTTGCAGAACGCAAGGGTAGGACCAATACCTCTGATTTCGTGAGCTCTCAGACGAAAGGTACCGGTGTCTTCTCTCCCTTGGGAGGAGTACACTTTCCCGATCGCCTCATGAAGCCAGAAAGAAATAGCGTTCTTGGACACTTCTTTCTTGGTCATCCCAGAGCTGACGAAGAACCATCAGCACTCAGACCGGAGATGTCGAGTTCTCTTCAGATAATGCCGAAGCACTCTTAACGGAACAAGCAGCATCTCTTCAGGATCATTACCACATAAGTCCTCTATGGAAGGGATAGTAAAGGATTCAAATCTAGCATCAGAGATCGATGGATTCTGGGTCTTCGCTACAAAACAAAATGAAGCATAACCAATCCCCATCCCCTCGAGTGTTTCACGTCATAAGAGACTATGAAGTTCTCCTACTCACTTTGCTGATGCCAGGGTCAGCAGACAGATGGTCTACAGGGTCAGATCCCTGTCTGATGACTCTCGTAAGGGCTCGTACAGTCATCAAGTCAGGCTCCTTAAAATGAGTCATGTCCCACTCAGGAGGCCCGAACTCTCTGAGTGGTCAAGACCTCTCAAAGCTCCTCATGAGAAGAGATATCTCCATGGAGGTGGATATATCCAAGCCTCACAGTTTCAGGACCAGAGCCAAGGCAGACCTATAGCCCTTAATTGCAGAAACCGAGAGGAGATTCTCTCCATGAAGAAAGACTAGGAAATCCGTGACCTGCTGAAGAGTGGCTCTGAGTGGAGAGAGACCCTGTCTATGACACCAACCACAGAAGATGGCCCACTTTCCCTGGTATACTGCTGCAGAGGACTGTCTGAGGTATCCTGCACCTGTGTTGCTGCTTGGTGAGAAAAGCCACTCGCTTGCTAGAGATGGTGGATAACCTCCAGCTGTGAAGAGACGGGGACTATACTGCCAAGTGGTACCATTCTATGTGTGTCCGACATAGATGGTTGGGCCACAGAGGAATCTCTCTCAGTGCTTCGGAGAGAAGCGCCAGCAGATCGGGTTACCAAACAGCCTGAAATTATTTGGGTGCCACCAGTCATCTGAAGATTCTGGGTGATCAGCGCCCTGCTGATCACCTTGCAAATCAGACAGAACAAGGGAAAGGTGTAGACTTCAAGGTTGTCTCATTGATGTTGGAAGCAGCCCATGGGTCCGGAACTATGGAACCAAAAGCTTGCAGATTACTGTTGTGGCTGGGTGGCGAACAAGCCTATGACTGGACACCCCCATAGATCCACAACCTTTCTGCCATGTCCATGTGAAGAGACCTGATTCTGTCACTCATCAACACCATTGAGTGTCCCATCACTCGACCTCGAAACCTTGATTTCTAGGATGTTGATGTGAAGTTGCTTGTCATGTTGATCCCACACTCCTACAGTCAGAACTCCTCCAAGTGTGGGCCCCAACCCTAGGTTGGTGCATCTGAGAACAACAGCATGTCCAGAGGGAGTGTGCAACTCCACTCCTATTACGAGGTTTCTGTCATCAAACCACCAGGCTAAATCCCCTCTCATTTCCTCCATCAAAGGAACAGGAAAGGATTGAGGATCTTGAGCCTGTGACCAACACTCATTTAATCTCCTTTGATGAGACTGCAGGTGAAGATGCCCATGAGGGACAAGCTTCTCAAGAGACGACAGGTGACCGACCACGAACTGCCTTAGTCAAGCTGGCTGCTCCTGACCTGATAGAAACAGCTGAGCATGCCCAGATACTTTATCCTCTGCTTGGGGATGAGATATGAATTCTCAAAGTATATCACGATCCCAAGATAGCGACAAGAATCAAGAAGACGATCCCTGTATTGTAGCAACCGTGAGTGTGAACTCACCAGGAATAGCCAATCGTCAAAGATACCTCAGATGTATCCCTACAAAATAGGCCCAAGCTGAAACCAAGGTGAACACCTGAGGGGTGGGTGAGAGTCCAAAATAAAGTGCCCTGAATTGGAACACTGTCCCCTCGAGGATAAAGCCAAGGAACTTTCTGGAGGCCTGATGAATAGGTATCTAGAAATATCGTGAACCGAGTCGGATTCAACAAATCGGTTCAAAGGAGAGAGATCTATCACCGTTCTCCAGGCCCCCATGGCCTCCTCCACCAAGAAGACTTGGCTGTAGAACCCCGGCGAGTGATCCCGTATGACTTCCACAGCTCCCTTGCCCAGCATGGGTTGTACGTCTTCTTTCAGTTCTAGATCCTTGGCAGACCCAGGGATGTACATTTGAAGACGGACCGGAGTATCGGTGAGGGGTGGCCTCAATTTGAATGGTAGTAGTAGATAGCCTTCCCAAAGGACATCTACTACCCAGGTCTCTGCTCCATATCGCTGCCATGTTGCTCAATGGGTTGACAGGCACCCTCCTCCACAGTGGCAGCAGCTGGTGGGGAACGCTGCCTCTAGTGTTTCCCTTTCTCCTTTCCCTTACCTCCCTTCTCCTGAGGGAAAAGGGTTGAAAGGGGTGTGGTCGCACTCCCTTCAAGGAGAAAGAAGAGGGTTATGTATTTCCTCGTGCCCCCTTCAAAGGTAGAGGCTTCTCGAGAGCAGAGGAAGAGCTAGCTTGGCTCGAAAGCTTAGCCGAAGTTGCTTTAGAAGGCCCTGAGGTCTTTGCAACTGCCTAGTGGACAAGATGGTCACTGTCTTCAGTTCTCTGCTTGTCTACTGCAATGTCTACCATCTCTCTAGGAAAGAGAGTGGAAGAACCCAAGACCAATGTCGACTCTGGAACAACAGACCTGGCAACACAATTCAAGACAGGGTCCCTCCTGAACACCGGGCTCACAGTCAGATGGGCTAGGAAGGTGTTGGCTCTACCTCCAGACTGACAAAGTCTCCCGAGGTCAAGTTCTCCTTGTGGACAATAGCCCGAGGAAGCTGCGACCTTGGATACTGTGACTGACCACAGATCCAACCAGGAGACTGCCTGGAAGGCTGCCATAGTGGTGGCCTCCAGGTTCGCTGCCTCTTGTTGCGTGAACCAAACGTTCTCCGCAAGATGATGCTGCAGCGCCAAGCCAGGAGTTAGATGAACCAGCTTCGGCTCAACCTGTTTAGTCAACAGAGATCTCTCCGAGTGTGTATGAAAGCGCTTCTGTTGAGGCAGAAGTGGGGGAAGCAACTTATCCGATCGGTTAGCCTTAAGTGTACTATTCTTATCCAGAGACAAAATTATTCACCTGATCAAGGACACCTTTGGATAAGGAGGACCAGACCAAGCCTGTAGAGGCCCTGGGTTCCTTCGTGGGACCCCAGAACGACTTCATCTGTCAGGAGCAGTCAGTGGACACAGCTGTGGTTCTTTCCCCTAGGCCATTGTGCTGATAATTCGGTGCAATGACCTCAGCGAACATCCCCTGAATCTCAAGGGTGTCTGCATCCTGAGGAAAGGACCCTCAAGTCTTTCTAGGATGTGTTCCTCCTGAAACCCTTTTCCTGTGGCAGTAAGAACCTCTCCAGATCCCCCTTTGGAGGATGTGGTCTAGTACCCTCCATCACAAAAGGGGTCATGGTGATGTGCTAGGTATGTATATACCAGATGGGGTGGACCCATATACAGGCGGTCCCCAGGTTACGACGGGGTTCCGTTCTTGAGACGCGTCGTAAGCCGAAAATAGTCGTAAGGCGGAACATCGTCAAAAATCCTAAGAAAACCTTACTTTTAATGCTTTGGGTGCATTGAAAACTATGTAAACTGCATTCTTATGGCATTTTTCATAAAAAAACCCATCAAATATTGATTATTTTGCATTTTTGGTGTCATATTTCATCTCCCAGATGAGCGTTGTAGGCGTCGTAACCCTGGAACATGCGTCATAACCCTGGAACATGCGTCGTAACCCTGGAAATAACGTCTATTGACAAGCGTCGTAACCTCGGAACATCGTAAGCTGACACCGTCGTAACCTGGGGACTGCCTGTACTCAGGTACAGACACAGTGGTTGTTGTCAAAGGGGCAGATGAGAAGTGTGCCATGAGGCCCTGGAGATATGGTATATCAAGTAACCCCAGTTTCACCCAAGCCTGCTGCAAGTCCCCAACCGTTGAAGCCGCCATACCTGGAAAAGCAAAAGTCGGGTTAGAAGAAGGAGTCTTTACTCGCTCCGAATGGGGGAGATGTGGCCCCTGAATACAATTCCCTGACATACGCGCTGGGAGGAGGGACGCTTAGCCTTATCTAAATTATGAGTTTGTATGTTAAAATCGGATATAAGAACCACACACAAAAAGCATAAAAAAGAAAAAAGAACAGATCTCACAGGGAAGGTGAAAAATATCAACAGTACAAAGGGCAGAGAGCAAAAAAGCACGTCTGATCACCACAGCGGCTGAAAGCAAAGTGAGATGTTTACATCCACACGGGTGGGACTCCCAACTAGCAGACAGTTGTTACTGCCTAACTACCTTGTTAAAACTTCAATGGCAGAATTCCAGCCCACGCTGAAAGTAATTCCTAATGTAAAGGACCGAGGGTTTGTATGAAGTGTAGGGACAAATACCCAATTATACTAAGTAATAAAGAAAAATCCCACCAAGATTGAAGAAAACAGCGAATAACAGTCGGGTAGAGCAGTGTGAAACACGTCTGTTCACTACAATGGCCAAATGCAAATTGAAATGTTTACATCTGGTCGGTGGGACTACCAACAATCAGACTGGTAGTTAACTACCGAACCGCATTGTTTGAAGATTTCAGCAGCCTTGTCCAGGGTATGCCTCAAGCATTTTTTATTGTAAAGGACCTAGGTTTGCATATCATGTAGGAACGAATACTTAATTGCAATATACAATCTATTATACAGACCTGTAATTCAACATACTTATCTACAGTATACAGTTTAAGTTAGGCTGGTCTGTAAGACTAACATTGAAATTTTCTAAATTAATTGTATTTTTCCTAACTATACAAACCTCAGGTCCTTTACATTGCGAATTACCTTCAGCAAAGTTGTAAATGGTTGCTAGACTTTTATAACAAGGTAGTTCGGTAGTTGAATTAATGTTTGGGTGGGAGGGTTCCTCCCAACCAGATATACACATATCACTTTGCTTTTGGCTCAGGGGTGGCATGAAGTGGGCCTAATGTGTAAATGAGCTCAGGTTTGTATAGTTAGGAAATACAATTTACTTTTTAAAAAACTGTGATTTTTTCCTACATGGTATACAAATCCTCGGTCCTTTACATTAGGAAGACTTATACTATTTGGTAGGAGGATTCTGATATAAGTTCCGTAACTGACTGGAGTTTGCTTACCTCAATTCGACCCTGGTCGTAAGAGCTATGGAGATGAATCGTGCCTCTGGTGAAATTATCGGAGTACATGAACCGAGAGATCAGTCATCAGACTTCTCGGCATTCCTCCTATAGTGAGCGAGACATTTTACAAGAGAAAAAAACTTGGATAAAAGCTGACTGGTAATGACAATAAGGCAAAATACAAGTAGTGGGTTTGTCTAATTGTCTGGGACTTGCTTAACTCCCCTTGCAAGAGAAAGCAGAGGCTTCTATTGTCTGTGACAAAGAATGGTCACTCAGTTACTCACCTACCTGCATCATGACCTGTTCCAGTATGTGATGACCCTTCAGCTCTCTGCCCGCAGGAAAAATGAAGGATTGGGTGATGGAAGAGAAGGGAGCCAGTCATCCACATTCAAATTCTCATCCACAACTGTACATCTAAGGAGAGATGCTAATCTGTGCCGCTAGAGGAGCTGGGAAAGTTTACACAACTTATTGAGCAGCCACCACAGGTCCCAAGGAAAAAGTGTTCAAGGACTTGTGTGCAATATCACGTAGGCAGAAAAAAGTGAAGGTGGTCTGTCTTGACCACACTCCTGCCTTCAATACCTGGTGTACTGCCAGTTTCTTCTGGAATGTGAGTGCAGGAGCAATGCTCCTCACTTCATGGGCTCTCGGTCTGAGGGTATCGGCCTCATCAACTCCTGTAGCCGAACATATCTGATCACCTCATGAAGCCAGAAAGAAATAAGTGTTCCTGGACGAGTCCGTGCTAACGAAGAGTTGTCGACATTCAGGCAAAGTTGTTGTTGAGTCCTCCTCAGATAGCGCTGCAGCAACCTAACAGGACACAACAGCATCTCAACTGCATCATTGTCTACAAAGTCCTCTACAAAGGGACTAATCGAACCTGGTGTCAGGGACCGACAAGTTTACAGGTTTTGAGTCTTTGCTATGACCTCTGCAATAAATTTGAGCGTAACCTACCCTCAACCTCTAGACCATGGGTTTTCAATCTTTTTTTTAACCATGTACCCTTTTGGGTGTTTTTAATGTCAATAATGTAAGTACTGTTATGAAGGGAAGGGAAGTAAGTGCATAACCCTCCTAACATAACCAGTATTATTGTAAACAAAAAATTCCATAAAAATATTACCGGTTTCTATGCAGTAAATTTTCAAGTTGTGGTACTGAGCTGTAAAAACAAAATACATTATTATTACTTAAGCAGCAAAGGGAGTTAATGAGATTGCTGAAACTGTTTTTCATCAAATAAACTAGTGAGCTGAGGAGCAGTTTTTGCTAAAGCACATTGAAGGCCGGCTTCCACATTCATTCGATACCTTAGTTTTGATTTTATGACAAGTTAGCTGGAAAACCGAGTTTCACATATGATTTGGATATTTTCCACCAGAACCTGACTAAAGAGTTTTTCTCAAATAGATCACAAGCACTGGAGCCATCCATAAACTCTTCCTTAATAGCATCATTAACAAAAGCAACATCTGCATGGAAAGGGTCTCTAATTAGCTTTAAGTTTCCTTCAGACAAATCATAAAAGTATCTATTTCATTTTGTAGTGAGGAAAGGCAATCCACTCTCATAAGCTTACCATCTGAACTACAGTAGAGGTGTTTTGCCTGTCAGCAAGTGGGCCCCTAACTCAGATAATCTGCGGTGAGCGCATACCCCCTTACACACACTTGGCGTACCACCTGGGCTATGCGTGCCCCAGGTTGAAAACCCCTGCTCAAGAGTGTTTAACATCGAAAGATAAGCCATGCAGTTTGTCTACTCTTTTTGCTGATGCAAGGGCAAGCAAAAAGACTGTCTTGAGTGTCAGATCCCTGTCTGAGGGGTTGTAAGGAGTGCGTATCAGACTCCTTAGAATAAAAGTCGCGATACAAGCAAAGGGCCTGAGGTCCCTGGGTGAGCAAGACCCTTCGAAACTTCTCATTAAGAGGGATATCTCTAGGGGTGAAGAGAGAAGTTTTCACAGTGAACGAAGACTAAGAAGTCTGCAACCTGCTGAAGAGTGGCTCCAATCAAAGAGACACCCCTACAACAGCACCAACCACAGAAGACTGTCCTTTTACCCTGGTATATGGCTGCAGACTTCCTGAGGTATCCAGAAAGCTCTGTTGCAGCTCTGCGTGAATAGCCTCTTGCTCGCAAGAGATGGTGGATACCCTCCAACAGTTAAGAGCCAGGGTGTGCACTGCCTGATGGTACCGTTCTACGTGTGGCTGGTACAGGAGGCTGTGCCATTCGGGTAGCACTCTTGGCACCTCAGCTAAAATGCCAACTGGTCGGGATACCAAATGGCCTGGGGTCACTTGGGAGCTACCAGAATCATCCTGAGGTTCAGAGTGGCCATTGCTCTGTTGATTACTTTGTGAATCAGACAGAATGAAGGGAAGGTGTAGACATTGAGGTTGTGCCACGCATGTTGGAATGTGTCTTCCATGGCTGCCCATGGGTCTGGCACGATTGAGCAGAATCCCTGAAGTTTCCTGTTGTGCCTGGTGGCAAACTAGACTAGTATTTCACTTCAATTTCTCTGAAATATGAAAGAATTTACAAAGTGGTTGTTTGTACCAGCAAGGTTACTTGGTGATTATTCTGGTTTGTGTACCACATGCAAAGCTGTAAATAGAAATCCTCCAAGATGGAATTAACCAGAGCACTGGATAACTGGCTGTTGTCAGACTGCAGTGATTTTGAATAAGATAAGCGATACATTCAATTTTATGTGTTTAACGTCAGTCCCTGGGAAATTCCCACAATTTGGAACTTTACTGTTAAGAAGCAAGAAGCTAGGCCAGTCTACTCGTTTGAGTTACTGGGATTCCCATGGCCAGGTAGGGGTGAAGTGCCCTAAGTATGGGTAAGTTGGTGTGGTTAGTTTAGGTCATGATACAATATTCTACGTCTGGTTGTTTGGGTTTGTTTAATTAGGTCATAGCCAGTGCCAAAGCATGTGTCTAAACAGAACTTCAGTTCCAACGATCGGCACGTTGGGACATACATGCATGTTCTGGTTACTGTTTCAACTTCTGAGTGTTTCCCTTGACCCAAAAAACCTGTTATCCCACAAGGGTCCCCCTTTCCGGTTTTAGGTTTTCTTATCACTTCTATTTTTTTTAAATAAACAAATGCAGTTTACATTAGTTGGAGTTGCCATTTGCGCAGTGAAAATAAATTCTAAATATAATCAACTCCTGAAAGTATTTCTTGAATTTAAATATGAAAAAATTGTCAATTCTCACTGCACGCTTTTTTCGGCCATTGCATTTCTTAGCCGTGATTTTATACTGAAATTTGTAGTGGTATACTTTTCAAGATTTGAGGACAGGACATTACTAGATAACTCAGACACCAGGCTAAGTAGGCCCTGTAGCAATCCTGATGAAGGTTATGAAAATCCATGGCATTGTCTCAAAATCTTTGATGAATTAGCTGTAGAAGTCTGGAAGCTACAGCTAAGATCTGTCTATCTGCGAGTAGGAAAGAGAGCATGCTGATAGATCTCTCCTCACCAAACAACTGATCTATTCGTCTTACAATTGCCATTAATACGAGCAACCAATGAAAACCAATACAATGTAATGTGCATAGCAGTTATGTCATATATTAAAAAAAATATCATTCCAGTAACTGTAACTACTGTTTATAATAGTGATATGATAAATTACAGATCAGAAGAAACACAATATTTGGAAAGTTTGATAAGCAATATTTACTGCTACAATAGTTCAAATTTCATTTAATCTTCCTCCAGTCGAACCTATGTTAGGCATTTTCTCTTGGCTTTGGGTTTATCATCTCCATATTCAAGATGCACCGAACTAGTGACTTTACACTGTCGACAGAACCAGTTTTTACCTTTGGGGCGATTCTTGAGTCCAGCACACGTTTGATGGACCCAGTCTAGAAAAAAATCACAGACAATTGAAAGGTCGATTTCCAGATCGCCATTACATAGCATACATAGCCACCTGTGTTTAGCTCGCTTAATGCTGAGGACTTAAGGGATGTTCCACGCATCATAATCAAAGTGCGTGCGATGCTGGATTGTTCTTGTATGGTGTTTTAACGTTGCATGGAACCTGTGGTTATTCAGCAACGGGACCAATGGCTTTACGTGACTCGAACCACGTCAAGAGTGAACTTCTATCACCAGAAATACACATCTCTCACACCTCAGAGGAATGCCCGAGAATCAAACTCATGGCCACCGAGGTGGTACGCCAAGACCATACCACTGAGGCGCTCCAATGCTGGATTGAGTTCTTTAAATGTTTCTAACATTGCTTTCAAAATAGTTGTATCTTCGTACTGTACAATGAAAAGTACAACCACTTCCGTCTGCCCGTTGCCATCTGGTACAGCTAGAACATACAGAGGCATACGATTTTTGTTCAGTTTATACTATATACCATCCATGAATATCATCTCGAGCCACGCCTCATACACATCCCTCATTGACGGCATGTCTTTGTCTTCACCAATGTACTGTACATCTTGCACACTGACTCGTCAGACTCTTGACGCATTACGGATTTCCTGCACTCTGTGTAGCCCTTTGGCTGCCAGGTTTTCCAGTTTTTACGGCCAAATGATGTTGCAAAATCTCATTTGGCCTCAATGCCAACACTTCGCATGCATGGGCAGCATCATCTTTCGCCAGTCTTCTTTGTCTCAGCATATTATTATAGTACGTGGCTGCAAGCAGGTCATAGTTATGTTCGTCTTTGATTTTTTTAATCTCTCAAAGCTCCCCGTCATTGCTTACCAGAAGATGGATTTAAAACAAACAGCCTTTCAGGAATTTCTTTTGATTAGGTCTAATACCCTTAGATTTTGATGCAGTCCCATCCGCAATGCTTATAGCAGTATGTAAGTCTACTGTACTCCAACTCTTTTTTGTATAGTTGCCCTTTGGAGATTTTGCTATTTTCTTTGTTATTGATTCAGATCTTTTTATGCACAACTTAACGAAGTTCTGATTTTGGTATATACATCCAAAGCATCCTCCAAGTCCTTGAATGTGGAAAATCTGGATCCTTCTACAATAACATCTTCTGGAATGGCATGTTGGTCAACATTGGCATATACAGGATCCCTGTCAAGCTTGCACTGGAAACTCCTATCAGACCTGGAATAAACAACACCATATTCAGTTGAATCTCACAAAATTCATGCTCAACACAGAGGGTAAGAGAAACAGTGGGAAGAGGTGAAGCTACAACAGTCCTGCTTACTCATCCTCTACACCTGAGCACCCTACCTAGTTCCCAGTGAATATATAATCTATTCATGGCTAATAAGTTCTTGGCTGGTCTGGAAATCCATCAGTGAGGAGAGTAAACAAACAACTCCAACACTCATCTGGCAGTATCAATCAAATTTGAAGAAATTTGCACCTTTCTTGCTAAAAGCAAAAAAGAAAGTGAAAATGGCGACACCTGTTGGCCAAAGATTGACAAGAGCGTGCGGTGAGAATAAGGGTTGAAATTATATTCTACCTAAGTTTTTTCTCCCAAGTCACAATCTAAGGCCATAATCTCCAACTTTTGGGAAGGTGGTCTTGCTATAGTAGAGGTGGCTGCCAGGTGGCCATTTGGTATTTTACCCTATAATGTGGTCTGATTTTGACATATCCTTTTTGGTAAAAATGTCAATGGTAAAACTGAAAAACACCTAGGTACTAGACTAGCTATTACATTTGAATATACTGGCAGATCAAATTCAGTGGGACTGGCCTCTTCTGACAACTAAGTCCTCTGCATCCAAGGTGATTTGAGAACTTTTTGATAACACGGTCAATCACATGACAACACTTAACACTTGAAAGTGCACAGCCGGCCTAAAGGTAGAGAAAATTCAGATCGCAAAAGTCAAATGATATCTACCATTATAGGTACTAAGAATATGATAATTTTCATAAGATTAATGTTGTACAGTAGTACCTATAGTGTACCTATGCAATTAGTATACATAGTAGTACTACTACTACCTAGGAAAATCAACCATGGTCTAGGGGGAAACACTGCAGCCGATCCATCGTCATCATGTGGCTCAGCCTTATTCAATCGATATTCAATTGGTGAAACAAGAATACAATTATACCTTTAAGCATACCATTCAAAAGATTGAAATTTCGTCAACATAATGTGATATATGAAAGCGCCATACAAACTAAAATAAGCACGTGAGGTCTTCGTAATTTATGTTTTCAAGGCAGTTTTGAAATCCAATATGGCGGCAACCGCATGACTTGCTGTTCGTAGCCACAGCCAAGCCACCATCTTTCCCAACCTTCCCAGCACTCATTTGAACAATGTTAGCATATATATGTAACGTTTGTTGATCTTACTCAAGATTGCAGTTGTAATCAGCACAATAAAACAACATTTTGTTGCCTATATTAGTGAAAGTATGAAACTTTTTATTCCTGGGGTCATGGATTGAACTGAAATTCATTTTTACCTTGTCATCGGTGGTTTTATCCTCGCTGCCATCACAACTGAAAATCCACAGTACTTATTTGATTGTAATTATAAACATTTTGGTCTTAATTCACTCCAAATTGCACTTGAACTATGCTGCGGTTCCTGGTTCCTTAGCGCTCACTCCACAAACACAGTTATGGGCAGCACATGAGTACACGGTTTATGCGGTGCAAAGCTTTATTCCCTTAATTGTTTACTTTACTCATTATTTAGTTTAACTTTACTTTGTTACTTCAAAATGTTTATTTAATTCATGTCTATTATCCCTTCTTTGCAACCAAATTAACCCTGAAAAATTACAGATATTTCTGAAGTACATACGAGCAGACAACGGCAAAATGGCTCATTGTTGCCAATCTAGTGGAACTTCACACATACGCCGATGCATTTACAAATTGTTTCCATGAATTCTAGTCATAGTAATGTAGTAATGATAAAATTGCTATAATAATAAAATAAATATACTACAAATAGATAATGCTAATTTTCACTTTATTTTCTCATTTTGGAGGGGGTTAAAACACATACCAATTGACAACACTGATAAACAACTGAAGAGCGCGAAGAACGCCGAATGTACTGTTCACAAGCAAAATTGTTGATATTTGAGTCAGGAATCTAGTTACTTTTTCAACAACTATATTTTCAAATTAATAATCATGAATAGGGTAAAAAAACCGCATGGTACAGGGTGGGGTGGACCATGTACGACCAATGTGTACAAACCCAAAAAAGTACATTATAACGCGTCCTGACATCGGAGATGGGCATCAGACGCGACTCTTGTTGGTGAGAAACGGAGCTAAAGACCTCTACTCCGTGTCAGGACGTGTTATAATGTACTCTTCTTGGGGTTGTACACATTGATCGTACATGGTCCACCCCTGTACCATGCAGTTTTTTTACCCTTTTGTAAAAATATTTATGCAATTCATGACATACTGTCGATTAACTATTTATTTAAATAATTAGGGTAGAATACCATGGCAGGCCAACCCTCATCACGGTGGACGGGTCTTATTCACTCGATATTTAATTGGTGAAACATGAATACAATTGCAACTCTAAGCATACCATTTAAAGACTGAAGTTTCGTCAACATAATGTGATATATGAAAGCCCCATACGAACTAAAATAAGCATGTGAGCTCTTCGTAAAATATGTTTTCAAGGCAGTTTTGAAATCCAATATGGCGGCTACGTTTTGCATGGAAGGTTCTCATCAGTGACGGCCACCATCTTTCCCCAGCCTTCCCAGCACTCATTTGAACAATGTTAGCGTATATATGTAACGTTTATTGATCTTACTCAAGATTGCAGTTGTAATCAGCACAATAAAACAACATTTTGTTGCCTATATTAGTGAAGTTTGAAACTTGTTATTCCCGGGGTTTTTGTTATGGTTGGAACTGAATTCATTCTTACCTTGTAATCGGTGGTTTTTATCCTTACTGCCATCACAACTGAAACTCCACAGTGCTTATTTGATTGTAATTATACACATTTTGGTCTTAATTCACTCCACAGTGCACTTGAACCACACTGTGGTTCCTGGGTTCCTAAGCACCTCACTCCGCAAACACAGTTACGAGCAGCAGACGACAACACTGATTATGAGATGCAAAGCTTTATTGCCCTTATTGTTTACTTTACTCAATATTTAGTTTAACTTTACTTCAAAATGTTTATTTAATTCATGTCTATTATCCCTTTTTTGCAACCAAATTAACCCCCAAAAATTACAAATGTTTCGGATGTATACTTACGAGCAGACGACGTGAGGAAAAATGACTCATCGTTGCCAATCTAGTGGAGCGTCACACATACGCCGATGCATTTACAAACTGTTTCGATGAAATTCTAGTTGTCATAGTAATGCAGTAATGATAAAATTGCTGTAATATGTACGTATATATAATACAAATAGATACGCTAATTTCACTTATTTCCCCGGTTTTGTGTAAGTCTTTATACCTAGTTTGGAGGGTAAACACATACCAATTGACAACACTGATAAACAATTGAAGAGCGCAAAACGCTGCAAAGAATGCCATAGTCCCCTTGAATAAGTACTGGTAAGAGGTTGGGTTTACGATTGTTGTGATGAAAGTGCCCCAGCGTCTATGGGTACAAGTGGTGTGCAGATTTAGCACAGGAAATGGGAAGTTTGTTGACACAAGCGACTCCGTAAACATCAAGATGGCGTCAATCTTCGAAACATTTTTAGTTGTAGAAGTAAAAAAAAAATTTCTAATGCGTTTAGTGAGATTTCCACTGCCGTAGCCACCCTTTTCACTACCCTCTGTTTAAACTCTTAAAATTTGGCCTTAATTTCTAACTTTGGAGAAAATACTTACTTCGAAAGGAGAGTAGAGGTCTTTAGCTCCGTTTCTCACCAACAACAAGTCGCGACTGATGCCCATCTCCGGTGTCAGGACGCGTAATAATCTACTTTTTCGGGGAGGGTGGCAAGCGTTGATTGTAGGTGGCCTGTTTGGCCTGCTGTGATGTTTTACCCTATATCTAGTGCACGCTTCTTCCTCAACCAAAAATGACAATTTGTCGAAAATTGCATTTTTCCTAAACTATACAAACCTGAGGTCCTTTAACAATAGGAAGTAGCTAGCGGCAGCTGGAACGGTCGTAAGCTTCGAACAAGGAGAACGGTAGTTAACTGCTTGTCCGATCGTCGCGCGGCTGGGAGGTAAACAAATCACTTTTGCTTTTGGCCCATGCAAAATACGCAGAGTGAGGGGTGGCATGAGGAGGGACTATATGTAAAGGACCTCAGGTTTGTATAGTTAGGAAAAATGCAATTTTCGACAAATTGTCATTTGTTCTGATACGTAATACAAACCATCGGTCCTTTAACAATAGGAAGACTCACTTCTTGGTGGGAGGAATCTGAGTCTTTAGATGAACAGACTGGTGTTCGTCCATCCCTGGAATGCCTCCCTGGTCGTAAGAGCGAGGGAGGGATCCAAGCCTCTGTCCGATTGATCGGGGTGTGCACCGCAGGATCAATGGTCAGACCTCTGGGCCGAGTACTAAGAGAGAGGCAAGCGTATCTCTTCGTACCAGCATTGTAAGAACTTTTCCTGTACATGAGCAAATATAAAGTAATGGGTTTGTCTCATGTAGGCATCCACTTCCTCCCCCTTGTTTGGAGAAAGTGGTGGGGGAATACATCCTATCTCTAGTTAAAGAGATAGGATGGAGCTCGGTTGAATAGCTTACCTGCATCTGACTCCCTTCCAGCGTGGTAACGACCGTATCCCTCTGCCCACAGGTAGAGGTAAAGAAAGATGGTGAAGAGAAGCCAGTCACTCTCTCATTCGCACATTCATTCTCCCAGTCATACCAGGAATCGATGCTGTTCTGCCTGCTCGGGTGCTGGGTAAGCTTACACAACGTGTTGAGCAGCCACACAGGTCCCAAGGAAAAGTATCCAAGGACTTGTGGGCAATATGGCCCGAAGGTAGAAAGGACGTTGAAGGTGGTCTGGTTGGCCCAGACACCTGCCTTCAGGACCTGCGCCACGGAGAAGTTCTTACGGAACGCTAAGGAGGGTCCGATACCTCTGACTTCGTGGGCTCTCGGTCGGAGCGTACGGATGTCGTCGCTACATCAGCCTCCGTACGCTCTCCTGATCACCTCACGCAGCCAGAAAGAAAGCGTTCTTCGGAAACTTCTTTCTTGGTAACCCCAGTGCTAACGAAGAGGCGTCGACACTCAGGCCTGAGGTGTCGAGTTCTCTTCAGATAGCGCCGTAGCGCCCTCACAGGACAAAGCAGCATCTCATCCGCATCGTTATCGGTGAAGTCCAGAAGGGAGGGGATCGTGAAAGACTCGAACCTGTCGTCAGGGATCGACGGATTCTGAGTCCTTGGCTACGAAGTTCGGGACGAAATCGAGCGTCACAGATCCCCAGCCTCTGGTGTGTTTAACATCATAAGAAAGACCATGTAGTTCCCCTACTCTCTTCGCCGATGCCAGGGCCGGGCCAGCAAGAAGAGGGTCTTGAGGGTCAGATCCTGTCTGACGACTCTCGAGTGGCTCAAAGGGTCTTCGAGTCAAACTCCTAAGGACGAGAGTCACATCCACGCAGGGGGCCTGAGTTCCCTGGGTGGGCAAGACCTTTCGAAGCTCCTCATTAGCAAGGAGATCTCGAACGAATTCGAGATGTCCAGTCCCCTCAGTTTTAGGACGAGAGCCAGGGCGGCTCTATATCCTTTAACTGTGGGTACTAAGAGGAGCTTGCTTCTCGGCGAAAGAAGAAAAACACGAGGAAATCCGCTACCTGCTGAAGAGTGGCTCTGAGAGGAGACAGACCCTGTCTACGACACCAACCACAGAAGACGGCCCACTTCCCCTGGTACACAGCTGCAGAGGACTGTCGGACGTGTCCAGCCATCTCTGTTGCTACGCTACGAGAAAAGCTCTCGTTCGCAAGAGATGGTGGATAACAGCCAGCCGTGAAGTTGAAGGGACTGGACTGCTTGGTGGTACCGTTTCTCCGTGTGGCTGGGCTAGAAGGTTGTGCCAATTGGGTAGCTCTCTCGGTGCGTCCGCAAGAAGAGCCAGCAGGTCCGGATACCAAACGGCTTGAGGCCGTTTGGGAGCCACCAGGATCATTCTGAGATTGGGAGTGACCAGCGCTCGACTGATCACTTTCCGAATCAGACAGAAGGGAGGAAAGGCGTAGGCGAAGAGGTTGCCCAGGGGTGTTGGAGAGCAGTCCTCTGCAGCTGCCCAGGGCTCCGGCACCGGCTGAAAAGAAAAACCTGAAGTTTTCTGTTGTGCCGGGTGGCGAACAGGTCTACGACCGGTCACCCCCACAGGTTGAAGAGCCTTTCCGCACGTCTTGGTGTAGAGACCATTCGGTCCCTATCACCTGATCCCGACGGCTGAGCTTGTCCGCTACTACATTCCTCTTGCCTGGAATGTAGCGTGCTGACAGCTCTATCGAGTGAGCCGTGGCCCACTCGTGCACCTGCACCGTTCACTGATGGAGCGGGAAGGAGACACTAGCCCCCCTGCTTGTTGACATATGCCACTACTGTGGTGTTGTCGCACATCAACACCACTGAGTGTCCCACCAAGCGGTCCTGAAACTCTCGGAGAGCGTTGAACGCCGCCTTGAGTTCCAGGACATTGATGTGAAGGTGCCTTTTTCCGTGGGATGGGTCCCACACCCACCCCACGCAGTCAGCACTCCTCCAGGTGTGCGCCTCCCCCATCCCTCGGTCGATGCGTCTGAGAACAGAAGATCTCCGGGGGGGGAGTGCGTATGGGCACTCCTCTTTAAGAGGTCTTGTCGTCGAGCCACCAGGCTAGGTCCTGCCTCACCTCCGTGAGAGCCACGGGAAAGTTAAGAGGATCCTTGGCCTGAGACCAACTCTCCCTTAGCCTCCACTGGAGAGACCGCAGGTGAGACGCCCGTGAGGGACTAACTTCTCGAGTGACGACAGATGGCCGATCACGACTTGCCATTGCTGTGCTGCCTGTTCCTGCCGAGACAGGAACCGGCCGGCTGCCTCCCTGAATTTGCTGATACGCAAGTCTGCGGGAAAGACCTGCCACCCTGCTACCGTGTCTATCAGCATACCAGGTACTTCCATCTTCTGCTTGGTTCGAGATCGGACTCGTAGTTTATCACGATCCCCAGATCGCGACAAAACTTGAGGAGTCGATCTCTGTCTGTAGCAACTGCGAGCGGGAGCTCGCCAGGACTAGCCAATCGTCGAGATACCTCAGGAAGACGTATCCCGTGCGAATGGGCCCAAGCTGACACCAGAGTGAACACTCGCGCTGAACACCTGTGGGGCGGTTGAGAGACCGAAACAAAAGTGCCCTGAATTGGTACACCGTCCCGTCGAAGAAATGAAGCGGAGGTACTTTTGGAGGGACTGATGGATGGGTTATTTGAAAATACGCGTCCTTCAAGTCCACTGAAAGCATGAAATCGTTCCCCCTGATCGAGTCGAGCACGAGCGTGCCGACTCCATCGTGAACGCGTCGTGCGCAACGAAGCGGTTCAGGGGAGAGAGGTCTATCACCGGACGCCAGCCCCCCGATGCCTTCTCCACTAGGAAGAGGCGGCTGTAAAAGCCTGGTGACTGGTCCTCCACGATTTCTACAGCTCGTTTCGCCAGCATGGTCTTGATCTCCTGTCGAAGAGCGTTGTCCTTTGCTGATCCCCGGACATAGGTCTGTAGATGGACGGTTTGGAGATGAGGGGGGGCCGAGACTCGAAGGGTAGTAGATATCCCTCCCGAAGGACGTATACTATCCAGTTCTCGGCGCCAGTAGCGCTGCCAAGTCGCCCACCCAATGGCTCGCCAGGCACCCCCCCCACTTCCGGCAGCAGGTGAGGGGGAACGCCGTCACTAGCGTTTCCCTCCTCGTTCGACTTCTTCCAACCACCTCCCTCTGGGGAAAGGGAGGGTTGGGAGGAAAAGGGCTGGATTACGGCCTCCTCTAGCAGAACGTCGAAATCAAGCAGGAGCCTTCACACGGGGCTTGGACGGTGCAACCGTCTTCGCCGCCGTGGAAGCGCTAGCCAAGCTCTTTGGCTTGGCCGCAGTCGCTCGAGATTGCCCAGTAACCTTCGAGACTGCCTGGTGAACTAAGCGGTCACTGTCATCAGTGCGCCGCCTTTCCACCGCAGCGTCCACCATCTCTCCGGGAAAGAGAGCTGGGGCAACTCCTAATTGGTCCATTGCGAAGCCCGAGTGCCGCCTCACGCCCGGACCCCCCTTGGTCACTCGGGTAAGGACTGCGTCCCTACGTCGAAGAACCAAGTTGGCCCACAGGTTAGCAGTCTGATGGGCGAGGTAAGAGATCGCTCTTCCTCCAGACTGGCACAGTCTCCTCCTGAAAGAAGCGTCGTCTTCGAGAGCAGAACTCCCAGAGCCGGCCGCTACTTTGGATATTGTGAGGGACCACAAATCCAACCAAGAGACTGCCTGGAACGCTGCCATAGCGGTAGATTCCAGGGCAAGTGCCTCCTGCTGCGAGAACCAGAGGTTCTCCGACAGGAGCTGCTGCAGGGACACACCTGGAGTCAGCCTCGCTAACTCCGGGTTACCTGTTTCGGCAGTATCGGGTCTTCCGAAGGCACGTAGAAATCGCCTCTGACGCTTAGAAGGACCGTCGGATTTCACCGCGAATCTCCCCGTCCTGAGACGAGATTCTCAACTGATCCAGGACTGAGTCTGCAAGTTCTAATCGTGGTAACCCCACCATCATTTTGGGTTCCCTCTTGGGACCCCAAAATGATTCGAGCCGGGACGTGGGCTCTGCCGGTGGTAGCGGCGATCCTTCCGCAAGGTCATTATGCTGACGAATCAGCTTAATGACCTCTGCAAAGTTCCTCTGTATCTCGGGAGTTACTGCGTCTTGTGGAGTAGGACCGTCCAGTCCCTCCAGCAAGAACAGATCCGTGTACTCCTCCTTCAGAAGGAGGAACAGCGGCAGACCCCATGACGGTCACCTCCAACTACTTGCGCGTATGTTCTGGTCGGTCCTAAAACCGTGCCTGAGCCATACGGCGTCATAGCGGGATCGCGAGCGGCGCACTCTCGTGATCACTCCTCGGTACCTCCCGCTCCTCCCGGTATAGCCCGAGGAGGTTGAAGGTACGAGAGGCAGACCTGACGCTCCCCTCGCTCGCTGGCAGGACCAGCGTGCGGTGGAGGGCTGCTGCTGATCGTCCAACCCAACCCGCGGTGGCGATCGAGCAGCAGTCCTAGCCTTGCCGCTCGCCTGGGGCGAGAGGCTCGGCTGAGAACGTCGAGGCTGATCTCTAGCGTCAGGCGAGCTGTTGCTGGTTACCGTCTCCGCCCGGTCCCTATGGGAGCGGCGGTCAGGTGACCTGCTAGGCTCTCTGTCGCGGCGAGACCGGCCAGCGTCCTCTCGGCGCGTCGAGCCGCTGGTCACCAGCCGTGGCTGGTACCGACGGCCGCGGGGACCCCTTCCTCGCCTCAAGTGCTGTGGTCAGCGACCGTCACGTCAACCCGAGCAGCCAGTTGGTCGCTGCGCGAGCGTCCACTGGCCTGGCGAGAGTCGTGTGCACGACTCTCGCCAGTCTTCTGCTTCGCGCCGCTGTCTTGATGGCGGACGTCAAGACTTTGGCTGGACGGTCTCCCGTGGAAGAGCGTCCACTCGGTACTTCTGCGAACGAGAAGCTGGCCGAGACGGAACCTGGTTTAGCGGCAGGACCGCTAACACCAGGTGAGGACGTTCCAGCCGAGGCTGGTACACCTCTGGTCCCCGTCGTCTTCTTCTTTGCAGAGGAAGAGACGGGCCCCGTTCCCGAAGGAACAGGAGGACCAGCAGAAGAGCTCCCCGACTCGCCTGAGCGAGACGGGCCCTTAGAAGATCGAAGGAGTCTTCTTAGGGGGGGAGGAGGCAGCCTTCCTTCTTCTTCGCTGTTTAGCCTTAGAAGTCGAAGGGGAAGAGGAGGCAGCAGACGACGAAGAAGACGACGACGACACCTTCCTCTTCTTCCTCTTCTTCTTCGCCAGGCTCCGCAGGACAGACGTCAGGTCTTCCATCCAGGAGGGAGCCGGGGCAGTTGCCGAAGCAAACAGGGCCCGACTGCACCTGTCCGGAAAGACCTGAGACTGTGACAGCACCACCAACAGCAGGAACAACAGGAACAGGTCCAGGAACAGCAGGAACAGCATGCACATTATCTGAAAGGGAAGGAGCAGCAGGGACAGCAACAGGTACGGCAGGCATGGCAGGAACCGCAGGAGAGCCAGGCGTCCTGTCGGCAGCTACCGTCATTCTCGGCACTGGCGGGCAGGTCCAGGGGGGTGGTACTCTTGGGGCAGCGGAAGTCCAGGGTCGGCAACACAAAGAACCCAGGTGGCGTGGCACCCGTCCTCTTTGGTGTACGGCAGTAATAGGTTTGTGTATTGCAGCCGTGGGTGTCACCGTCATTGCATGTGGTGTATACACCAAGTGCCGGTGGCATGTCATACGCTGGTGTTAGATATGGTGGTAGTGGTAGTGGTTACCGTACCCATGAGTGACCACTGCCGACCCCGCCAACCGCTGAATCAACCCCTGTATACTAGGCACTCCCTGCAGTCCCAGCGACTCCACACCTGTCCCAGGTCGTCCTTCGCTGATGGCACACCTGCGGAAGCAACAGTGGGTTAGTCAGAGGGGTCCTCGCGCCTGGGGGGAGAAGAACCCACCCCCCCCAGAGCGGACGGAAGACCCCCGAATACAACTGGACGTCCGGGTAGCGGGCGCCCTCCTCCACACTCGACGGATCGAGAGAGGAAGGACTCCGATACCCCCCCCGCAGGGGAAGGCGCGAAACGTGGGGGCTGGCCGGGGGGCAGGAAAGAAGACGAAGTGTCCGTTACCAAAGGAGTCACTGGACTTTCCGATGACTTCTTTGGCGGCCTAAGTCTCTCCTGCCCTCGTACAGCACCCACTGCGCCTCGGACCAATTCATACATGTTACACATGGCTCGGTGCGGGAGCATTCTCGCCCCCGACACCGAGTACAAACCTCGTGTGGATCCACATCCACAAATGATCTGAATCCGCCGCATTTACGCCCCTCCAGCCCGGGACACACTCTACGGGCGACTGGGGGGGCGCGGCGAAATCTCCATTTCTTGATCACTCATTATTGCAATGAAAAAAGAAATGTAAATGTACTTACAATCATACACTCTCAAACACACTAGGAAAAAGAGGCTGATACTCAAAGCAAACGACAAAGCGGGCAGAGCGATGACGAGCACGTCCTATCCTCACACGGCGAAAGCAAAGTGATTTGTTTACCTCCCAGTGACGATCGACAAGCAGTTAACTACCGTTCTCCCCTTGTTCGAAGCTTACGACCGTTCCAGCTGCCGCTAGCTACTTCCTATTGTTTAAAGGACCGATGGGTTTTGTATTACGTATCGGAACAAATCGTAGTTTCCTTAGAAAAGTAGTGGTTGGAAGTCAGTGTTTACATTGTTGTGATGCCCCAGCATCTGGGTACAAGTGGTGTGCGGATTTAGCACAGAAAATGGGAAGTTTGTTGACACAAGTGACTCCACAAACATCGATGATGGCATCAATCTTCAAAATACTTACAGTGTAGGTAACGCCAAAAATTTTGAAAGTGTCATGGAGGTAGTGTGCACTGCATATGGCCACACTTTTCATTAACCTCTGTTTAATCTTAAACTATGGCCTTATTTTCTAACTTTGAGAAATATTTGCTCGAAAGGTGAGTAGAGGTCTCAAGCTCCTGCTCTCACCATCAACAACTCATGACTGATGACCATCTCCAGTGTCAGGACGTGTTAAAGTACTTTTTCTCGGAGGGTGGCCACAAATGTGGTAGGTAAAAAACCGCATGGTGACAGGGGTGGACATGTACAATCATTGTGTACAACCCCAAGAAAAGTACATTATAAACGCGACCCTGACACTGGAGTAGAGATATCTTTTTAGCTCTGTTTCTTCACCAACAACCAAGTCGCGACTGATGCCCATCTCCGATGTCAGGACATTATAATGTACTTTTCTGGGGGTGTTCACGTTGATCGTACATGGTCCACCCCTGTACCATGCGGTTTTTTACCCTAGTCAGTGGGCTCGGCTAGTCCAGTCGGTTGTCAACCCTAGCTGATCCACCCTCCGAAAAAGTACCTTTGCTTACTTCAAAATAAGAGTAGAGTCTCGAGGTGTTGCTCCCACCACTGATGACTTATGACTGGTGCCCATCTCCAGTGCCAGGACGTGTTAAAGTACTTTTTCAGAGGGTGGATCAACAAGCGGCCAAGACTGGATCAGCTAGTTCACTTGGTTGTTTCCCCTATACTAGGTAGTAGCTAATGGAATGAGGGTAACCATACATGCTAATTTTCTAGGCTAGCCCTATAGTAGCCTAGTACTTGACTACAAGTTAACTGTGATCTGACCTACTACTACTACCTATTTCTATAAATACTGTACAAAATAAAGTACTACCTCAGGCAGGCATCTCCTACTACCAAGCTAGCTAGGTAATGTCACTTACTTGTGAAACGTGATCCCTTGTTCTTTCGTGATCCTGTTTCTGTATGTATAACAATTTAGGGCCCAGCACAGGGTACCAGAGGAGGCTTTGTTGCTGCTGGTCTGAGGGGTTGCTTCCGCTGC
>NC_087206.1:36299471-36391971 GCF_015104395.2 Macrobrachium nipponense
GAATGGAATATCTGTGGAAGGAAGCAGAAAAGGCGATTGAGCAGATTCAACGTCAACTTGAGGATAAAGATATTTTGCTGGAAAAGAAGGCCGATGAGAGAGCAGCAATGAACAGACAAATCGAGAGTGCCTGCCTTCACAAAGAACAAGTTCTTATTGAAAATCGGCGCCTAGAACACGACTTGGAACTGGCTCTAGACCGAGGAGAGAAGATAGAGAACTACAATAAAGAACTGAAGGAGAAAATAGTGTCTCTGGAGAGACAATTAGAGGAGAATGATCATTTGCTAAAAGAAACGGGACGAAGACGAGAGAGAAACGAAAAGTCTCTTCCAGAAGAATATGGTCGATAAAGAAAGAGAACTGGAGTACGCTCAAGAGAAAGGAAATGAACTGAGCCTCAAACTTAAAGAGCAGGAAACTTTCGTTCAAATTCTTGATGCAGAGAATGAAGATTTAATGAGGCTCATAGTAGACTCCAGGGATGCCTTTGACCAGAAGGAGAGGAAAGTCGACCATCTACAAGAATTACTGGCATGTCAAGCGATAGAGTCTGAGAACGACCAAGAGAAAATGAGGACTCTGGAAGTGCAAATGACGGCCATTGAAAGCACTGTAGAAGAACTGGAAAATCACCTAATGAATGTTAAAGAGAACCAAGAAGACCTCCGAGGAAAACTTGAGCTCACTGAATCAGAAAAGTCTAGACTTAGCGAGGTTGCAGCTGACCTACAAGATAGAAATTGTGAGCTTGAGAAAAACTTGGCAGATGAGACCCAGAAGAACTTGGTACTAGAAGATCAAGTTCAGTTCCTAGAATCAGTTTTGCGCCAAAAAGAATCTCAGTTGGTCTCTGCATCAGAAATTCTAAATGCAGAAAGAGTGAAAACCGAGATTACGGCCGAAGAACTACACGTGATGAGGAACTGGGTCTCAGAACTAGGAGGAGAGAACGCAAACTTTAAAGAAGAATTAGAAGCAAAAGCAGCAGAAGTGACTTCACTGAATAAAGAGTTAGACAATGAGAAGAAGAGGACCCAAGTTCTGGCTGGAGAAGCCCAGGTTATGAAGAACTGGGTTGCAGAACTAGGAGGACAGAATGCAAACTTTAAAGAAGAGTTAGAAGCAAAGGAAGAAGAAGTGCATGCATTAAAGAAAGAGTTAGACATTGAGAAGAAACAGACCCAAGTTTTGGCTGGAGAAGCCCAGGTTATGAAGAACTGGGTTGCAGAACTAGGAGGACAGAATGCAAACTTTAAAGAAGAGTTAGAAGCAAAGGAAGAAGAAGTGCATGCACTAAAGAAAGAGTTAGTCAATGAGAAGAAGCAGACCCAAGTTCTGGCTGGAGAAGCCCAGGTTATGAAGAATTGGGTTGCAGAACAAGGAGGACAGAACGCCAAGCTTCAGGATGAGGTAAAGAAAAACCACCTGAAAATAAATTCACTTCTGAAATCTTTAAGTAAGGAGAAACAGAGGAGCAGACATCTCCAGGATGCTCTCCATCATGGTAAAGAGATGGAAAACTTGTTGAAAGAAGAAAAATTGAGAGGAAGTGAGATGGCGGCTTCCCTGAGAACCGTCAAAATAGAGCTCGAAAACAGGGATCTCCAAATTGAAAACTTCTTAAACATGGAGCGAAAATTGATATGTGAAAAAGAAGAACTTGCCGATAAACTAGGCGTCGCTCTCAATCACGGGAAGAAACTGGACAGCTTACTGGAGGAGGCAAATGAAAAGGCAAGAAAATTCTCAAACGATTTTGAGGAGGAGGTCCAGAAAAGGGAGACCCAAATGAGAGATTTCTTAAGCAAAGAGGAACAACTCAGAGCTGAAAAGCTAGAGTTGGTAGACAGATTAGAAAATGCTGCTAATCTTCTGATTAAAGAAGAGAGGGAAAATGTACACTCCCAGCAAATGTTACAGGAAAAGGAAAAAGAAGTAGAGACACTGAGGAAAGATGAAGAAGACCATCACAAACAGAGGAAGGAGATGGAGATCCAACTCGAGGAAGATGAGAAAGAGCTGCAGCATCTTAGAACAGAATGTGAACAACTGAAAGAAAATTGGAGGATACAAGAGGAAAAGATGATCAGGGAACAAGAGCATCTCAGGGAGCGCCAAAGGAGACAGGAAGAGGCTCTGAGGGAACAGGACAAGTACATGCTAATGACACTTCTTCACGGGACAGCTCAGAGGAACTTCCATCTGCAACATATTGCACTGCAGCATGGAATTGAAACTCTGGACAACGCCAATGACAAGAAGCAAGATGAAGGGCAAGAAGAGGACCTGTGGATGAGGAAGGATAAACAACACAAGAAATACTGCGATGCCCAGCGTGATAGGACCAACTACAGGAAGCAGTGGGACGTCCTAACTCAGACATTGAAGGACGTCACTAATGGAGATTCTGACAAGAACTGTGAAATTTCCAACAAAAAACCAGATGACAAAACTTGTCATCATAGGAGCAAAGAAGAGATCTGTATGATCGAGCCCTACAGAGCCAAGACTTGTGAGGAAAAGGAGGACTAAGCCAGCTGCAACACCCACCATAAAGGCCAACATGAGTGAGTCACGGACTGACTCGACGACCATGGGGCTGAGCGCACATCTTCAGCAGCATCAGAGGGACCCCATGATTCCCCCACCTTCGAAAGCCGTTCCCCCACGGCTTCCCCCCACTCTCCGAAGGTGTTCATGGTGGTTGCTCTTATGTTGCTTTGGGTGCGCGTTCAACCCCACGGTCATCGGGTCTTTCTGTGACCCATTCTTGTTTGCTCAGAGTAGTCGAAAAACATGACGACACTGAAGCAGAGAGACACTGAAATGGAGGAGCTGTAGAAAGCGAGGAAGAATGGCAGCAACTCCCCTACATAAGAAAGTTGGGCAGGCCTTCCCCAAGGGACCTTACCTTACAGACCTTACAATTCGTTCGGGTTGCCCCAGGTCCTCAGTGTGAGGCGCCTCTAATGTCTACCAGAGAGTTGCTAGTACATCTTCCGGTATATTTTGCATCTTCCAATCTTGGATGGTCTGGGATGCAGTTTAGATATTTGTCGAGCTTATTCTTTAAACACATCTACGCTCACTCCTGATATATTCCTCAATGAGCTGGCACGCATTGAATAGACGCTGCATTATCCGATGCTGGTGCGTAGTGGATTAATGTTCTGTGTGCTTTCCTTATTTTTCCTGGTATAGTTTTGGGCACTATTAATCTACCTCTGCTTGCCTCTGTTTCTGATATTTTTAGTTCCATGATATTTTTCTGTTATTCCTTCTATCTGTTTCCATGCCTGAATTATCATGTAGCGTTCTCTTCTCCTTTCTAGACTATATAATTTTAAGGATTGTAGTCTTTCCAGTAGTCTAGGTCCTTAACTTCTTCTATTCTAGCTGTAAAGGACCTACACTCTCTATTTGTGCAATATCCTTTTGATAGTGTGGGTACCATATCATATTGCAATATTCAAGTGGACTACGAAACATATGTTTTATAAAGCATAATCATGTGTTCAGCTTTTCTTGTTTTGAAGTGCCGTAATAAACATTCCCATTTTTGCTTTACATTTTGCCAACAGAATGGCTATTTGATCATTGCATAAACATGTTCCTATCATCATCACACCAAGGTCTTTAACTGCTTCCTTATTTGTGATTGTCTCATTATTAGGTCCCCTTATATGCATATAGCTTCCTTCTCTGTCTCCATAATTTATTGATTCAAATTTATCAGAGTTAAAATACCATCCTATTACCTCTGCCCAATCATATACTTTGTTAAGGTCTCTTTGTAGAGCGTTCCTATCTTCATCACAAGTAATTTCTCTACTTATTCTTGTGTCATCAGCGAAACTACTCACTACCGAATCCTTAACATTACTGTCTATGTCTTCAATCATAATAACAAACAATAAATTGCAGCTAGCACCAGTACCTTGTGGACACCACCGGATATTACCTTGGTTTCATCCGATTTCTCATCGTTTGCAATAACTATCTGTTTTCTGTTGTGAAACAAAAATTCTTTTAACCATCTTCCTACTTTATCTACGATATTGTGTTTTCTAATTTCTTGCTATATATTATGGTCTACTTTGTCAAAAGCTTTTGCAAAGTCTAGATAAACCACATCTGTTTCATTTCCGCTTTCATATTTTGAATATGTTCTCACGGTGGACTAACAGTTGGGTTTGTGTACTTTTTTCCGGGTACGAAAACCGTGTTGTCCTATATTAAACAAATTATTTTTTATTAAAAATGTTTCATAATATTTTTTATTCATTACCCTTTCATACACTTTCATAATATGTGATGTTAGACTCACAGGCCTATAATTACTTGCCTCTAGTCTTGATCCACTTTTGAAAGTAGGGGTGATATGCTAATTTGTGCTCATCATAAATCTTGCCTGTATCTACACTTTGTCTTAATAATATGGCAAGTGGCTTTGCGATAGAATGAACTACTTTCTTTAACAAAATAGCAGGGACTCCATCCGGCCCTGCAGCAGCTCCATTTAATTTCATTAATTGCCTGCACAATATCAGCTTCATTAATTTTCTATGTCAGCTAAATATTCACTATTTTCGTCCTTACTTCTATATCATTATCTCATTATCTATTCTAGGGTGAATTCCTCTTATATCGTTCTGCCAGTATGTTGCAAATTTCCTTTTTTTCATTCGTTAATCTCCCTTCAATTCTCAGAGGGCCTATTTCTATTCTCTTTTATTCATCTTCTTCGCATATGAGTATAATAGTTTGGGGTTTTGCTTGATATTTAATAGGGTTTTTCATTCCAAGTCCCGTTGTTTTTTTTCATTTTCTTTGATTTGTATAATCTTTTTGTTTCTGCCAATTTTCTAATCTACTTTTTAGTTCTATAACTTTCCATTGCATTTTTTTCTTTTTTGCAAGACCTTTTTTCCACTGATTTTCTGGAACAAGATCCTTCTGTCTCTTTGGTATGCATGAATGATGTTTACTTTTTCTTTTCTTCTCGGTATATCATTTATCCACTATTTTCTCCAATATTTTATATAATATCTCCGTATTTACCCTTATGTCATCACTTACGAAAATGTTATCCCCAATCTTTGTTTAATTCTTCATTAATTTCTGACCATTTTATATTTTTACTGTAGAAGTTGTTATTTTCCATATCCTTCCCACTTTTTCATTTCTTGCTTATCTCTATTTTCACTTGCTTTGGAATGAACTGTTAATTCTATGACATTATGATATGAAATACTCGCATTATAAACTATTATTCTTTTAACATAATTCATCTCGTTCACAAATACTAGGTCTAAAGTATTTTCCTTTTCTTGTTGGCAGGTGATTTATTGTTGAATTGTTGTATTCTAGTAGCATATCTAATAGCTTTTCAAATTGCCTCTTATCTTCTGCACTACTATTACTTTCTTTTTTATAGTATAAGTACAACCACAGTCTCCTATTCGTTCTTTCCATTCTAAGGCGAAAGGAAAGTTGAAGTCACCAGATAGGAGAATAGTCCAGTCCTTGTGATTTCTACATATATCATCCAATTTTTTTCAATTATTAAGTCAACTCTTTAGTATTAGGAGGTCTAATATTACTATGTTCATCAATTTTTCAGATTCAAATTCTACCGCTATTAGTTCACATTCTGAGTTACTATATTTCTCATATATTTTTCCTTGTTTTTTTGTCTTTCCCATATATTGCGGTTCCCCTTGATTCCTATTTTTTTCTATCTGATCTATAAGTTTGGAACCCTTTATTTGATCATCATCCCAGTCTCTGGGAATACCAGGTTTCACTTATATATATAGCTATTTTTCTTTTCATTTTTGGGTTAGTTCTTCTAAGTACTCTATTTTTCTTTTTGAGTTACTCGTAACTAAACCCTGCGCATTCATCACTATGATGGTTTGCGTGTTTTCTTTTCTCCTTCATTTAATATTGGTGGTAATAAGGATTTTCCCATGTCTCTTTCCTGTTCTGGTATGTTGTTCTTTTTTTCATTTCCAGAAAATTCTGACATTAAAAAATCCAACTTTTCCATAATATTTGATCTTCCTTCATCATAATTATTCATTTTGTGTCTGAATCTGCAATTTTCTCCGTTTCTGCAATATCCTCTTGCATAATAAATACAGTTATTATCTCTTGAGTAGAATTTCGGAGCTGATGCTTTGAAATTTTTTGCTGACACCTCTGCATATCTCATTGGTGGTTTGCTTTTCTCTTTTACCTGATATTCTGATTTCTCTCTTTATTTGTTTCTTTCTTTCTTATTTGGATTTTATTACTTGGTTGGTTATTTATTTGATTATGATTCATGGCTTACAGGGTGCTATATTTGCATTTTTTTGTCGAACTTACATCCTTTTCCTTCTTCTTTTTAGGTTTTTACATATTTTTGGATGCAGATCTCTGCAATCATCCCCATAGCCATCTAAGTATGCACACTACCATATATTCATAGTTTTGACATACCTTAGGATGTTCTGTAGTAACAAAATCTTTCTCCAAATCTGCAATTCCCTCTTTTCAAAAGGTTGCAGATTTTGTCTTCTTGTCTATTTTTTCCTTCTTTCCCGTCATTGTGTAGATCTGGGTAGAGCCTCTTCGGGATTTGCTTTTCTGTTGTCATATCGTAATTTATTTCTTCGTAGGTATGCTGCTTTATTGCCTCATATGTAGTATTCAATGAGTATCTCTGCATCCATCTTTTTATCTTGTTCTTGTTTTCCTTATTTTTTTCTGTCATTTCATTTTTGTTTACTTCTCTTCCGTTTTCCTCTTCTTCTTTTTCTTCTTCTTCTTCTTCTTCCTCTTCTTCTCATCCTCAACTATTTGTACATTCAATCTTGATTTAATAACATTGTCCTATCCATGATAGACATGTTGAACAAAAAATTCTTGTGGATCTTTTCTCAAATCTTGCATTACCTCAGCACACTGTGGATGGGTCGGAATGTTGCATGCAGCACATTTCTGATTAGGTTTTGTGGACTGACTATGCTATACCAAACCTTACACAGTTTGCATGCTTTTTGGCATTCGTTTCCTAATGCATCAATTAGGATATTCACAAGATTCACCTTATTCATTTTCTTTGTCGGAATATGTTGGTTTATGTATATTTTCTTTATGAGTCTCTTGACCACTTGGATTTTATTTGGAACTTCTTCAATTATTTTCAAGATGTTTTCATTAGATTTGTTCCAGTTTGAAGGATTATATCCTTCTAATATATCTATGAATGCTTTTGTATCTTTTTGGTTAGGACTGTTGCTGATTTCATAGATGAGAAATGCCAGTTCCCTTCCTGCTACCTCATCGTATTGCGAATCTGCCAAGCAAGCTAAGTTACGCCACCTTTTCCCGCAGTTGGAACTTACTGCCATCTTGTTTTCTGATTCTTTCAGTTATTACACTTGTTAACTAACTTAGAAGACGCTTTATCCTGCTATTTTCACACTAATCATTATCACCGATAGTTCACGAACACTTCTAGATATTTCTCAAATTCTAGTCGTATGTTAAACTTGTGATATCTGTTTGATTAATCTGACTTCACGCGGGTACGTCTCACCAAGCAAGATGGCTACTACGAGAGAGGACAAACACTGGGGAGGCAAGAGCAAGATCAAAAGCCCAAGGAGAGGCAGAGAATAAGGACAAGAAAAGGCAGCTGGATCAATGGAATGGCCTTTAGAAGATGTCTCGAGGGCCAAGTCCGAGACACGCCAGTTCAGAAAAAAAAGAGGCAAAAATCTTGATGCCTCGTTTTCCACAGCAGGAGGGGGTGAGTGACCCGTGACACCCACCACCCTCTTAAAGGCCTACAGGAGTGAGTCACAGACTGACTCGACGACCATGGGACTGAGCGCACATCTTCTGCAGCATCAGAGGGACCCCATGATTCCCCCCCAACACCTTCGAAAGCCGTTCCCCCACGGCTTCCCCCCCACACTAGAAGGTGGTCATGGTGGTTCCTCTTATGTTGCTGTTGGTGAGCATTCAATCCCACAGTCATCGGGCCTTTCTGTGACCCATTCGTGTTTGCCCTTTGGTCCCAGTCTGGACAAGCTCAGCAACTGAGCCTGACTGGATGACTTGATTCATTTTCCTGCTGTGGGAAACACAACATTTTAACCTAGCCACTGAATTGGGTTGGCTTGCCCGCCAACCCAATTCAGTGCCGGTCCCAAGCCCGGAAAAATAGGGAGGGTTGGCATCGTCCGTAAAATATCTGCCAAAAACAGAGAGAGAGAGAGAGAGAGAGAGAGAGAGAGAGAGAGAGAGAGAGAGAGAGAGAGAATTTGTAAAGTAAAACCAGAAGCAGAAAAATCTCCCTTTAAAACCATGAGGAACATTTTATAAAAACTTTGTTGAATTCTACACTTAGAGTTACAGTAGATTTAGCCTAAAGTCTACAGTGCTATGCACCTAGCATTCACTTTCTATTTTTTGATATTTATTTGATATATTTCTAAGAATAAATTCCAATGAATAAAAGGTAAATACTGGGTGCATGGCTTTGTAGACTTTGTAGCATTTAACTGAGTTTATATAAAACGCATCTCAAACTGGCTGTTGGTGGTGGGTGTGGGTGGAGGGCTGTTGGAGGGTTGTGTAGTTGTGGGTGGATGGTTGTGAGGTGTAAGGTTGCGGGCAGAGTCCAAGTAGATGACTGTGGGTGTAAGGTTGTGGGTAGGATGCCTGTGGATGTAAGGTTACGAGCAGAGGCTAGGTGGATGACTGTGGGTGTAAGGTTGTGGGTAAAAGCCAGGTGGATGACTGTGGGTGTAAGGTTGTGGGTAGAAGCCAGGTGGATGACTGTGGGTGTAAGGTTGTGGGCATAGGCCAGGTGGATGACTGTGGGTGTAAGGTTCTGGGTAGAGGCCATGTGGATGACTGTGGGTGTAAGGTTCTGGGTAGAGACCATGTGGATGACTGTGGGTGTAAGGTTGTGGGTAGAGGCCAGGTGGATGACTGTGGGTGGAAGGTTGTGGGTAGAGACCATGTGGATGACTGTGGGTGTAAGGTTGTGGGTAGAGGCCAGGTGGATGACTGTGGGTGTAAGGTTGTGGGTAGAGACCATGTGGATGACTGTGGGTGTAAGGTTGTGGGTAGAGGCCAGGTGGATGACTGTGGGTGGAAGGTTGTGGGTAGAGACCATGTGGATGACTGTGGGTGTAAGGTTGTGGGTAGAGGCCAGGTGGATGACTGTGGGTGTAAGGTTGTGGGTAGAGACCATGTGGATGACTGTGGGTGTAAGGTTGTGGGTAGAGACCATGTGGATGACTGTGGGTGTAAGGTTGTGGGTAGAGGCCAGGTGGATGACTGTGGGTGGAAGGTTGTGGGTAGAGACCATGTGGATGACTGTGGGTGGAAGGTTGTGGGTAGAGGCCAGGTGGATGACTGTGGGTGTAAGGTTGTGGGTAGAGACCATGTGGATGACTGTGGGTGTAAGGTTGTGGGTAGAGGCCAGGTGGATGACTGTGGGTGTAAGGTTGTGGGTAGAGACCATGTGATGATGTGGGTGTAAGGTTGTGGGTAGAGGCCAGGTGGATGACTGTGGGTGTAAGGTGCGGGTAGAGACCAGGTGGATGACTGTGGGTGTAAGGTTGTGGTAGAGGCCAGGTGGATGACTGTGGGTGTAGGTTGTGGGTAGAGGCCAGGTGGATGACTGTGGGTGTAAGGTTGTGGGTAGAGGCCAGGTGGATGACTGTGGGTGTAAGGTTGTGGGTAGAGACCATGTGGATGACTGTGGGTGTAAGGTTGTGGGTAGAGACCATGTGGATGACTGTGGGTGTAAGGTTTGTGGAGAGGCCATGTGGATGACTGTGGGTGTAAGGTTGTGGGTAGAGGGACCATGTGGATGACTGTGGTGTAAGGTTGTGGGTAGAGACCATGTGGATGACTGTGGGGTGTAAGGTTGTTGGGTAGAGACCATGTGGGATGACTGTGGGTGGGTGGAAGGTTGTGGGTAGAGGCCTATGGATGACTGTGGGTGTAAGGTTGTGGGTAGAGGCCAGGTGGATGACTGTGGGTATAAGGTTGTGGGTAGAGGCCAGGTGGAAGGGACTGGGGTGTTAAGGTTTGGGTAGGAGGACCATGTGGAGACTGTGGGTGTAAGGTTTGGTGGGTAAAGACCATGTGGATGATGGGTGGGGAAGGTTGTTGGGTAGAAGACCATGTGGATGACTGTGGGTGAAGGTTGTGGTAGAGACCATGTGGATGACTGTGGGTGTTAAGGTTGTGGGTTAGAGGCCATGTGGATGACTTGGGGGTGGGTTGGGGGAAGGTTGTTGGTAGAGACCATGTGGATGACTGTGGGTGTAAGGTTGTGGGTAGAGGCCAGGTGGATGACTGTGGGTGTAAGGTGTGGGAGGGGCCGGGCTTGTGGGTTATGCATTAGGCAGGTGGAGACGGTGGGTGAAGGTTTGGGGTGAGACAATGGCCGGTGACTGTGGGTGTAAGGTTGTGGGTTAGAGACCAGGTGGATGAATGGGTGGGTTGGTAAGGTTGGGTGGGAGGACCATGTGGATGGACTGTGGGGGTAAGGTTGTGGGTAGGACCATTGGTGGAATGTGGGTTGGAGGTTGTGGGTTAGAGGCCAGGTGGATGACTGTGGGTGTAAGGTTTGTTGGTAGAGACCATGTGGAGAATGGGTGGGTAAGGGGTTGTGGGATACCAGGTGGATGACTGTGGGTGAAGGTTGGGGCATAGGAGGGGATGACTGTTGGGTTTGTAAGGTTGGGATAGGGCCAGGTGGAATGACCTGTTGGGTGTAAGGTTGTGGGTGAGAGGACCATGGATGACTGTGGGGTTGGGGTTGTGGTAGAGGCCATATGGATGTGGGTGTAAGGTTGTGGGTAGAGGCCATTGGAGACTTGGGTGGGTAAGGTGTGGGTAGAGGCCAAGGGTGGATGACTGGGGTGTAAGGTTTGTGGGTAGGAGGACCTGTGGTGATGTGGGGGTAAGGTTGGGTGGGAACCAGGGTGGATGTGGTGGGTTAAGGTTGTGGGAAGGCCAGGTGGAGGACGTGGGTGGAAGGTTGTGGGTAAGGCCAGGGGATGACTGTGGGGTGTAAGGTTGTGGGTAGAGGACCATGGTGGCTGGACTTGGTGTGGGGGTAAGGTTGTGCCCCTGGTAGAGGCCAGGTGGATGACTGTGGGTGTAAGGTTGCTGGTAGAGACCCATGTGGATGACTGTGGGTGGAAGGTTGTGGGGCCATAGGAGGCCAGGTGGAGACTGGGGTGGGGGTTGTGTAAGGTGGCATAGAGGCCAGGTGGATGACTGGGTGGGGTTAAGGTTGTGGGTAAGAGGCCAGTGGATGGACTGTGGGTGGAGTTTGTTAGAGGCCATGTGATGACTGTCGGGGTGTAAGTTGTGGGTAGAGACCATGTGGAGACTGGGGTGGGTTAAAGGTTGTTGGGCAGAGGCCATGGGATGGACTGTGGGTGTAAGGTTGTGGGTTAGAGACCATGTGGATGACTGTGGGTGTAAGGTTGTGTGGGCCATGGAGGACCAGGTGGATGATGTGGGTGTTAAGGTTGTGGGTAGAGACCATGGTGGATGACTGTGGGTGTAAGGTTTTGTGGGTAGAGGCCAGGGTGGATGACTGGTTGTGGGGTAAGGTGATGGGTAGAGGCCAGGTGGATGACTGTGTGTAAGGTGGGTCTGGGTAGAGACCATCGTGGATGACTGTGTGTAAAGGTGTGGGTAGAGACCAGGTGGATGACGGGGGTTGTAAGTTGTGTAAGGTCTGGGTAGAGACCGATGGGTGGATGACATGTGGTGTAAGGTTGTGGGTAGAGGACCATGGTGGGATGACTGTGGGTGTAAGGTTGGTGGGGGCAATAGAGGCCAGGTGGATGAGTGTGGGTGGAAAGGTTAAGGGTGGGGCATAGGCCAGGTGGATGACTGTGGGTGTAAGGTTGTGGGTAGAGGCCGGTGGATGATGTGGGTGTAAGGTTTTGGGTGGAGAGGGCCATAGGTGGATGACTGTGGGTGGGAAGGGTTGTGGCAAGGTTTCTGGGTAGAGACCATGTGGATGACGGTGGGTGGGTGAGGTTGTGGGGAGGTAGAGGCCAAATGGATGACGTTTGGGGTGTAAGGTTCTGGGTAGAGGGACCATGATGACTGTGGGTGTAAGCCTTTACTGGGTAGAGGCCATGTGGATGGGTGATTTTGGGTGGGTGGGGTACAAGGTGTAGGTAGAGGCCAAATGGATGGATGTGGGTTGTAAAGGTTTGGGTAGAAAGGCCAGGTAGACTGTGGGTTTGTAAAGGTTTTGGGTTAAGGAAGCCAAAGGTTGGGGAGAAGCCAGGGGTGGATGACTTTGGGGTGTAAGGTTGTTGGGTGGAAGAAGCCAAGGGGTGGCATATGAACCTGTGGGGGTTTGTTAAGGTTTTTTGGGCGAAGCCAGGGGGATGACTGTGGGTGTAAGGGTGGGTGGGTAAAAGCCAGGTTAGATGGCCTTGGGTTTAAGGTTTTAGGTAAGAAGGCTAGGTGGAGGACTGTGGGTGTAAGGTTATGGGTAGAAGCCAGGTGGGGAAGATGTGGGGGTGTAGGTTAGGGTAGAGCCAGGTGGATGACTGTGGGTATAAGTTGTGGGTAGAATGAATGAATGAATGAATGATTGGAAGTTTTCTGGCATCCTGACATCGAAGGGTTCATTGACGCCGATATCGTTATTATAAAAAAGAAATAAAAGAAAAATATATTCAATTAAAACCATAAAAGCAAATATATCATTGTAAAAGTTAAATAGCTTTCAGACGACCTGCTTCTGAAATAAATCTAAAAATGCCACTTGCATCATATGACACATCATGTCCAAGAATCTGGCAAGGATGAATCTGCCATCCTCACCTCGAGCCTCAAACAGATATCTATTTCTTTCCGTGCTATAAGTGGGCATTCAGTCAACAAATGCTTCACGGTCAAGGGTATCAAACAGTCGTCACAATATGGTGGTGTTGGCCAGCTAGCAAAAACTCCATGTTTGTCATCCGAGTGTGACCAATTCGGAGACGACAAAGAGTAGTCTCCCACTTTCGGGGCATCACGTTATATTTCCAAGGGGATATAACATTTGTTATTTCTCTCATCTTATTATCAGCTAAGCTTTCCCAATGCTTTTGTCAATTATTATAAATAAAATTCTTAATTGTAGGTAAAAAAAATCATTATTACTGGAATGGCGGGATACTTTCTTGGTAGCAGAAACTCAGCTGCAGCATTCTTTGCCAGTGAATCTGCCTCCTCATTTCCACACACACCTACGTGTGCCAGGAACCCAACAAAATCGAACTGTTATGCCTTTCAGACCAATAAATAAAAAGCCATTATAACATCTTTAAAACCAAAGGGTTAACCTAGAATTAAAAAAACTTCTAAAAGCTTGAAGGACACTTCTTGCATCACTAAAAATGGTAAAAAATTGCCTCATCTTTTAATGCTATTTTCTCAATAGCGGTTAATATGCCATATAGTTCTGCAGTAAATATGGAAGATACTAGAGGAAGTGCACCTCTACAATAAAAGAACCACTATATACTCCAAATCCAACGCCAGCATCAGATTTGGAGCCATCTGTATATATAAAAGTCGATTCCCTATGTTCTTCGACATGTTCATGAAAGAGAGACCTGGCTTCTAATTCAGTCATGTTCTTTTTTATACCAATAAAATATTTACAAAAAGATATATCTGGTAATTTCCATGGAGGGGTTGCTGATATCCTAAATGGAAGAACTCTATTTCTTGCTATATCAAGACCGTTATTAATTGTTTTACCAGAAAACCATAAGGTTGAGGAGATTTTGGGTGTAACTCAAAATATCTACAATGCCTTACAAAGTTTGCAGTCTGACAGGCTAAAGAATTGGGAAGTCTTTGCAAAACCTAAACCAATACCGAATAATAGAAGACTTTCGGTAAAGGTCTAAAGTTTTAATCTCTAGCGTCAACAAGGAGACTTGGAATAGGTGAAGTTCTAAACGCTCCTGTAGACAATCTAATACCAGCATGGTGTATAGAATCTAATACCTTTAATCGGCTTGGGGTGGCTGAGGAGTATATTTCACACCCATAACTAATTTTTGAAAAATTAAGGACTTGTATAATTCTAAAATAGTTTTTGCGGTCTGCCCCCCATGATGTATGTGACAATACTTTTAAAAGATTCAGAGCCTCAAGACACTTAACTTTTAACGCCTTTAAGTGAGGAACCCATGTCAACCTGCAATCAAATATCAAACCTAAAAATCTAGCTTCATTTACACATGGGATCCGTTGGCCTTTAAATGTATATATCCGGGTCAGGATGTACTCCCCGAATACGACAGAAATGGACAACAACAGTTAGGTGGATGGCTGTGAGTGTAAGGTGGTGGGTAGAGTCCAAATGGATGACTGTGGGTGTAAGGTTTTGGGTAGAGGCCAGTTGGATGACTGTGGGTGTAAGGTTTTGGGTAGAGGCCAAGTGGATGACTGTGTAAGGTTAAGGGCAGAGGCCAAGTAGATGATTGTGTGTGTAAGGTTGTGGGTAGAGGTCAGGTGGATGGCTGTGGGTATATGGTTGTGGGTAGACGCCAAGTGAATGACTGTGTAAGGTTGTGGGTAGAGGCCAAATGGATGACTGTGTGTGTAAGGTTGTGGGTAGAAGCCAGCTGTATGGTTGTAGCTGTAAGGTTGTGGGTAGAAGCCAGCTGTAATGGTTGTAGCTGTAAGGTTGTGGGTAGAAGCCAGCTGTATGGTTGTAGCTGTAAGGTTGTGGGTAGAAGCCAGGTGGATGACTATGGGTACAAGGTTGTGGGTAGAGGCCAGGTGGAATGATGTGTGTAAGGTTGTGGTAGAGGCCAAAGGATGACTGTGTGGGTGGTAAGGTTTTGGGTAGAAGCCAAATGGATGAATGTGGGTGAAAGGTTGTGGGTAGAAGCCAAATGGATGAATGTGGGTATAAGGTTGTGGGTAAAAGCCAGGTGGATGACTGGGGGTAGAAACCAGGTGGATGACTGTGGGTAAAAGCCAGGTGGATGACTGGGGGTAGAAACCAGGTGGATGACTGTGGGTGTAAGGTTGTGGGTAAAAGCCAGGTGGATGACTGGGGGTAGAAGCCAGGTGGATGACTGTGGGTGCAAGGTTGTGGGTTAGAAAACCAAATGGATGACTGTGGGTGTAAGTTGTGAGTAGAGGCCAGGTGGATGACTGTGATATAAGTTTGTGGGCAGAGGCGAAGTGGATGATTGTGAGTGTAAGGTTTTTGGGTAGCGGCCAGGTGGATGACTGTGGGTGAACCACGTGGATTCTGTGGGGTAAAATAGAAGGGGCCAGGTGGAAATGACTGTGGGGGCTGGGTAAAGGGGGTTTTGGGGAAGGAGCCAGGGTGATGGAATGGGTTTGGGCGGAAAAGGGTGGGGTTAAGAGGCAGCCCGTCGGATGACTGGGGTGAAAAGTAAGGTTTTGGGTAGAGGGCCAGTGGATGACTGTGAGTTTTGTGGGGTAGAGCCAGGTGGAGACCTGTGGTGTTAAGGTTTGGGTAGAAGGCCAAGTGGATGACTTGTGGGTGAAAAGTTGTGGTAGAGGCCAGGTGGATGGAAACTGGGGGTGTAAGTTTTGGGTAGAGGCCAGTGGATGGACTGTTGGGTGAAAAGTTGTGGGTATAGAGGGCCAGGGTGGGATTGGGACTGTGGGTGTAAGGTTTTGGGTAGAGGCCAAGTGGATGATGTGGGTGAAAAAGTTGTGTGGGTAGAGGCCCAGGTGGATGACTGTAGGTGTAAGGGTTTTTTTTTTTTTTTTTTTTTTTTGGGTAGAGGCCCAAGTGGATGAACTGTGGGTGAAAAGTTTGTGGGGTAGAGGCCCAGGGGTGGAATTGACCTGGCGGGTTTTGGGTCCAGGTTTTTTGGGTAGAGGCCAAGGTGGATGACTGGTGGGGGAAAATTGTGGGTAGCTAGAGGCCAGGGGATGACTGGCCGAGTAAGGTTTTGGGTAGAGGCCAGGTGGATGACTGTGGGTGTAAGGTGGGTAGAGGCCCAGGTGATGACTTTTGGGTGGGTGGAAAAGGGTTGGTTTTGGGTAGAAGCCAGGTGAATACCTCGGGTGGGGGTCGGTTTTGGGTAGAGGGCCAGTGAATGACTTTTGGGTGGGTGGATAAGGTTTTGGTAAGAGGCCAGGTGGATGACTGTGGGTGTCAAAAGGTTGTGGGTAGGAGGCCAAGGGAGACCTGGGTGTCAGGTTGTGGGTAGAGGCCAGGTGGGATGACTGTGGATCGTAATGTGGTAAAAAAAAAAAAGGGTAGAGGCAGTGGATGACTGTGGGTGAAAAGTTTGTGGGTAGAGGCCAGGTGGATGACTGTGGGTGTAAGGTTTTGGGTATAGAGGCCAGTGGATGACTGGGTGAAAAGTTGTGGGTAGAGGCCAGGTGGATACTGTGGGTGTGTGGGTTAGAGGCCAAGTGGTGAGACACGTTGGGTGTTGGGTAGAGGCCAGGTGGATGACTGTGGGTGTAAGGTGGGTAGAGGCCAGTGGATGGACGTGGGTGAAGTTGTGGGTAGAGGCCAGGTGGATGACTGTGGGTTGTGTGGGTAGAGGCCAGGTGGATGACTGTGGGTGTAAGTTTTGGGTAGAGGCCAAGATGATTGATGTGGGTGCGGTGGATGTGGGTGGGGTAAGACGGCCAAGGTGGATGCTGTGGGTGAAAAGTTGTGGGTAGAGGCCAAGGTGGATGACTGTGGGTAGCAGGGGGGGGACCAGGTGGATGACTGTGTGTAGTGGGTAGAGGCCATGGATGGACTGTGGGTGAGTTGGTGGTAGAGGCCAAGTGGATGACTGTGGGTGTAAGGGTGGTGGTAGATGGCCAGGTGGATGACTGTGGGTGAAGGTTGTGGGTAGAGGCCAGGTGGATGACTGTGGGTGTAAGGTTTTGGGTAGAGGCCCGGTGGACGATGCCTGTGTAGTGGTTGTGGGTAGAGGCCAGTGGATGACTGTGGGTGTAAGGTTGTGGGTAGAGGCCCAGGTGATGTACTGTGGGTGGTCCAAGGGGTGGTGTGGGTAGAGGCCAGGTGATGACTGTGGGTGTAAGGTTTTGGGTAGAGGCCAAGTGGATGACTGTGGGTGAAAAGTTGGTGGGTAGAGGCCAGGTGGATGACTGTGGGTGTAAGGTTTTGTGGGTAGAGGCCAAAGTGGATGACTGGGTGAAAAGTGTGGTAGAGGCCAGGGGGTGATGTGGGGGTGAAGGTGCGGAGTAGACAAATTGATGACTGTGGGTGTAAGGTTGTGGGTAGAGGCCAGGTGGATGACTGTGGCGTGTATATGTGGGGGGTAAGGTGGGTAGAGGCCAAGGTGGAGACTGTGGGTGAAAAGTTGTGGGAGAGGCCAGGTGGTGATGTGGGTGTAAGGGGGTAGAGCCAGGTGGATGACTGTGGGTGTAAGTTGTGGGTAGAGGCCAGGTGGATGACTGTGGGTGTGGTTTTGGGTATGGTAGGGGGGTGGTGTGGGTAGAGGCCAAAGGTGGATGACTGTGGGTGGGTGAAGGTTTGGTGTAGAGGCCAGGTGGATGACGTGGGTGTAGGTTTTGGGTAGAGGCCCAAGTGGATGACTGTGGGTGTAATGTGGGTAGAGGCCAAGTGGATGACTGTCGGTGTAATGTGGGTAGAGGCCAAGTGGATGACTGTGGGTGAAAGGTTGTGGGTAGAGGCCAAGTGGATGACTGTCGGTGTAATGTGGGTAGAGGCCAAGTGGATGACTGTGGGTGAAGTTGTGGGTAGAGGCAGGTGGATGATGTGGGTGTAAGGTTTTTTTGGGTAGAGGCCAAGTGGATGTGGGTGACTGTGGGTAGAGGCCAAGTGGATGACTGTGTAGGTTTTGGGTAGAGGGCCAGTGGAGATGACTGTGGTAAGAGTGTGGGGAGAGGCCAGGTGGTGACTGTGGGTGTAAGGTTTTGGGTAGGGCCATGTGGGATGACTGGGGTGAAAAGTTGTGGTAAGAGGCCAGGTGGATGATGTGGGTTAAGTTTGGTAGAGGCCCAAAGGGATGACTGTGGGTGAAAGTATGTGGGTAGACGGCCAGGTGGATGGACTGTGCGGTGTAAGGTTGTGGGTAGAGGCCAGGGGTGACGTGGGTGTGAGGTTTTGGGTAGGGCCAAGTGGATGACTGTGGGTGTAAGGTTTTGGGTAGAGGCCAGGTGGATGGACTGTGGGTAGGTTGTGGGTAGAGGCCAGTGGGGATGACTGTGGGTGTAAGGGTGTGGGTAGAGGCAAGGTGGATGAACTGTGGTGTAAGGTTGTGGGTAGAGGGCCAGGTGGATGACTTTGGGTTGTAAGGTGTGGTAGAGGCAGGTGGATGACTGGTGGGTGGAAGGTTGATGGGTAGAGGCCAGGTGATGATTGTGGGTGTATGTTTTGGGTAGAGGCCCAGTGGCTGACTGTGGTCTGTTTTTGGGTAGCAGCCAGGTGGATGACTGGTGTAATGTTTTGTGGAGAGGCCAAGTGGATGACTGTGGGTGAAAAGTTGGGTAGAGGCAAGGGGATGAAAAATTGTTGGGGTAAGGGTTCGGGAGAGGCCAAGGTGGATGACTGTGGGTTGTAAGGTTGGTTTTGGGTAGAGGCCAAGGTGGGATGATTGTGTGTGGTGTAGGGTTTTGGGTTTTTTTAAAAAAAAGAAGGCCAGGGGATGACCCCCCCCCCCCGTTGGGTGTAGGTTTTGGGTAGAGGCCAGGTGGATGACTGTGGGTTGTAGGTTTTGGGTAGAGGCCCCCAAAGGTTGGGGAGTGGTGGTAAGGTTTTGTTGGGTAGAGGCCAGGTGGATGACTGTGGGGGGGTGTAAGGTTGTGGGTAGAGGCCAGGTGGATGACTGTGGGTGTAAGGTTGTGGGTAGAGGCCAGGTGGATGATTGTGGGTGTATGGTTTTGGGTAGAGGCCAGGTGGATGACTGTGGGTGTAAGGTTGTGGGTAGAGGCCAGGTGGATGACTGGGTGGGGTGAAAAGTTGTGGGTAGAGGCCAAGTGGATGACCTGTGGGTGTAAGGTTTTGGTAGAAGACAGGTGGATGACTGTGTGTAATGTTTTGTGTAGAGGCCAAGTGGATGGCTGTGGGTGTAAGTTTTTGGGTAGAGGCCTGGTGGATGACTGTGGCTCGGTTGTAAAGTTGTAGGGTAGAGGCCGAGTAGATGGATTGTGAGTGTAAGGATGTGGGTAGAGGCCAAGTGGATGAGTGTGGGTAAAAGGATGTGGGTAGAGGCCAAGTGGATGACTGTGGGTGAAAGGTTGTGGGTAGAGGCCAAGTGGATGACTGTGGGTGAAAGGTTTTGGGTAGAGGCCAAGTGGATGACTGTGGGTGGAAAGTTGTGGGTAGAGGCCAGGTGGATGACTGTGGGTGTAAGGTTTTGGGTAGAGGCCAGGTGGATGACTGTGGGTGTAAGGTTTGGGTAGAGGCCAAGTGGATGACTGTGGGTGTAAGGTTGTGGGTAGAGGCCAGGTGGATGACTGTTGTGAAAAGTTGTGGGTAGAGGCCAGGTGGATGACTGTGGATGAAAAGTTGTTGGGTAGAGGCCAAATGGATGACTGTGGGTGTAAGGTTTTGGGTAGAGGCCAAGTGGATGACTGTGGGTGTAAAGTTGTGGGTAGAGGCCAGGTGGATGACTGTGGGTGTAAGGTTTTGGGTAGAGGCCAAGTGGATGACTGTGGGTGAAAGGTTGTGGGTAGAGGCCAGGTGGATGACTGTGGGTGAAAGGTTGTGGGTAGAGGCCAGGTGGATGACTGTGGGTGAAAGGTTGTGGGTAGAGGCCAGGTGGATGACTGTGGGTGTAAGGTTTTGGGTAGAGGCCAAGTGGATGACTGTGGGTGAAAGTTGTGGGTAGAGGCCAGGTGGATGACTGTGGGTGTAAGGTTTTGGGTAGAGGCCAAGTGGATGACTGTGGGTGTAAGGTTGTGGGTAGAGGCCAGGTGGATGACTGTGGGTGTAAGGTTTTGGGTAGAGGCAAGGGGATGACTGTGGGTGTAAAGTTGTGGGTAGATGCCAGGTGGATGACTGTGGGTGTAAGGTTGTGGGTAGAGGCCAGGTGGATGACTGTGGGTGTAAGGGTTTTGGGTAGAGGCCAAATGGATGACTGTCTGAAAATGGGTGGTAAGGTTTTTTGGGTAGAGGTCCAGGTTTTGGTGATGACTGTGGGTGTAAGGTTGTGGGTAGAGGCCAGGTGGATGACTGTGGGTGTAAGGTTGTGGGTAGAGGCCAGGTGGATGACTGTGGGTGTAAGGTTGTGGGTAGAGGCCAGGTGGATGACTGTGGGTGTAAGGTTGTGGGTAGAGGCCAGGTGGATGACTGTGGGTGTAAGGTTTTGGGTAGAGGCCAAGTGGATGACTGTGGGTGTAAGGTTTTGGGTAGAGGCCAAGTGGATGACTGTGGGTGTAAGGTTTTGGGTAGAGGCCAAGTGGATGACTGTGGGTGTAAGGTTTTGGTAGAGGCCAAGTGGATGACTGTGGGTGTAAGGTTTTGGGTAGAGGCCAAGTGGATGACTGTGGGTGTAAGGTTTTGGGTAGAGGCCAAGTGGATGACTGTGGGTGTAAGGTTGTGGGTAGAGGCCAGGTGGATGACTGTGGGTGTAAGGTTTTGGGTAGAGGCCAGGTGGATGACTGTGGGTGTAAGGTTTTGGGTAGAGGCCAAGTGGATGACTGTGGGTGTAAGGTTGTGGGTAGAGCCAGGTGGATCCAGGTGGTAGGGGTGTACTGTGGGTGGGTGTAAGGTGGGTAGAGGCCAGGTGGATGACTGTGGGTGTAAGGTTGTGGGTAGAGGCCAGGTGGATGACTGTGGGTGTAAGGTTTTGGGTAGAGGCCAGGTGGATGACTGTGGGTGTAAGGTTTTGGGTAGAGGCCAAGTGGATGACTGTGGGTGTAAAGTTGTGGGTAGAGGCCAAGTGGATGACTGTGGGTGTAAGGTTTTGGGTAGAAGCCAGGTGGATGACTGTGTGGTAATGTTTGTGTAGAGGCCAAGTGGATGGCTGTGGGTGTAAGGTTGTGGGTAGAGGCCAGGTGGATGACTGTGTTGTAAAGTTGTGGGTAGAGGCTGAGTGGATGATTGTGAGTGTAAGGATGTGGGTAGAGGCCAGGTGGATGACTGAGAGTTGGAAGTGTAGGTCTGTGGGTGAAGGACTGTGGATTGTGGGTGAAAGGCTGAATGTTTAGGGCTATGGTGGGAGCAGTGGATAGTTGTGGGGGAATGGCTGTGGGTGGATGACTGTGGGAGTAGGGTTTTGGATGTAACGGTGTGGATTGTTTGGATGTAGAAGTAGTAATATGGTATATATATATATAGATATATATATATATATAATATATATATAATATATATATATATGATTATAATCACTTATCGCGTGATTCATTTATCACATGTATCCACTGTTTACAAATTTATTTTGATATTAAACAAAGGATCAAGTTTATACATTTTCTTGACTGATGTTCATATTATTATTGTAACTTTCTTCTATAAAGCTAGATTCAATGACATTCCTTTCCATTGCATTATTAGAGCGGACAATCTTTTTTTGCCCCTTCCAGTTAATAGTTGTATTTTTTGTACATGTTAGCGAGAACCAATCATGCTATTAACTGGGAATACTACTACTACTACTACTACTACTACTACTACTACTACTACTACTACTACTAATAATAATAATAATAATAATAATATGATAATAATAATAATAATAATAATAATAATAATATGTATGTCTGTCCGTATTTGCTCTTGGGTGTAGTGCTTTGTGTATTGTCATATGTTTCCTGATTTTCTGATCTATGCTGCGGAGTTCTGCCTTCGTCCATTCCACTATTCCTGCGCTGTATCTGATTACTGGCACTGCCCATGTGTTTATGGCTTTTATCATATTTCCGGCATTGAGTTTTGACTTGAGTATCGCCTTGTCTCTGCATATATTCTTTCCTGACCGTGTCCTTCATCTCTTGGTGTTTTATATCCCCATCCTTCCATTATTCCCAGGTATTTTTTGTAGATGAGACAGGATACAAGTACCTGGGAATAATGGAAGGAGAGGATAGTAAACACCAAGAGATGAAGGACACGATCAGGAAAGAATATATGCAGAGACTCAAGGCGATACTCAAGTCAAAACTCAACGCCGGAAATATGATAAAAGCCATAAACACATGGGCAGTGCCAGTAATCAGATACAGCGACGGAATAGGGAATGACGAAGCAGAACTCCGCAGCATAGGATCAGAAAATCAGGAAACATATGGACAATACACAAGCACTACCCAAGAGCAAATACGGTCAGACTATACATAAACACGAAAGGAAGGAGGCAGAGGACTACTAAGTATAGAGGGACTGCGTCACATCGAGAACAGAGCACGGGGCAATATCTGAAAACCAGTGAAGACGAGTGGCTAAAGAGTGCATGGGAAGAAGGACTAATAAAAGTAGACGAAGACCCAGAGATACAGAGACAGGAGAATAACAGACAGAAACAGAGGACTGGCACAACAAACCAATACACGGACAATACATGAGACAGACTAAAGAACTAGCAGCGATGACACATGGCAAATGGCTACAGAGGGGAGAGCTAAAGAAGGAAACTGAAGGAATGATAACAGTGGCACAAGATCAGGCCTTAAGAACCAGATATTTTCAAAAGAACGATAGATGGAAATAACATCTCTCCCATATGTAGGAAGTGCAATACGAAAAATGAAACCATAAACCACATAGCAAAGCGAATGCCCGGCACTTGCACAGAACCAGTACAAAAGAGGCATGATTCAGTGGCAAAAGCCCTCCACTGGAGCCTGTGCAAGAAACATCAGCTACCTTGCAGTAATAAGTGGTACGAGCACCAACCTGAGGGAGTGATAGAAAACGATCAGGCAAAGATCCTCTGGGACTATGGTATCAGAACGGATAGGGTGATACGTGCAAATAGACCAGACTGACGTTTGATTGACAAAGTCAAAGAAGAAAGTATCACTCATTGATGTCGCAATACCATGGGACACCAGAGTTGAAGAAAGAGAGGGAGGGAAGAAATGGGATAAGTATCAAGATCTGAAAATAGAAATAGAAGGATATGGGATATTGCCAGTGGAAATCGTACCCATAATCATAGGAGCACTAGGCACGATCCCAAGATCCCTGAAAAGGAATCTAGAAAAACTAGACGCTGAAGCAGCTCCAGGACTCATGCAGAAGAGTGTGATCCTAGAAACGGCGCACATAGTAAGAAAAGTGATGGACTCCTAAGGAGACAGGATGCAACCCGGAACCCAACACTATAAATGAAAAGCATTCCAGAGATTCGTTTTATTTTCATAATATCGGAGCTGGGCAGTGTTGCCAACTGTAGACACATGTCCCTAAATGTAGACATATTTAGCCATTTTCCTTGCCGTAGGAACGTGGAACGCCCTGGGAAATATTCTGAAAACGTAGGGACTTAATTTTTTACATAACTTTAGAAAAAGCGGGACAGACGTTGAAAAAGTGGGACTGTCTCGCCTAAAAGCGGGACTCTGGTCACATTAACAGAGTTAATTGTTGCTATACTTTTCAGTTACCGAATAGTGTTTAGAACAGAATTGATAATCCCTTTCTTGATTATGCTAATATATTGAATATTTTTTAAGTTCACTGTTATTGATATTTTAAATGCATGAATGGAACAGTTAACTTCCTTTGCATTTACAAACAGCTTATGTAGGCCTATGCTAACAAACTAAATATGTCTTTGGATTTAGTTCTCTTACTATTCATTTCATTAAGCACCAACAAAAACAACACTTAATGTAATTTCATGTATAATAATATGCACTTCTGTTTATTAAAAATAAATTATTTTGGTTACCATGTTTCAGTTTTTCTGCAACACGGTGGGCTAATACTTTCCTTTCATGAACGAGGCATTGGACTTGGTGAAAAGCAGAAATTGATGATCATATTTTTGCTCAAAGATCTGATAGCACTGTAGGGGCAATCATTCCCACATAGGGACAGTTGCTACAGGTGTAGGGACACGTAGGGACTTTTTGCTACTTTGGGGTTGGCAATTCTGTGTCTAGGGTTGAAAATGCAAATTAATTCATTTATAAAGACATTTACTGAAGGAAGTAAAGCTATGATTTCGCCAGTATAGGATGCTGCTTTTGCCTCTTCTAAAATGTGTGGTCTGCAGATTATTTTTCTTCAGCCACAGCTACAAAACCGTAACTTAGTGGTACTATACTTCCATATCACTTCCATGTCCATTGCGTGAAAGATGAATAAAGATTCATTTTTATTAATAATGGAAGGCGGCACAGAAAATGAACAAATATGCAATAAGTCGACAATTGTATCGTAACCCTTAATAAACTTGTGTTAAGTATGGTAACTGACATCCGCAAAGGCCTGTTTCTCGATTCAATTGTTTGTCAGTGCTTGTAATTGTTGTGCCTTTTGTGTCAGTACTTCCTGTTGTTTATGCCAGTGACTTGCACGCAGCAGCAAGTGGTTGATGATGATAAGAAATAGTATTGAATTCTTAGACAAGTCACAAGGCTGGCAAGCCTGACTTAATGTATGAAGATTCGGATTTAACTTATGAACTTTTACGTCTAGGCCTATCTATTAGTAAAATCTAAACTCGGACATTATGTGCATTGTCAATCCTATCTACCGAAAATGCAGGGCCGGCTCAAGCCTTTCTGGGGGCCTAAGCAAGATTGGATTGGAGAAGGGGGTGGGGTTGGGTCGGGCCTAATCGACTACCGCCAGTGCTTGGCTATTACTTGTGCTTGAATATTTGATCATTTCATGTACTGTAAAAGCACCACTAACCATATAGGGGTAGCAAATTCACAATATGATCCAGTATTATTTGAATTTTTAAATTTCAAGGTGATGTATTGTGTGGCATAATGAACTTGCATTTGTGGGTAAAAAACAAATCAGCAAGCAAGACTACATTTACAATAAAACAAGTTAACCAGTTTAAGTGCTTGTATTCTTTTTTTCACATATGTGAAACCAAAATGTAAAAGAGCATTACATCTAATTAGAAAATTATCAAACACTACTTGGGGAGCTGATAGACAAACCCTTACATTACTATATAAAGCAACAGTGCTGTCTATCACTGACTACGGAAGTGAAATATGCGGCTCAGCTTCAAACGCAGTACATAAAATGTTAGACCCAGTTCATAATGAAGGACTTAGAATATGTACAGGAGCTTTTAAATCATCACCCACCTCTTCTTTACAGGTTGAAATTTGGCGACTAAACCCCCCCCCCCCCCCTCTCTCTCTCTCTCTCTCTCTCTCTCTCTCTCTCTCCATAGAGATTTAGTAACGATGAAAAGTGCCCTAAGACTTCAGTCAAGTGATTCACCAACCAAAATATTATTTGAATTAAGGGATGTATTTATTAATAATCATTCACCACCTTTTCCCATTAGATCAACAAGATTGTTTGAGTTACTGAATATAAATATCCAACTATCTTCAACAGTCAAATTACCTCCTACTTGGAATATGAATAAAATAAAAATTTGCACAAAATTAAAATATCTATCAAAAAAGTATTCCTATACCCCAGAACATCATAAACAACATACAATAGAGCGCATAAGCTATATATGCAGATGGATCCAAATCAGAATACAGAGTGGGATATGCTGCTATGTCCCAAGATAAAACGTGCCAGTTTTCTCTTCCCAGTAATGCCTCAGTATTTACAGCAGAGTTATGTGCAATAACATCGGCCATAAAAATAACCAAAGAACACTCCTTTAACAATTTTGTGATTTATAGCGACTCTAGAAGCGCTATGGAAGCCATTAAAAGTTATAATCCCAAAAATAACATTGTGCAACAGATGAAGTTTTTACTCCATAAATTACATATTAAGGGAAAAAATATTGAAATAAGTTGGAAGAGGCTGATAAAGCAGCCAAGGAAGCAGTGCACAAGATAAAAACAAATGTAAACATCCCTATTAGTGACTATGTAGCTTATATAAAAACAATCATTGTAAATAAATGGCAAAATATATGGAACGAAGACCCTGAAAGTAAAAAAACTAAAACAAATAAAACCTGACGTTACAAAATGGAGTTCCGTATATCAGAGACACACAAGTAATCCTGACACGTCTACGTACTATAGGGCACACTCGTCTGACACATGGGCACTTGATGAGCAGCCCACGTGACCCTGCTCCGGAGTGCTCAGAGTGCAAGGTGTTGATAACTGTGCGAGTGTCCAAAGTATAACTAGTAGAGACTGTCAACTTTTGGAAGTAAAGCAATAAAAGAAATTTTGTCAGAATCTTTCACATTTTCAGTGGTTCCGATTTTGACGTTTCTAAGGAACTCTGATTTAATTAATAAAATATAAAAATAAGTATATAATAAAGATACGAAAACCTCAGAGCAATTAATGAATTTTAGATGAAATTCTTAAGAGTTTCTTGACTTGTTATTAATTTTAAAACACCTTTTTAGTATGTATGTATGGAAACGTGAGTAAATGTATTTATTGCCTGTTTGTGTTCTAGTATGAAAGCCTCTGCCTCTTTGCAGAATTTTTTTTACTTAATTTTAATTTATTATTTATTGTACTACATATCGAATTTGGTCCCAGTTCCTGGCCTTTGGGCTAGACCTGGCATTTTATTTAATCCTTCGGGCCAGCCCTATGAGAGCTGAAAGTCAGCTCAGTGGTCTGGTTAAACTATTCTTATAATAATAATAATAATAATAATAATAATAATAATAATAATAATAATAATAACAACAACAACATACCTGGGATAAACATATGATGCCAATAAACAAAGGATAAAGGAGATATTAGTATTATAAATGATCACTGGTAAAGCAAAAGTTCCTCCTTTCATGGTAAAAAATTGCGCACTTCTAAAAGTTCTCGCCAGAGCTAACCATAGGAGAGTAATTAGGAATCTCAACTCGGTGCTCTCCTGAACGAAACAAGAAATGAGGAATCTATTAAATATAAAAAAAGTAAACAATAGATCACTCGATGGTGCTTACTACTACTAATACAAATACAAATCTAGTGGCAAGACCAACGCAAAAAAATAAAAATAAAAATAATCACTAAATAAAAAATAGATAGAAGACATTACTCCACCAACGGAGCAGCTACAGAAATACTGTAATAAGATAAGGGATTGAACTAAAGCAAACATCAAGTACAGGCAAGACCATGATCCCGATTTTCAGGAAACGCGCCTAAACCTCCAATCCCCGACCCACAACCCACAACCCACAACCCACAACCCACAACCCAGGGGAAAAGCTCTTCTCACCTCTCCTTGTCAACCAGTCATCGTGGCAGTTGTAATGCCAGGTTACTTACCATCAATTAGTCATCAACCTGTGAAGAGAAAGATGCGATAAAAATAAATGCGAACTGGGACCAAATAAATTTCACAATTCAAACTACTACGGAAAACAATAAGTTCATAAGCAATCGTCTCAGAAAGTCAGAATTAAACGCAGCCCTCAATGTAAACGGAAGTAAATGATTTGATGGGTTTATTTATTGAGCTTGGTCTTTCCCACCGTCGACGAACACTTCAGTAGCAAACGAAGTATGCAGCATATAATCATGAATTGATACTATAAAGGCACCACTGCAGAACACACCAGATTCATTTACAAAAAGTATAATAGCAAAACAGTTAAAATCACCATAACCTGACATTCCTACCTAAATTTCAATCTTCTAACGTAAATATACAAACAAACAACTACTCTACTAGAATCCTTACAAACTACATCTGACATCAGAATATAACCCTGATCACCTGTCTTCGTCGAACTGGGCAGTTAAACAAGTCAGTCATTTAAACCAATTAACTTGGAACAGCTGTTTATATCTGGATAAAGATCACATAACGAGGAAAAAGAAAGCCATAAAATTTCAATACGTAGCCATAATTTTACACGTTCATTGCAATCGCTACATAAGCCCTTGTTATAAAGTTAATCACCAGACTTGAACTATAATGCCTCCGTTTTACACAAACTAATAGCTTTATTACCTTAACCATTATGCCATTACTACATGACTTCAGCACACAACCTACCCCTGCTGGAATCAGGCTGCCAACTCAGTTTGCGTAGACAAAACAATGACACCAACACTGTTTCCTAACACTCGTAGTTCCTTTGGGATTGAGATTAAGGTACAGTATCATGATTTTTTTTTTTTTTTTTTTTTTTTTTTTTGTAAATTGAGAACGCAATGTTGTGGCTAAAATTTTCGAACGACTCTTGATTTAGGCTTATGTTATGCAAGTCACAGCAATGGATGAATAACTCACGTGACCCAGTCTCGGAATAGTAAATCCTTAATTAATTAAACAAACTTTATATGGATGTCCAATTTTCTATCAAGAACAAAGATACTGGTATTCTTTCATTAAATTATATCTACAGGATTTAGGCAATCTGAGAATTAAACTTCAAGAAGATATAGTAGTTAGGAATGATCCCTCAAGGGAAATTACGGATGTATCATGTTTCATGTGTAGCGGTGCCCGTGATTTTGACGAAAGGGATTTAATGGTTAGAATAGTACTCGAGTGTTAGTTGGGCTCCTGTGGTTAACAGAAGAGCAGCTAGGAAGGCTCAACTCCACTTGGATGTGAAATGTGTAAAGGGAGGCGGGATCATACGAGTGAAGATTTCTTAAAAACAAAACACAGAACAACATGAGTGGCAGTAATACAGACCTTTGCATCATATGGAGTATGTTTACCGAGTTGCCTGGTGTATATAATAGGCTAAAGGCATGCTCTATAGCCTTTACAGTAGTAAGTTGACACTTATTGGCTCCCCATGTCATCCAAACTGTTACTGTAACCGTCTAAATGCACAGGGCCGAAACCTCAATTTGCCTTAATTCAATGGTCTCGAGAATTTAACAGAAAATTCACACCAACAAATTTGACAATTTTAAGCTTAGCAGGAGTCTAACTTCCCCGCTACCCAGTGGGTAGTTACTTCATTAATGGCCATGACTATGGTTTTTGCTAGAAAATGATTATGGTCTCTGCTAGATGAGCTTAGACTAAAATTCCAATAACTTGAGATGTATTTACTTATTTTAAACCATTATTGTATTTTGTACTTGAAAATATCATTTTCCCGTGTTTGTGTAATTTGAATGCTTCTGACATTCGTTTCATTAGCAAATGAGTAGTTTCCGAGACTATGGACACAAACCTAATATCCTACAATTTTTGGGCCACAGTGGGAAAGCTAGGCTTACGGGTCGCGGGAATACAAAAAATGGATGAGGGACCTTATTCCAGATGATAGTTCTCATTAAGAATGAGTTAAGTTTATGGAACGTTTTCAAACTTATTATGGACTAAAGTAAGGACCTGGTTACCCTACCTTAAGTTCAGAATGGTTGGTTAAATGAACATCAGAATCATTCAGAGTAAAATTCTCCTTAAAACCATTTTCACGCTTGGACTTGAAAATGTCACTTTCCTGTGTTCTAGCGTGAGCCTTGAACGTCTGTGACGACGTTTGTTTCAACTAGATAGCCAACCACTCTTAACCTTACTCTTGCGCGTGGTTTTGTGTAGCCGGCCGGTTAGGTCATTTGCGAACGTCAGACATTTTCAAAGCGCACATTTAAATACAGGAAATTGACATTTTCAAGCCTAAAACGTGTTCATGGTTTAAAGCCACAGAGATCGCGTCTGCCAGTAAATAACACTTGCCACTACGGAGGTTTGTATTCTTTGTGGAAATAAGACTGTCGTCCCCCAAAACAAGCTTTACATGGTATCCATCAAGAATGCCAAGGGCTATTACATGGTATCCATCAAGAATGCCAAGGGCTTTACATGGTGCCCATCAAGAATGCCAAGGGCTATTCTTTCAAGGGGGCCAGAACTTAGTTTTCACGTGAATACAACCCGAACGTTACAGGATGGTAGCATAGAGCAGTGGTTCCCAAACTTTTTCAGTACGTGACCCCCTTCAGTAGTACCAAAACTACCATGGCCCCCACCTTTATAAGCCTTCTGAAAATGTACTAATTTCCAGTGGCCCAGATACATTTTAAACATTAGATTAAAGATTAATCACAGCAGAGAGAGCAATAACATCAAATAAAAATGCTTATTAATGTTTTTTTTTTTTTTTTTAACAAGGACTGATTTAATCATGTATTGTAACTAACAAAAATCCTTAAGTATCATAAAAATGCCCTCAAAATCTTGGATCCTCCATGACCCCCAGAAAAAGGCTCATGACCCCTGACCCGCAGTTTGGGAACCCCTGGTATAGAGTATTTCAATCGCCAGTGACCCGAATCGGCACATATACACGGACGTGGTAGGTAACTACTCATTTCAGTAGGAGCATACAAGAGGGTTGAAAGGATAAAAAGCTCTTGTTAATGATATGATAATATTAATTTTGTTTCAAATGTAAAAATTACATACACTAGATAGTTGCGCTCTTTAAAAATTGGCAGCAAAATAAGTTATATTTGAGAGCAACTCGGTTGCAATATAATCTGTGGGGGGTTTACTGCTACTGAGTTTTGTTTTTTATTAATGAATGCAGCGACGTTTCAAATGATCTTACGAACTGCTCAAGAAGCAACAACTCGTACTGGCATACAGCCGCCGGCTTATCTCCCCCAACAACGACAGATAATTATCTTCATTCACTGAGGGTCAGTTGCTTGACTTGCATAATGGCCGTTGGACAAACCAAGGTCAGTTATAACTGGAATAAGAGAGAGAGAGAGAGAGAGAGAGAGAGAGAGAGAGAGAGAGTTGAGTTGAATCTAAAATTTAAGCCAAATGCCAAGCACTGGGACCTATGAGGTCATTCAGCGCTGAAATGGAAATAGACGGTAAAAGGTTTGAAAGGTGTAACAGGAGGAAAACCTCAAAGCAGTTACACTATGAATCAAGTGTTAGGAGAGGATGGAAAGTAAGATGAAGAAAGAGTATATAAAGGAGGTACAGTAAACGGAACGTAAGTGGTTGCAGCTAGAGGCCGAAAGCACGCTGCGAAGAACCTTAAGTAATGCCTACAGTGCACCGCAAGAGGTCCACTGACGGAACTAACCCCCTACAGAGGAGAGAGAAAGAGAGAGAGAGGCCATTTACGAAAGTTTTCATGTATGACATCAATCTATAACGACACTATTAAGCATTGATGATGAACTGAGGTCGAGGTAGAATTCGAACGAACAACGAATGCTCTTCCCATCGTCGTCAGACGGCTCCCAGCCGCCGCCTGATGAAGACACCTCGAGCTTCTTGGGCGGCTTCTTCCTTTAGAATGAAAATCTCAGGTAAGCGAAAAGAATTTTTAACTATACACGTGCTACTGTATATCCACATTTCTTATTTGCATAAGCTTTTATACTTTACGTCATTTTTGAAGATACAATTCGCTCACATATATGATTTTCTGTACTATGACTGGGAAATATTCGACAACACGCTTGAGAAAAGTATTGTTTGAATTGGATTTTGACAATCTCTGGGTATGAACAAATCAGAATTGGAAATAAATTTATCAAGTAATTCTTCAATGTATTCCGGACTTGCTTTGTGCTATCGAAAAAATATATATATATATATCTCGTCGATAGCCTTTTCCATTTAACATTAATTTTGTTTTATTGCGAAAAGCTTCGAAACTGTTTGAGAAGGATGCTTGAAGGCAGCTTTGGAGTTGAATCATTTTTAGATGATCCTAGCAAGCGACTCGGCAAATTTCTCTGCTTACAAACATAAAACGCTTGCCAATCATTTTATCAGACCTAGGACATTTTTAATACTATAACTGGCTGCAGGGATATATATTGGTAAAACACTGGAAACAAAAATTACATATTAGAATCCACTTAGTATTTGTTGATGCGCTATGTTTCAAATTTTTTCTTTATTGACACGTAACATATTCAGAAAAAATTTATTCCAATTATTATACATCACGGTATTTCTACAGAAGCAATCCGCGGTGGCCCAGACTATGGCAATTGACGTTTTCCTATGTTATTTTACATACTGAACAAGAATTTAAAGTAATATTTATTCGGACGACTGTAATTAACCCCCCGGGGACAGTACTAAGCACGGCGAAATACATTGGACGTCCCCTAATGTCGTATCCGCGGTTACGTTCCTTGCAGTTCGTGCGGAACTATTCGTTAGAATTACCCTGCAAGAAACGTAACCGCGGATACGACATCCACTAGGGATTGGGGCGTCCAATGTATTTCGCCGTGTTTAGTACTGGCCCCTGGGGGTTAATAACAGTCGTCCGAATAAATATTACTTTCAGTTCTTGTTCAGTAGGTAAAACTGCATAGAAAAACCGCAACTGCCATAGTCTGGGCCGCCGCGGATAGGTACCCTAGATCTACCTACATGACTTCAGTCACTCTTTTATGCGACGGCTGGTGGGACGAACAGCTCACTGCTACGAACTAGCCCAGGCCTGATGGAAACGAGAGGGGGTAGGAGGAAGGTTAGGACCGACTCCGAAAGAATTTGAATTTCAACTCATGGAAAGCAGAGGTTTTATTTTCTGTTCGCATTTGTACCGCAGCCTCAACGCTTCGAGTTAGCTGACTGAATTCCCTTTTGCGAAATCGGATAAAATGCTGAAATGTGTTCCATAAATCTAATTAATATATTGATATCAATTTTTCATTACACAAATATCTGTATACGAAGTTTGTTTGTTTGTATGGTGTTTTTACGTTGCATAGAAGCAGTGGTTATTCAGCAACGGGACCAATGGCTTTACGTGACTTCCGAATCACGTCGAGAGTGAACTTCTATCACCAGAAATAAACATCTCTCACACCTCAAAGGATTGCCCGAGAATCGAACTCGTGGCCACTGAGGTGGTACGCCAGCACCATACCCACCACGCCACTTAGGTGCTTTTATATGAAGTTTGTGGAGGAAGGGTCAGTAGGGGCGATTTGTTAAAGAGATGGAGGCGTCGGAAATTGAGACATGATAGATGATAAAACCTGCCCGTACACCTTGAACAGAGTGCTCTATGTTTTCGTAGTAGCTCTAGTTACCAAACTTCAATTGCAGATGGGATATTACCAGATCTATGATGGATGTTTATCTAAAAAAGGGGGGCACAAAATGAGAAGAGAAATTATAGACAAAATTGAAGGTGTAATAATTCATTTCTGAACAATGTCATATCCTTGTATTCATACCTGAAAAAAAAAAAAAACTTGACTGCGATAATCCTTGTAATTTGTAAAACTCAAAAGAAAATTGAGAAATCGATAGCCAGAGTAGCTGTCTGCGCGGCTAATTGTTGCCAATAAAACTCGAAAGTGATAAAGCATTGTATTGAAAACACAGTTAGCCAGTACGTCTTGAGTCATGTTTTGGGAGTTGTAATTTCTGTAAAATTGTGATATTTTTCAGTTCTTTTTTTTTGTAAGCACATAAACGTTCACTACAAGAGCAGGTGCCTTTTCCGAGACGATGTAAAAAGCTCAGTCGCTTTGATCAGATTCGGAGCAGAAAAACTTGCATTTGGGAAACCATTTCTTGGGAACAAATCCACAAAAAGACCTCATGAGCATCATATCATCACTCTACACATTCTGCACACGTTCAGTTCCATTTGAATTAATTGCTAGCTCATTCATTCTGGACTGTAGGCCCCAAGCTGCAACCCCTTTCGTTCTTTTACTGTACCTCCTTTCATATTCTCTTTCTTCCATCTTACTCTCTCCTAACAATTGATTCATAATGCAACTGCGAGGTTTTCCTCCCGTTACACCTTTCAAACCTTTTACTGCCAATTTACGTAATTAACTTCATTCATTCTGAAGAAGGCAAAACTTCAACTGGTTATTTCTAACGTTTAGATGCGCCGCTCCTTCCGCAAATCTCAAAACGTTTCACAGGTGTTAATTCCTGCTTATAGAATGACTATATATAGTATATATATATATATATATATATATATATATATATATATATATATATATATGTTTGAATATATACACACACACACACACACACACACACACACACATACACACACACACATATATATATATTATATATATATATAATATATATATATATATATAATATACACGTATAATTCAGCTCCGCCAGTGGCACTGGGAAGAAGTTATAGAACAGAATATGGAATTTAGGCCAAGAGCCAAGCGCTGGGACCGACGAGGTCATTCAGCGATGAAACGGAAATTGGCAGTTAAGAGGCATTGAAAGGTGTAACAGGAGGAGAACCTCGTAGTTGCATAATGAATTAAATTGTTGGGAGAGGCTGGAAAGTAAGATTGAAAAAAGAGAATGTGAGTGGAGGTACAGTAAAAGCAATGAAAGGGGTTACAGCCAGGGAGGGGCCGAAGGGACGCTCCAAAGATCTTTACGGGGCGGGGGAAGAAGTTATGTTCTATCCCGTGTGAACAGAATTCGGTGAAATCTACCTGACAGATGCATAAGCCGACCTCCTCGAGAGGCTTAACTTTTGGGAGAAGCGAACTCTGTAGCGAAGGTCTGTTTTCGTGGACATCATCTTCCCAGTTAAAATAGACGGCGATTTTCTGTGGTTTACATATGACATACAATTGAGGTGTTTACCTCCCATGTCTATGGACCAAATATAGCAAAAACAAGTATTCACGGTTGTATTAATTCTTATTTATTTATTTCTTTACTTTTCACTCCTGAGCGTTTTGCTATTTTCGCTCTTATTCACTAATTTAGCTTTATTAACATTGATTCAATATTTAGTTTTTTTCTCTTTCTGTTCGTATGATTTATTCAGTTGATAATTAATAATAATAATAATTATTGGGAAAAACTCTCTATCACAAGAGTATATACAATGTTCTAGGGGTCCACAATAATAAAAATGTCCAAAGTTCGTGTATAATTTATAAACACTTCATAAACGCTTTCGGAAGGGTTCGAAAGCTTTTATAAAGTGTTTATAAATTATACACGAACTTTTAACATTTTTATCATTGTGGACCCCTTAGAACACAATAATAGGTAATAATGTCTTATTCATATAGACAATGTTATACACAATATTGCATGCAAACAAAGTTCCCAACTCAAAGCAGACCGTCCCAAGTGTTCTAGTTCCGTCATGGCCGGGGGTTGTGGTTTGGTGGGGGGGGGGGGGGCAAATTACACACACACACACACACACACATATATATAGTATATATATTATATGCAGTGGAATTGCGATGCCAGTAATTTAAGTGAAGCAAGATGTAATAAGAAAAAAATACAGAACGTTACATTGACCTTTTTTTTTTAATAGTTACATATAGTACTATTCAACTAAAATCAAACATTTCTTGAAAGAAAAACGCAATTACAATTATATACTGCATATAAATCTTATACAATATAATAAGGATACCTTTCATTTACTTAGACTGAAAGAATGTACTGTAGAATGAAAGGAAAACAAAGTGATGTAGTTAAATGTAATACATTATTTCAAGTTAGTCACTGTTCATTTGAAAAGGAACTGTAACCTCTTGAGGTCACAGGATTTCAGGGGGGTCAAGTGCCACCCCCCAACCCCCTTGCCCCTACATGGGGGCGCCCATGTGTTCCGTGTCACAGAGCCTGAAGCGGCGCCATGCATCTTAAGCTCCTTTCCGGAAAACCTCAGCATTTGGCGAAAAATGGTGGAGCAACAGCGATAGTATTGATGGCATAATAACACTGGAGCGTGACCGACCTCGCGTCATACCGCAACGAACATGGCGTGCTTTATTTCCGCACCAATATCACAAAAAACTAAAAATCCCTAAATGATGCAAAGTGTGGTATTAAGATGCCGAAGAAAACTGACAAGAAAGGTGACTCCGAAGCAGACCCAGCGACCTTTGCTTCGATTCCATCAGAGACGACTGTCGCACTATAGCTCTCACTTGATGTATTACAGTAGATTCACATCAACCCCGTGCATTTGATGTCAAGCCCGTCCCTTACGACGCTCCTGATTGGCTGTTGATAAGCCAATCACAGGGCTGGAAAGTCTCAGTCTCTCTCGAGAGTTCACATAGGCAGGATGTATTTTCCAAGTCTCCTTAGGAAAGCCGTATCCCTCAGGAGCGGTGGAACATACATTCTGCCTATGTGAACTCTCGAGAGAGACTGAGAGTTTCCACCAGTGTTGCCAACCATCTTAGCGCTCCTTTCCTACCTAGGCAGTGAAATTACCATACTTTCACTGTCATTACCCTACGCCTTGCCTTAATATATAAATAATAAATTTGTTGTCCATTGGTTACTTTTATTTATCATTTACACTTTTAAATCCATACACTGAAACTTGATGTAGGTCAATATGGCCAGTTATATTCTTATTTCTACATTTCCATCCCCTTACCCTTCATTGCTGATTTAGTAACCAAAATGGCCTTCAATAATTCTGGCCCCATTTTCTTTGTTTGTTTGTTTTGTATAAGTTAAAACGAAAAAAAAAAAAACCTTCCCGTTTCAGCATTTGAGTTGGGAAGAATGAACGCTAATTTGGCTTAAACAAATAAATGTTTAAATACAGGCACATTGTCAAATTCTTAACATTGGCTAGGAAACCCCAAAATTCATTGTTAGGTTTCGTTTTCAGGTCTTTCGTTTCCATGTCATCAAAGTAGAGGCAACTTCCGCCATTCCATATCAATATCACTGTCATCACTAACGTTGGTTGCAGCATTTGCTTTGACACTCAAATTAAAAAAAAAAGATAGGAATAAAAAGGATTTTTTGCTATATATCTTTGCACACACAAAATTTAAATAATATAAATTAAAATGAAATACAAGACAAACATCTTGAAATTACCCTACATTTTGCTTAGATTTCGTGACATTACCCTGTTAGCCTACAGACCCAAATTTGAGGCTGAATTACCCTATGCATAGGGTAATTACCCCACGGTTGGCAACATTGGTTTCCCCCCCTGTGATGGGCTTGTCAACAGCCAATCAGGGGCGTCGTAAGGGTCGGGCCTAGACATCAAATGCACGGTTGATGTGAATCTACTATAGCACTATTATTCCGGAAGACTGAGATACCAATAAGAAGGCTCAGAAAAAATACGAATCCATTAACACATTCAGTTTCTCTCTCTCTCTCTCTCTCTCTCTCTCTCTCTCTCTCTCACCATGTGCGTGATATACTTGAGCGAGGAATGCATGTTAGCTGAGAGAGAGAGAGAGAGATTATACCTTCAACTGAGCATTTTGAACGGGAAGTGAAAATAATTGGAAGGCTGGATATATGTTTGAAGGCAAACACACTCACTAATTGTGTGTGTGTGTGTGTGTGAGGTTCACTATAATTTGCGAATAGCTTACAGCTTCTGAAAAATGGTTTGAGCTGTGGCCTGGTTTAAGTACAACGATAGACAGAAGTTGATATAAATTCACACAAAAGCGTGCGCGCTCATACACACACACACACACATATATATATTATATATATACAATATACATAATATATTATATATATATATATATATATATATATATAAATATATATAGATAGATATTTATATAATATATACACACATATATTTATATATATATATATATAACACACAATATATTAGTATATCTATATATACATTTATACACTTATAATATAATATATATATATTATATTATACACATATATATATATATATAATATATATATATATTATTATATATAATTTAATATATACAAAAAATCACAAAAGTAGCAAGCGATTTTGTTTATTAGCTGAAGCCACTGGGAAAGTTGAAAATGAAACGACAGAATGCCAAGTACTTTCGTGCATTGAACACATCTTCGGGGCCCAAAGTAATACATTGCCCAAAATGAGAGCAAGAAAACTCACATAATTGAAGTGAAGGAAAAAAATGTGTAGAATTAGACCATTACAAACAAACAAAGTTCGTCCAGATTACTTAACTACCGAACTCCCCAACAAGTCAAAAGGAGGGAATTACCTAATGACCGCATTACATACAGAAATGAAAGAAGCGGACTACTTGTCGACCAGTCGATAAAACTGAATTCACTATTATGAATAGTATAACAATAATAACGGTAATAACAAACATAAAAAGACATCACCAATAAAAGAAACAACAGTAGGTAATATTAAAACAACTGAATATTTTCCATTAAATGTAAATTTACAGTCCTTGATGCAAAGCCTAATTAAGTCAATTATTACATTCAACGTATATCACAAGACTACAAATATAGGCCCCTATGTTCATTAATACCTGGAGCACCATAGCAAAGTAAAATTGTACATTTTTTCTTCGATGTTTCTGAGAGCCTTAAGAATTTGCATTCCTGAGTTTTTAGATGACTCAGAGACAGGCACAATATGTGACACTGTTGTCAAACTTCCATATTCAAAGCTTTTATGGACAAGACATTAAAATGGCCAAGGGTACCAAATCTTTATTCAAATAGGGCTAGAGAACCCTTTTCATGCAATGTGTTGGTTTCAACCGAGCACATGAAATGTTTATAGATTACCTACGGTACTAAGTTATTCTGATTTAAAATTAGTTTTCAAAAGCTTAAATACGGTGCGCAATTTACTTATAAAGAACTCCCCATTTCCATCCACCTGCCGCCTCTATACCACTCCTCGTCAAAGTTGTGGCAGGAAGTGTATTGGCCAAACTGGAAAAGTTTTCTACTTGATGCAACCAACATAAATATTCGGTTAAAACAGGACTGACTTCCAGTGCCCTTTCTTTTCATCTAAAGTCTTTTTCACCATGCTATTTATTGATTGGACAGAAGCAAAGGAAATTGTATTTTTAATGATTATATCAGTAACAAAATGACTGAATCTGCTTTTGTAAAACCGTATTCCAGATAACTTTCAAATTTGAGTCCTGGTCTGTACGAATGAGAGTCTTCTTATAGATTTAATGTATGTTTTTATTGCCGTTATTATTGTTACTCTATTCATAATTGTGAATTCAGTTGTTTTATAGACCGGTCGACAAGTAGTCAGCTGTTTTCATTTCTGTATGTAATGCTGTCATTAGACAGTTCCCTCCTCCTTTTGACTTGTTGGGCTGTTGGGTAGTTAGGTGATCTGGACGAACATTTTTTCTTTTAAATATTTTTGCCTTCACTTTACTTTTGTGAGATCTTTCTTGCTCACTCGTTTTGTGCTCTATAATACTTCCCGAAGATGTGTTAAAGCACGAAAGCAGACTTGGCACCCTGTCGCTTCAGGTAACATTATATATATATATATTATATATATATATATATATATATCTATATATATAATATATATATATATATATATGTGTGTGTGTGTGTGTGTGTGTGTGTGTGTGTGTGTGTGTGTGTGTATATATATCACCACCAATGCTACATGATACAAAGGTGCCCTGTGACATTCCATCACTTAACTGTTTCCTGCTCTTTAACCTCAACTCGTCTTCATCCTCCTCCTCTCTTATGGCTCTCCTCATCTTAGAAGGTCTGTCTCTTCCAAGTCTTGTGGCTCCAGCAGGAGCCCAGCTGACTCTATGATGGGGGCTATTCTTCTTTCAGAGGCTGCGCGAAAAACACCTCCAAGCAATTCCCTTCTCCCCTCCATCATGGTCTCGTCTACATTTCCCTTATGGCATTATTTCTAACTCTATCCGATCTGATATACTTCGATTGTCACGCCTTACTTCACGTCTGAATCTAACTTCCCTATCTGATTTCACGCCTGAATCTAACTTCCCTATGTGATTTCAGTCTATTTATATTTTTCAAATGCATTCAGCCCGCTCTTTTGTTGATTTGCCCAGTTTTACTTTTAATTACATTCCAACTCAGGAACCCGTCATGGATGCCATTATTCCTACATATTTGAAAGACGGAACCTCACCAGTCCTTTCCCCATCTAATGCTATATATTCCCTTATGTATACTATGTCCTCATTACTTTGTTTTTTCACAGATTTACTTTGAATCCCATCTCTCTAGAAGCGTAGTGGGTTCTATCATGCAATCTTTGTACATCTTCTAGTGTTTTGATGATTAGAACAGCATCATCTGCATGTTCTAAAGCCTGTCAGGTTTCATATGTTACTCCAGCCTGAACTTCTCTTTCGACTCCGACTACATTTTCGTAAAAAAAAAAATCTATGCTAAGGGCGAACAACAAAGGATAAAAATGCTCCTTTTTCAACACGACACTGTTTACACGAAATGCACTTGCAAGACTCCGTCAACATTAACTTTTCTGCTACTTCGTTCGTGGATAATTTCAATTGGAATTACAGCTTTTAAAGGAATGTCCCGGTACCGCAAGAGCCTTCTATATTATTGGTCTATGGACATCGTTAAATGGTTTCGAAAACTGCTGCATACTGTCTTAACACGAATATTTGATCTGTTAAAGGCATCAACCAACTTCTTCATCTCTGTTTTTACCCATTTGTCTCCCAGGTCAGGTCGCCTTTCACTGGCAGCTTACCTGTGATTTATAATTCCCAATAACTTAGCTTTGTTTCCGATTTCCTTCCTCTGCAAAACAGTCAGGTTGGTGTTCGAGGCGTCATTTCAGTTTCGGCTAAAGTCATCTCTGCAGCGATTCCACCAAAGCCTGGTGTTTTCCATTCTTAAGTTTCTGTATTATTGATTCCACTTTCCAAGAACTTTATTATAAAATCATTCAACTCTTCGTCAGCTGATTATATATGACACCTCGTACAATTACTAGACAGTTTTGAAAATATGGAATGAGGTAACAAAGGCCTATAATTAAGAATTGTAAATTATGGATAAGGTACCATCATGATTTCGGATTGGAAAGCTTTGAAGTACTCGGCTAATTATCCATTTTTGTTGCATACAAATTTACCATTTTTTTTCACAGTCACAAATATTACGCATAAATATCGTTTAATATCCAATTCACAACAGTTCGGGAATAAATGACACCCAAGGGAACCCTATTCAGATGACTTGAAATTGAATCTTCCAAAGAATATTATGGTGTTCATTAGAAACAAGTAAGTTGAATCTCACTTATTGAAAAAGAACAAATAAATGAACAAATTAATAAATAGATCAAAATGTAAGTCGATTATTAAAATGGAAGGAGAAATACAATAGGGTGGTAATACACTGCAACTTTGTTTGAACTTCTGAAGTTCCAATCGCAATACATCCTCTGGGAGGCTGTTCCACAATCCAGCGGCGTGAGGAGTAAAGGGTTTCTGGAACTGATAAGTTCAAAAACGAGGCACATTTACTGCATATTGGTGCTGCTGTTCAGCGAATCTGGTTGCTCTCGGCAGGAAAAGGGGATCAGGCACCAACTGTGCATGTGAAAGTTCTACGTTGAAATACAGCTGCCAATATTAGGAAACAGAAACCTACCTCCACGAACAATTATTAAAGAGAGCGAAATCTCTGGCAGAAACAGACTTCCACACTGGAGAACAGTATTCTGGTAAAGGTTCGACAAATGACCTAAAACAGGTTGCATTTTTCTAATAACCGTTATAAATATATGGGGTTTTATGTCCAATACCAAGCTTTCGTGCGGCATTTGTTCAAACTTTCATAAGATGTTTTTCAAAAGTAAGATGCGAGTCAAAAGTTACACCTAGAGTAGTTAAAGCTTCAGACTCATTCAACAGAGTCCCATCCACCTGAAGGGGTGGAACATCTGCATGAGATCTGCTAACCAACAGCGTTTTCGCTGCACTGGAGTTCAGCCTCATACTACACCATTCAGTAATTTGCTCCATGTCACGATTGAGACTAAGGACACTGATTCCTCATAAGTGGAGATTTTCTTAAACCCAGTACAAGTGTTACATCATCGACATTCTGAACAATCTTATTTTCCAGGCCAACAACCATATCACTTATATACACTAAAATAACAGTGGACCAAAAACACTACCCTGTGGAAGTTCAGGAGTATAGAGCGGAGTTTATGATAGAGGCCAAGCGCTGGGACCTATGCAGTCTAAAATTCAGCGCTGAAAAGGAAATTGAGAGTGGGTAGGTTTGAAAGGTGTAACAAGAGGAAATCCTCGCAGTTGCATCATGAAATAATTTGTAGGAGAGATACTAATGGAGTTACAGTCAAAGGAATGAAAGGGACACTGCAAAAAACGTATGGTCACGCCTACAGCGCACCCCGTGAGGTGCGCTGAGGGCACTAACCACCCTCAGGGCCTGAGAAAGTATTTCAGACACACCAGGTCTTGGTCCGCTGAAGATCCCATCAACAGTAACTTGCTGCTGCTGCTACTGCTGTCTACCTTTAATTAACGAAATCTTGATGTAAACCTAAATCATACCCACCCACTCCAAGAGTGAAATTGATAAGTGCCTTGCGACTCACTAACGAAAGCAGCACTCAAATCTATTTGAATGACTCCACACTCAAAACCCTGATCAAGGTTTCTTTGCAAATGGCATGTCGACTCTGTAGGAGCGTCGCAGGTATCTAACTGCTTCCTATATGCTTATCAACTACAATCCTTTAGATTCCACATACTTCTATGGTGACTTAAAAATAAGTTTTTCTGCAACTTGGGAGAGCACAGGGAAAACAGAAACTGGCCTGTAGTTATTGCAGTCTGCAGATATGCCATTCTTTGGAACAGGCACTGCATTAATTAGCTTGAGCTTATCTGCAAAGATACTACGTCAAACTAAAAATCTGTTTACTAATCTTAGGAGACAACACATTAATTTTTTTTTTTTTTTTTTTTTTTTTTTTTTTTTTTAGCGAAAAGCAAACTTTGTAAGAACAGGTTTAGGATGACAAGTTTCAGGGAGAGGGACGTCCCCAGTTGACTGCTGAGCTTCAAAAACTCGATGAAGCAGTTTAGGCTTTTCATTAGAGCCAGTAACCAATCTACCGTCATCTGTAAGTAGTGATGTATTAGAAAACAAGCCTGACCCAAAGATAAATGATGCCAATTTGGTCCACCACAGATGAGGCCGAGTAATTCCTCCAAGTAATTTCTCTCACCTCTAGTATAATACATCCTATTCGCAGCATGGTGAGACTCAACAAAAATGGTGTAATTTCCATGTGAAGATTTCGTCTCCACGTATTGAATTTGGGCTGTTTGTCATGGTAACCTCGTCTATATGTATCACCAAACCATGGCTAGTCATTTGTCTTGAATTTGATGTCCTTTCTAGGGACATACCTCATCAAAATAGCCACCAGCATTTCATTTAACTTCTTCTTTGGCTCTGGATCTGATATGGCATCTAAAATATTCCGTGCCTGACATGCTCCGATAATGCGATCCCATCTGGCTCTAGATTTCGGTTAGACCATTTTTCCAATGGTGGCATTAAGAATATACCGATTGACAGACATGTCCATCTCGGCGGAGCAGTGATCGGCAGTGCCTCATTACTCGCAGGCCTTGGGCTTGACAATAGCTGGAACATCTGTGAGTATAAGGACTAATCTATTACCAGGAATGAGCATGGTGTTACGAAACGGTAGGTATACAAAGTGTAAGCCTGATTGTCTTATTTCATCTTCTTATCAAAAGTGAAACCACCATAGAAAATGAAAAAAATATACGCCATAGAATTTAGGCCTAATGCAAAGCGCTGGGACCTATGAAGTCATTCAGTGCTGAAAGGGAAATTGAGAGTAAAAAGGTTTGAAAGGCGTCACAGGAGGTAAACCTCAAAGCAGTTGCACGATGAATTAATCAATTGTCAGGAGAGGGTGGAGAGTAGGATGGAAGAGAACACAACCGTAGTACAGTAAAAGGATGTAAGGAATTGCAGCTAGGGGCCGAAGGGACGCTGCAAAGAACCGTAAGTAATGCCTACAGTGCACCACATGATGTGCACTGATGGCACTACCCTCCTACGGGGGGGAATAAACAAAATAAGTAGTTTTAACAAGACTGCCACATTACTGCTGTCTCAGTATATTATCAATATTGTTATTATTGATAAATTCATTTCTGTTACACATGTTTAATAATAATAATACAACGGCATCCAGACAGCCATTCTGTTTAATAAAGTTGATTTGAGAGAGGGTCTTCTTCCCAAATAATAATAATAATAATATTATTATTATTATCATTATTAAATTATTATTTTTATTATTTTCTTAACAAGACTAATATAGATAATACTGATGATTTATATATATATATATATATATATATATATATATATCATATATATAAATTTACCTTTTGCATATATATATATATATATATATTATATATATATATATATAAAATTTACCTTTTGCTATATATATATAATTATATATATATATAGATATATATATATATATATATATATTATATATATTTCTATATATATAATATAATATATATATATAAATTTATATATATGTATATATATATATATATATTATATATATATATATTATATATATATACAATATATAATATAAAATAATAAAATATATTTATTATATATATTATATATCTATATATATATTTTATTTATATATATATATGTTTGTATAAAGTTCAGTACCAAGAGATGATAAAAACTGAAACTCTTCGTCATCAGTGACTTGAGGAGTTTGTTTTGAAATGTGAAATAATTTTGTTTTTCTTAATTCCCCGGGGTAACCCAAAGGAGTCAGTTAGTTTCGTTGTGCCTTTGTCCAAAATTCATAAATTCCATTTCCCGCAGTTCAAAACTCTGAGGCCGTGAGTCGCATTCAAGGCATCATTCACTTGAGATTGACGATGGCATTAGATCCCCGCTTTGTACTTCAGTGTCGCTTAACGAACTATATTCAGGTCAAGAATTCCCCGAAAGCAAAATCTGCAATTCTTCAATACCTTTTCACGGATATCGAAATAGACGCATAAATGACGAATGGTTCATCAGCTAGCCATAAATTCAAGTTGGTTTTGTAGAAATGTGAAATATTCATTATTATTCTAGTTCTGAAGGAGGAGAATCGTGAATGCAGATTCGAGCTGTAGTAGTACTACATTCATTATGCAATTGCTTGTTCAGTTCAGCTATGACAGGGATTGTAGTTTAGCTGCTTTATACGTTAAGCAATATGCTTCATCTACGATCTTTGCGAGTGGCTCATTGAGAATGTCAGCCATGAAAGCAGAGTCCGACCATCAACCCCTAGACTTACACAGGTTGTCACCATTTGTCAGGTTTCAACAATTGACGGGAATTCCCTTAGAAGCAGTTGCCTATTTAATTGGCTTTATAAGCTGGCAAAGTGAATAGTACACACACATACTCAATATATATAAATATATATATATATAGATATATAATATTATTATATATATATACATATACATACATACGTATACAAGCACATTCGGTAAAGTTACGCGGAAGATTTGGATCAAGTCCAAAGGAATTTGGCGGATCTTACCACTCTTACATGTAACTAGACGGATATATCTTGTATTTCCTCTTTATTAAATTTAATCTTGAACCTGTATTGCATGAATACAGGTATAAACTGGCGCCTGCCGATGTTCTTTCGTTACAAATTTTCACGGCTACTTACAGCATATTCTCTTACATGAAAATGCATATCTTACAATAACTCATGAAGCCTTTGCAGAAAGGAATGTGATAATAGAGCTGTAAGTAGAACTGAATCAGTAATATCCAAGTGGATCAAAAGAAGATTCACTGTGGAATGCTATTAACCCATCCGCCTGAGTGAGTCAGTAGTCTATTACAAATCCATCTTAAATCGGGAATGAATGACGGACATGAAATACAACTGGCACAAAGAGAATTTCGCCATTTTTGAAGAATAAATTACTGAAATACAAAAGAAAACACGAAAAGGAATTGCATATAAATGTTGTACTTCGCTATATGATGTGTCTAGACCTGTTAGTATTATTATTATTATTTGAGTAGATGAAACCTATTCACATCGAACAAATATACAAGGGCCCCTAACTAGAATTTCAAGCTACCAAAGAACATAATTATCCTAAGAGTTTGTCCAGAACAATCTGTCAAGTTGCTCTTAGTGAAAAACCGTCATAATGAAGCCTTTAGTGAAAAAAACGGTCATAATAAAAAATCGTGAAGATTCGTTATTCAATCATCCATTTGGCTTAAACTTGAACAGTAACCAGTTTGCTGCTCGCAATAGTCTTGCAAGACCTCTTGTTCGTTTCCGTAGTATTTCTTCCAAAAGACAATGAAAGGAATGGAATAGAATATGGAATTGAGGCCAAAGGCCCAGCACTGGGACCTATGAGGTCATTCAGCGCTGAAACGGAAACTGAAAATAGAAAGGTTTGAAGGTGTGACAGGAGGAAAACCTCGAAGCAGTTGCACAATGAAACAATTGTTAGGAGAGGGTGTATAGCAATATGCATGAAAGAGGATGCGAATGGATGTACAGTAAAAGGAATGAAAGGGGTTGCAGCTACAGGGACCGAAGGGACGCTGCAAAGGACCTTAATTAATGCCTATAGTGCACCGCGTGAGGTGCACTGACGGCACTAATACCTACGGGAAGAGACAATGTAGGTTAGCCTCAACCTGAAGTTCATTTATCTCTTTGGTAAGCCCGTCAAGAATGGAGGCAAAAAAGAAAAAAAGAAAAAAAGAAGTAGGTTTTCAGATTTCAGATACGGATATCCTTTGTCAGATATTCACCAAAGATTTGAATCTGAAAGCGCTCAGAGAGCATACTCGAACTCTAGCCCCACCAACGTCTTGCAAAATCTGGGTCTGTATACGCGATCCAGGTCCATTTCAGAATCATCCACGAAATATCAATTGAAGAGGAGAAAAAGACAACATGACTGTTGAACACAACCTTCGTCCAACTTTCTTGAAAGTAGCCATAGACAAAAGTATCAGTTTATCGAAGTAATCTTCAGTCTTGGAAGGAGATCAAATGTTTAGCAAACGAAAAGAAAAAAAAGTGTTATTATCTTTGCGTGCATGTGCAAATGAGTAAACATTCAAAGACAGAATTTCAGCGTATTTCTGAAATGTTACATATTGGCTCCCCTATGTAATAGTAGCTACTTCTTAAATCTTTCCATCTCCGCGTCCTTAGGAGGCAGTTCTTTGTTGTCAGGAGGGAATTAGGCCGCGATTTTTTTCGTTCATTAATCTTATGTTTTTATTATTATCAAAATGTTGCAGATGTTCGTATTACTTATGTTACTTTAAAATATACATTCACTAATTCAATAACAGTTTATTCTCTCATGCTGGTTGTGGGTCGATTCACAGGGGCGTTAGCCCCTGCCGTAGGGAGAGAGAGAAAGAGAGAGAGAGGGGGGAGGGGCGATTACTGAAATTGGCAGCTAAGCTTAACGGTCTGGTGCAAGCGGCACTGGTTCAAAATAAAGTTCAAATGCCCACTGAATGAGTACATACATTTGTTACTAGTAAGAAAATGTAGAGTACGCTACTTTTTTTCATTAATAATTCATATTATTTCTATATTTTGCTAAATACATGAAAATATTGCTGAGTTTTCGTATGCAAAAGGTAAATTTTAAGGTGATCACGAATTCACTCTTAGATCGGACCCTCAAGATACGTTGCATGTTTCAGTGACATTCTTTCAATTTTTTTCTTTTTTACCAGACAAGGAAGTTAACGTTGCGTTCAACACTTTTTTTTTCTAGACATGGGACCGACATGAATGCAAAAACACGTCATGACAGAGTAGAACATCGTATTATCGGCTGATTCAACATACATGATTGGGTTGCTCAGAGTCGGTCCAAGGCATACGCGAACTAAGCGGCAGCTTGGCCGCGCCCCCGCCTCAAACAGCGTTTGGAAAATATTAAATTAATTGAAATTAGAAAAGCAATTAAACGGTTTAACTTATTTTATCGTAAATGTACAATCTTGTCTGCTGATTTGTTCCGTTACAAATATAAGTTCAAAATGCCACATATTACGTCACCCTGAAATTTAAAAAGTGCAAATAATACTGGACCATATTGTGAATTTGCTATCCCTATTGGTGAGTGCTGCCTTCATAGTGCATGAAATGATCAAGTATTCAAGCATAAGTAATAATTAAAAGCACCGGTGGATCACTCCAGAAGGAATTGTCAAAGAAGTAAGATCTCACCACAATTTTAGCTATGCTAAAGGAGTCATCTTCCACCAGGAGTTGTATGAATTTTCAGAGGAGGAAATCCTCCTAATGTTTGGAGAGTATTTAAAGTCTCTAGGTCTTCCATGGTTATTTTGACGTTTTATGAAGACTTACCAAATTCCATTGAAGTAGAAAAGGAAATAATTAATATTCATCCCTTTAAGACCCGGTCACTTCAGTGTATCAACTGCTTTGGTTATGGTCATCCATCCCGGGTATATTCTATAAGACCTAAGCTCTGTGGCACATGCTGTCTCCCAGAGCATGGAGCATACAGTTAAATTGTATCAACTACAATTTAACTGTATTGAACATACTCCCGGAGATAGGAATTGTGAATCGTACAAGGATGAACAGGAAGCCCATGCAGAGCACATTAAGTGTGGGATATGCAAAGAAACTCTTAGCTAGGACAACTAAATATAGCGATGTGGTGAGACAGAAGTATAGCAATTCTAGTTCCCTCAGCAAACAACCACTACTAAAGAAAGAATCTAGTCCTTCTATAAGTAATCTAGCTCCTCAGCCTAGGCAAAGGAACTCCATCCCTCGAAAGAATGAGCTTCCTGATTCAGAGCTTGACATTGTTCAAGCTCCAGATGCTTCCTCTGTGGGAGCTTCTCAAACCCCCTCTTTAGGGGCGCTTCAGATTTCCATCGAAGCCTCCCTAGCCTCACCTTTAGAGGCATCCCAGGCAATCTCACTCCCAGATTTAGGGAATCCTCCACAAGAGAGACTGCGGGCTTCAGTATCTCATGTGGCAGAGGTACATCCTGTAAATATAGAATATGAAATGGCAAGATATAAAAGATTAGGTACCCACTCCACATCTCCTCCTCTGTCGCCTACCCAAACAAGGCAATGCAAACGTAAAATTATGCCATCAAAAAGTTCCGCCTCTGAGAGGCTGAATAGACCACCAAGAAAGACTAGTATGACCAAATCACTCTTTCAAGAGCTTCATATTCTTCATTTGGTCAGCCAACTAAAAATCTCTCTTCATAACGACATCATTTGACATCCTGCAAAGGAATTGTAAAGGACTGCGTACACGCACATGAGAGCTAAAAGTCTTGTTAAGAGAGAGAAATCCTGGTATAGTGTGTGTGCAAGAAACCAAATTAGACCCAGAGTTTTTTAATCCTGGGGTTAACTACGAGGGTTTCTCCTCGGCTCCTCCTGCCGGTAACCGTGCACTTGGGGGAGTTGCTATTATTGTGAATAAATCTTTGGAATACTCTCAAGTACCACTTTCTACAAATTTACAGGCACTTGCACTAAGGATAATTTAAGACACGCAGATCACTGTCTGTTCCATTTACCTTCCTCCTAGATCTGCTTTTTCAGTGGCTGTCATTCAGTCATTGTTAAATCAATTACCATCACCATTCATGCTTCTAGGAGATTTTAATGCACAAAATCCATTGTGTGCATTAAAATCTCTTAGAAGCGTTAAAATCACCTCCCCATTGTGGGGAGGTGATTCTATAAATAATGGAGGAAAAGTGGTAGAGGAAGTTATTAATAATAATAATAATATTGTGTTTCTTAATAATGGTACGGTGACTTACCATAACTTACATTTTAATTCGTATTCAGCAATAGATTAGAGTATATGTTCCTCAGACAGATTTTAACTGGTCTGTTCATGAATATCTGCACAGTAGTGATCACTTTCCTATCCATTTGAAGTTCGTCAGGATTTTCCTACAGAAACACCACCAAAATGGAAAGTAATGGAAGCAGACTGGGTGAAATATCCGGCAGGTATAAGATCAGACAAATCTTATGATTCTTTTAAATGCCACTTAGAAGCATACGACTAGTTTTCATATACGGTGCTAACGAGTACAGAGGCTGCTATACCAAGAACGAGTGGAAAACTACGAAGACCTGCTGTCTCTTGGTGTGACAAGAAATGTGCCGTTCTCTGAAAAATTACAAGAAGATACTATAAAGAATATAAGTCATGTGGCACGTCTACTGATAAGATAATATATCAACCAGTTGTGACCAAACAGCGTCGATATTTTCGTAGCAAAAAGAAATACATGGATATTACTACACAAATGTGATTAATTCAAAAACACCATCAAGAGTAGTTTGGAAGAAAGTAAGGAAGGTTGCAGGGAAATTTTCTTTCCCCTAAAACACCCTCATTAAAGGTTGGAGATCCACTGATAACAAGTCTCAAAGATGTAGCTGAATACCAAGGTCAGCACTTTTCCAAAATCTCAAGTGCAAAAAATTATTCAACCGACTTTTAGAGTATTAGGAACTCCCAGGTTCCTTTAGATTTATCTGGTGGTAATCTTGAAGCTTATAATGCTGAATTCTCTCTGCACGAGGCTCAAGATGCCCTTTCTTCAGTGGATGATACTTCTCTTGGTGAGGATATTGTCCTGTGTGTAATGCTTCGACAGTTAATCGAGGAAGCAAAAACGTACCTCTTAAAGATTATTAATAGAATTTGGGATACTGGAATCTTACCAAGAGGATAGAAAATTGCTGTAGCAATTCCAAGTAAAAAACCAAATAAAAATCTCATCAAACTACTAGTTACAGGCCCATAGCTCTTACTAGCTGTGAATGCAAGCTGATGGAGAAGACGATCAAATCTCGTTTAGTCTGGCATTTAGCAACACACAAATGACTTTCTCCACTCCAGTATGGCTTTCGCAAAAACAGATCTACCCTTGACCCTTTGCTAAGACTTTCTAACCAAATTCAACAGGGCTTCGTAAACCAGTGCCAGATAATTGGTGTATTCTTGGACTTAGAAAAAGCGTATGATACAACATGGCGTCATGGAATTGTTAAGCAGCTGCATGAATTAGGCATAAAAGGAAATACGATTATGTTCATTAACTCCTTTTTAACAGACCGGTTTATAAGAGTAAGTATAAGAAATAGTTTGTTTTCTCCATTCAAACTGGGTGTTCCACAGGGTAGTGTGCTGAGTGTAACTTGCTTTGCTGTTGCCATTGATAGCATCGTCAATGAAATTTCAAATCCTGTACGGGTCTCACTTTTTGTTGATGATCTAGCTATTTATTGCGGTGCATATGATGCTGAATCGGCTTGCAGGTATTTACAAAAATCCATCAACTCTATCTCAAGATGGGCAAAACAAAATGGTGTTCGGTTCTCTACAAGTAAGAGTTGGTGTTCGTTTTACTAGTAGACGTCAAGAAGCTGTACCAAATTTGAAACTTGATGGGTCTGTTCTACCATACGCGGATGGCGTTAATTTTTAGGAATGATATTTAATTCCAAACTCACTTGGTCTAAGCATATTGACAATTTAAAGTGCAAAGTAAAGAAATCTCTCAATCTTCTGAAAGTGATCTCTGGCTTTAACTGGGGCGCAGATAAGAAACCTTCGCTACAACTATGTGATGCACTATGTAGTTCAAAGTTGGATTACGGATGCCAGATTTATTCATCAGCATGCAAAAGTAAACTCCACGAACTTGATGTAGTCCAAAATATGGGTTTACGTGTTTGTTCTGGGTCTGTTCCAACATCCCCCGTCGAAAGTCTAGTGGACACGCACCAACGACGTGAAAAGTTAGGCCTCCGATACTTGATGACGATTAAAAGTAATGCTAACAATCCATCAAATAAGGTTATTCATCAACTTGATGCTAGCAAATTCAAGCCAAGATCTTCTGTTCCATTGCAGATCCGGCTAAATGCATCTGTAAATAAAAATTCTATACTGACTCAGAATGTTCATGAATTGGCCCCTTCCAAAATTCCACCTTGGCTCATACCAACAGCTGAACTGAGTAAGAAAAATATAGCCAAAAAGAATACCCCTAATGAAGTAATAAAGTCATTGTTTTTAGAACATGATGAAGTTCATAATAACGACTATAAAATTTGTACAGATGGCTCGAAGTCAAGCGAGGGAGTAGGTTTAGCTGTGGTCACTGATGATTTTTGTTATGTTGCAAAGCTGCCTCCTGCTGCTTCAGTATATACAGCTGAACTGTCTGCCATTGTAAAAGCCCTAGATATAGCATATCATTCAAATAAGAAGTCTTGTGTCATATACTCAGACTGTAAAAGTGCTCTGGAAAGCCTGAACAATTATAATTCTTCCCATCCTTTAGTACCAAAGGCTCAGGTGTGGCTGTTTCGCATTTCGTACAAGCGTAAAACATTATGTTTTTGTTGGACTCCTGGTCATGTTGGGATCCCAGGGAATGAAGAAGCAGACAGAGAAGCAAAGAATGCCTTTACCCAAGGAGAAAAGAGTCCCCCACTTTGATATGAAAATCTCTGTCCGTAATTATATACTAAGAAAGTGGCAGGAGCGATGGTTATCTCCTGTCTTGCTAATAATAAGTTAAAAACGATTAGACCTCAAGTAGGAATTTGGCAATCATCCTATCAAAGCGACAGGAGGACTGAAGTTATTTTAACAAGGTTGAGGATTGGTCACTGCCGACTGACAGTTTTCTTCTTGATGGTGGTAGTGCTCCAGTGTGTGTTCACTGTGATAGCCCTTTGACAGTTGAGCACATTCTGGTTCACTGCACCAGGTATGTAAATGAGAGGCGGATGTATATACCATCTACTATGGGTTTCACAGGCAGTGCGAGCACGTTTTTTGGCAATAACTCTATAATGAACACTCGTATCAGTACGAGATTTTTCTATAGTGTATTACACACAGTGCCGTAATTTATAAGAGTACCTGTCCCTGTACCAAGAGGCAAAAACTCGATTAGCCAGAAAGGGTTACGAACACAACAGCAAAGAGCTCCGTCTACCCTCCCCCCCACCTTCACTACCACCGTCTTCCTTCCTTCACCTTCCCTTCTCTCTCTCTGAAGTTGCTTCAGTTTAAACTTATTTTGTAATTTTTCTATCTATCTGTCTATCTAATAATATACAATGTTGTATATCTAAAGATCCAGTCGGTTGTTAGCTGCAGTTGACTGATTTATTTATGCATTAATCCGCTCATCTCTCTCTCTCTGTGGTAGAGGTACCTACTGTAAATAAAACGATAGACACTATGCTTGATGGTAAAGCGACTTATCGTTATACTTGTGGTTGGTTATCTTCTTTGGAATCCTCATTTGGACTCAGGGTATCAGCAATATAGTACTTGTATTACGAAGGTGAAGAAGATATGTGCCACCACAGAAGTTAACTATCGGCATGGTTGCAGAAATGCGTTTGTCACGCAACTTTTCAGGTTGGTTTGAATAGGTTGTTGGTTATAGTTACTCTGTGTTACAAATAAAGATTGAGTCTTTCTACCGGACATTCATTAGAGTTACAGCCTTGATTATACCGATGCACATAATTTTACGTCAAATGTTTATGTATATATTAGGGTATATATATATATATATATATATATATATATATATATATATATATGTGTGTGTGTGTGTGTGTGTGTGTGTAGATTTGTATATATTTTTGTGCATCGGTATAATCAAGGCTATAACTCTAATGAATGTCTTTCTAATTGATTTGTAACAATGAATGTCCGGTAGAAAGACTCAATTTTTATTTGTAACAGAGTAACTATAACCAGTTACCTATTCAAACTAATCGAAGGCAATAAGCGACTTCTCATCCCTAAAAAAGTCGAAAAGTTGCGAGACAAACGCATTTCTGCAACCATGTCGACAGTTAACTTCCGTGGTGGCCATATCTTCTTCACCTTCGTAATGCAATGCTCTATTGTGATACCCTGAGTCCAAGTGAGGATTACGAAGAAGGTAACCAACCACAAGTATAACGTTAAGTCGCTTTAAAATAAATCATAGTGTCTATCGTTTTACTAATCCACCATACATTCAGATATCTCTCACTCTGATAACTATTTACAGTAGGTACCTCTACCACAGAGAGAGAGAGATGAGCGGATCAATGCATAAATAAATCAGTCAACTGGCAGCTAACAACCGACTAGATCGTTAGATGTATACAACATTGTATATTATTAGATAGATAGAAAAAATACAATAAGTTTAAACTGAAGCAACTTTCAGAAAGAGAGAAGGGAAGGTGAAGGAGGACGGAGGGGCTGGTGGTGGGGGTGGGGGGAGAGGATAGGCGGAGCTCTTCACTGTTGTGTTCGTAACCCTTTCTGTCTAATCGAGTTTCTGCCTCTTTGTACAGGGACAATTGTCTTTATTCTTTACCATTAGTGATTCATGATACTCTCATAAATTACGGCACTGGGTGTAATACACTATAACAAAATCTCGTACTGATACGAGTGTTCGTTACAGAGTTATTGTAAAAAAACGTGCTTGCACTGTCTGTGAAACCCACAGTAGATGGTAAAACTATATCTGTAATTTTAGGAGACAATATCGATATTGGCCCTGTTATGAGTTTGTTAAAGGCTTGTGGATTGTATAAAATATCTTGTAATTCTATATAGACAATTTTTTTTCTTATCTTATTTATGGGAGCTTTTAATTCCATTAGAAATCAAATGTATCGATTTTACTTTTTAAACATCGATTATTATTGTATCTATTTTAAACTCGCTGTTTACACAATTCCCATTAAACTGATTACTTATATAATTTCCATTAAACTCATTATTTCCCATTTTCATTCATTGTCATCATAGCGCTGAATGACTCTGTGGGTCCCAGTGCTTGGCTTTATTCCTAAACAACATATTCCATTCCATGATGGAGGAAACGTTTCTGTCGGCCAGTTTATAACAAAGGAAAGGCAAGCGGAAGGAAGACAAGTACGCCTACTTCAAACGAAGATGCAGACTAGCTAGTTTTAAAAATGAAGAACGGTTGTAGGTATCAGCATCTGCGATGATTACCCCCGCCAGCAACGGGGCTATCGAAGTTTCTGTAATCCCACTTCATTGTCCATAAGATGTTTCTACACGTTCTTGATGATGGACTTCCGTGCAGTTTTGCGGAAGGGTCGGGGCCTTTGAGATGTGGTGAGTCGGCGTGGAGTTTCATGGATTTAGACTTTCCAAATACGTTAGCCTTTTCCGTGTGCAGCGATTTGAACGTCCGTCAAGAGCTAAAATCGGTTCGCGTGCCGTCAGTTCCACGCTTATCTTTCTTTTCGATTCTATTTCAAAGTCGTAATTTTTTTTTTTATGCTACCACCTGTGAAAATCCATAACGTGGCAACGTGCACGCAATGTTAGTTTACTTTAAATTCTATAAATTTGTCTTTACTCTGACGATTTTATGCATGTACATCTCTACTGAACTGATGACTATACCCGACTCTGGTATAACTTACTGATTGATCTTGCTTGTTGACATACGGAAGGGAGGGATTCCTTCATCTGAACGAGAGAGAGAGAGAGAGAGAGAGAGAGAGAGAGAGAGAGTGTTTATCATTTTTTCAAGGCCCATGCCGTCTGTTTGCGTGTCTACGAATCATGAATGAATGAAATGCTTCCACGCTACATCTAGCGAAAAAGCGATATATAGTTTTTTGTAAGCGCCTGTATAACTATACCGATTGATTGCATTGGAGGTTTTCTTTTTTAAACACAATAACCAACTTTGTACAACTGTAATAGGATAATAACTTATTAAATAATATGAAGTGTTCATGACGGATTAACTCTAAAATGCAAATTATACATAATACGCACGAGGTTACAAACCTCTTCATGATAATGTTTTTCGCGAGAATATTTTTATGAAAGTTTGTTTGTATGTTACCGTGTTATGTATTAGCTGATGCTTCCGCTCTACTTTTGTTTTTACGGGCTACTGTATAAGCAAGAGCCCGTGCTGGCATAAGGTCAGCTGAATCTAAAACAACATACTTTTGTCTTGTTTTGTTTTGTGAAGGCCTACATATTTTATGTACACTATTTTCCAGTAATCTTGATTATTTATTTATTAATAATTTGTTGATTTTTCCGATATGGGGATGTCGTTTACAGCTATGTCTACTAGTACATCTTTATTTGCTTTGAATTTTTTACTTGCGGCACTTTCGTTTCTTTTCATTTGTCAAGGTTCGATGAAACAAAATGTTTACCGATTAGACAAGGATTCATTCCGGTCTTCCTCCCCCAATGTGCTGTAATGAGGATATGTTTCACCTACTTTTGTTTTGGTTTTCTTAATCTGTTACGATTTTCCCTCTCGCACATTATATGTCGATGTCATCTATACTACTGCTGCAGACATCTGCAGGTCTGTAGACAGAAGAAGGAATGCAACATTTCTGACCACTGGCCGAGTTAGTTACTCGTATTACTCAAGAACCAAAGCTTACTAGCCTCGACCGACGGAAAGGCTGGAATGCTTCCCAGATTCGCTCACACCCGTCAGTTTTTTCCTGCCATTCTGTAGACCTTGATCAAATGATCACAGAAAGCGGCCGATCGAATTAAGTAAAATTCTATAGAGGGCCGGGCTGTAGGTTAAGGAAGAACCGATCAGACTATGACATAAGTCCGGATTCTGATGCAGTTCCAAGGGTTACCTTCGGCGTTAAAGGAAATTGTATGCGTTCCGAGTTATTCGTCTCCATATGGAGAAAATAGCGTTGTTTATAAACTCCGACTAAATTAGCACAAATTCCTAATAAATAAAGAAATTCCTTCTATCAGCGGATGAGGTTCGTCCCTAACACAGGATGGTTCTCTGAAAAAAATTATCATTATTTCTATTTCGGCTGTTTCCCTGTACGGGGTCATAAGTGTAGTTTTTGCTTAATTCCTTCTAGACAAAATCTTTGTGTGTCCCATTCCCATGATTTCATGGGCCTTCATAATGGCCTTCGTCCTGTTTCTTCCATACAGCGTTTCATCATTTCTCATCACATGTCTAAACCATCTGTCCTGGAGATCTCACAGTTTACCAGCCATTAAACACCAAATCTCAACCGGAGTCCGCTCAGCGGTTAGGATTTTTCCACCGCACTCCAACCATAAACCACTTTGAAACTACTTTTTTTTTTTTTTTTTTTTTTTTTTTTATCAATATTCAAAACTACTGGGCGATTGTAGTGGCCGGGCATAACGCACTCGTAAATTAATGCTCTATTTAACAGAAAATTACCATTTTGACATGTTGTCAATGTTTTTTTTTTTTTTCTTACATTTCCTAAGGCTTTCATATCCATAAAAATGTGGTGCTCAACTTCCCTCTTTTTCGCATTTGCTCTAATACATTTTGGTCATAAAAAATATAATTTCCCGTGTATATATTTTGCAATCTTGAGCATACCTTGTACTGCTTTTTACACTCGATACACAGCAATTCTGCGTTCGCTCCTTTACCTTTCCCACAGCATTCGCATGGCTGTTGTCTTGTTAGTGAGGCCCTTTTCTTTTGCCTTCGCTCCAGTTACTGTGAACTTTGTCTTCCTAAGTCAATTCTCAATCCTCTCTCTCAGTTGCCGAGAGCTTTCCTTCCTGCACTTCTCTGTGGATTCCTCTATGACCGCGATAGACAGCCTGGGAACCGGGACTGATCTTCGATGGACACCAACATCTGTCTCAAATTGGTTTCATGCCACCTACCACTGTTTTCATTCCCAGTCTTTCGTGGTGCCCATCTTCTTACATAGAGGTCTGCTTGCTTTTTTACATTTTTCTTCCAGGCTAGATAATGGGGGCGCAAGCAGTTGTAAATATATTTCCTCTTTCCCAAAACAATAGAGCCAAATCTTAGTAGGTTTGTACAGGAAAACTATCTTTTCTTTTAATATGACAATGGTATGTATGTATGTATGTACGAGTATGTCTGACTGTATGTATGCACCAGAAAGGAAGTAAAATATCGGTTGTTTTTTCTAGGCAGCTGACATCTATTAAGGAAACAAAAGCTTCCCGGTCTTGCTATGTAGCACATCTGCATACGAGAAAAGCACCTCCTCTTATACAATGTCACCTGGCCCCTACAACCTACCGACCTTATTGACTTCCTGATTACCATTCTTTTTTTTTAATGTCTTGCTCGTAAAGGAAAGAATAAATTTTTTTGTTTTGTTTTACTCATATTTCATGAAGCGTCAAGGGCGTTCGTGACGGGAGCTTCGAGAAAATCTACTCTTCCTTCATGGAAAAAAAGCAAAGAGGAATATAATGGACGTGAAGGTATGTTATTACTGCTTTGAGGACCCCTAGTTTGAAATACAATAACGCTATAAAGATTTTTTTTTTCTGTTTTATTGACCTTCCTCGATAGTGGGTCTCCGAGTGCGGTGTGGAATACAATATCTGTACGTCAAACCACACAGAAAAGGTGGTTTTAAGATTCCTATTCTCATGATTCAATTTCGAGCTAAAGGAGACCTAAGATCTAACCAAAAGCAACATGGCAATTCCACTGCAGTGCTGCTAAATCAGGAGATCCGAATGCGACCTCGAAAATGATGGCTCATCTGTGTCTGGCGGCAATGTTATCACACAATAAACACCTTTGATTTCATGGAAATTCTGTAGAACCCACAGCCATTTAGCAGCGCAAATAGATCGAATAATCACCTGTCAGAATACTGAGCTTTTCACCTACAGATGCCATCGTCTCTGCCGTTCAATAATAAAGCAGATCTCCCAAAGGCGACTATCATTAAGGTCGTCTTGGTGCAAAAGAATGCATTATCGGCTGCCTTCCTTGTGGCACAGATTCCACTACATTACACGACTCATAAAAGCTTTTCTTTTATGGACCCAGAAAATACATTACATTATATACGGTCAAGTGAGATGTTCCTTGTTCATATATATACATTATTGAAAAACCTGAGGCCACATCATACTCCACGTGTTTTCAGCTGATTTAGTGACTGGGTTCACCCGAAGACTTGGATTATAATTGTAGTGGTATATGTGGCATTAGCTAGTAATTTGAGGTAGATGTGCTCTACACACACACACATACACACACACACACACACACACACACACACACACACACACACACACATATATATATATATATATATATATTATATAATATATATATATATATATATATATTATATATATATATGTATATACATATATGTTATATACCTATATATATATATATATATAGATATAATATGTATATAATATATGTTATATATCCTATATTATATATATATATCTATATATATATATATATAATTATATATATATAGATATATATGTATATTACATATAGTTATATATACTATATATATATATATATATAGATAATATAGATATATATATATATATTTATATATATATAGAATTATAGATATATATGAATCACTGACCGGCTAAAACTATCTAAGAAGCAGAGAGACACCCGACGCTTCGAACGCCAAACCATTGAATCAGCAAAAAGAACCCCGAGTTGCCTGTGACATAATTATAACCCCTTTTCCTACCAAAAAATATATGTCTAAGTAGTCACCCGTCTCTTCGTTAGCATACCTACAGCCTATAAAATGTATAAAAAGCTTCTTAAATGCTGCCACCAATAACTATAACCCCCCCCTAACAAAACTACACAAATGACAACTCTTACCTGTTGGTAGCAGGTGCCCTCTCTCTGCAAACATTGTCAACTATGCTAATAAGCTCACATAAATACAATAATATGTTATTTATTACCCAAAACAGATGAACATAAAATAGAACAAAATGATTAATAAGTCATGATTTTAAAAAACCCAAGTCTGCCCCACAAAGAACTATAAATTATCATTCCACTCTCCTGGATTAGTCTAAGTAATCACTCCATAGTCTCAAATTGTCAACTGCTACATTTTAAGTCAGGCTTAGAGAATCCCGTTTCTGGAACAGTGATATGGGACCCATCTGTAACAAGAGATATATTCATTATATTCCCTACTATACAATGTTAAATAAATGTATACACTTCACACTTCTCTCTTTTCAAAGGCAACTGTTTCTAAGTCATTTAAATATGTGCCATACCTTGAGATGGGCTTTTCCTCAACACCTGGTGTCGTCTCGACCGTCTTTCTTCTTATCTCAAAGGAATGTGTCTTTCCCTTAAGTGCCTCGAGCGGCCGGACCTGTTATGCACGTATAAACGAATGTACATATCTACCACAACCCAAAATCGCCCGTGGCAACAGCCTGAACAGCCAACAGCCCAAAATGCACACACATCAGATTCCTTCGTCCAAGGAAGGCTATCTCTAGGCGCACCTTGTCTTCAAGCCAGGGAAGCTGACACAACATGTAATTCACTAACACATCAATTCATACCTATAATATATATATATATATATCATAATCCTTTCACGTAAAAAACTGCCAACAGAAACAGAAACACACCATGATCCTCATTGAAGAGCGATAAATAATAAATATATTACCTCTGTGATTCCATATGCGAGGAGAGCCATTATACGTATAAACTGACAAGGAAATTGTTCACTGAAGTGATTTGGATGCAACTGCCGTTTTCTTTTAGTCCGGTCGTTGAGCTGAAAACAGTGAGCCTGCTCAGATGCTTGTATAAAGTCACTAGAAAAATGACCCATGATTCTGCCATTTTTTTACCCCAAGTCAAAATGGCGGCAGCAGCTATGCAGTCCAAACTTTGTGGCAGCCGAAAAGCAAGTTTTATAGCTCATCTGAAAAGAAATTTAATGGAGATGCATTTTCATCTGAACAATCATGACCCTAAGATAACTACATTTCAAAGTACATGCTATTAAGTAAAGGTGTTTTTCACCATAATTTATGGCTGAACTGTCTTATTTTTCTTTGAGATGGCAGCTCGAAGCGAGATGGAGGATTCCTTAAAATGTGCGTTATGTAAGAGTGGATTCGCAGGAGCAGTTGTAGTTCACCAGAAAGGTTTGACAACAGTGATCAGAGTTGTGGAGAAAGAAACATGGAAGGTTTGAAGAAGATTTTGCAACAAACTGAAGGCGCTTCTAAAAACATTCTTGTTCATCATGGCTGCCGTCGAAGCTTTGTGGACAAACAAAAACAATCTGATGAGGGAACTTTTCCAGTAAACAACTCAAGATCATCTTTGGAAATTTCTTTTAACAGGAAATGACATTGCTTTTTGTACAGAGAAAAGGCTGACTTGCGACACCGAGAGGCTCTAAGAGGTAATGTCATAATTTACTTTCTTAATTTTATCTCTATCTCGGTGTCGCAAGTCAGCCTTTTCTCCACACAAAAGGCAATGTCATTTTCTGTTCAAAGAAATTTCCAAAGATGATCTTAAGGTTTTTACGAGAAAAGTTCGTTTGCCCACAAAGCTTCGACGGCAGCCATGAGGAACAAGAATGTTTTCAGAAGCGCCTTCAGTTTGTTGCAAAATCTTGTTCAAACCTTCCATGTTTCTTTCTCCACAACTCTGATCACTGTTGTCAAACCTTTCTGGTGAACTACAACTGCTCCTGCGAATCCACTCTTACATAACGCACATTTTAAGGAATCCTCCATCTCGCTTCGAGCTGCCATCTCAAAGAAAAATAAGAAAGTTAAGTCAAAAATTATGATGAAGAACACCTTAATTAACAGTATATACTATGAAATGCAGTTATTTTAGGGACACGTTTTGAGATGAAAATGAAATCTACATTAAATTACTTTTCAAATGAGCTATAAAACTTGCATTTCGGCTGCCACAAAATTTTGACCGCATGGCAGCTGCCGCCATTTTGAATTGGGGTAAAAAATGAGGTTCCCCCATGGCAGTCATGGGGGCTTTTATTCTGGTGCCTTTATACAACCATCTGGTCAGTCTGACCAATTTTTAGCTTGATACTATTATTTCCTGGGTCAATTTCAGTCTTGGTAACTGTTGTTAAGTTCTTCATTTATAACTCTCGTGGAAATACTTGAATAACTGAGGTCTCTATCTGTCGTAAGTGAATAACAACTGGTAAGCTAATACTCAGAGAGCGAGTGTGACTGTAACTGATCGTGATGGCTTTGATTTGATTTGATTTGAATTATATAGATTTTTGGCATTATGCCAAGCACTGGGGCAACTAAGGCCACACAGCGCCGAAACAGGAATTGACAGTAAAAGGTTACCAAGGTGTTACAGGAGAGGGTGGACAATAAGATTGAAGAAAGAATATGAACGGAGGTACAGTAAAAGGAATGAAAATAGTTGCAGCTAGGAGCCGAAGGGACGCTGCAAAGAAGTAATGCCTACATTGCACCGAATGAGGTGCACTGACGGCACTACCCCTCTACGGGGCTGATCGTGATGGCTACTGAGATAATGCTTCTTTAAGAAGTAACTCGACAACGACAACAACAATAATAATAATAATAATAATAATAATAATAATAATAATAATAATAATAATGGAGTTCGAAGGTGGAATACAGCATCTAAATTTCCCTTCATATCTGCGCTATCACTGATTTTGGGCACTGGTTCTATTTGGACCGGTTCTACTTGTCTTAGAGTAATGAACGGCTTGAGAAAAGGATGAACTGTATGGTACTTATGAAATCTGTGAAACAAAAGCTTTGCAAGAGAGTACCACGAGTGAAGGTCGTCAACTTTCATTAATTTTCGTTCGGAAAGATGGCAAAAAGGCTTCACGTGTCCCTCGTTCAGCTCTGGCGAACCTGGCGACCAAAATAGTCATCAAGACGATAGTTATACGATAATATTTTAGTTCACGGGGTCACTGTAGGAGCTGATCGAATATTAAAAGTTTTTCTAGTATACTGTGGCGATAAGTATACATATACATAGGTATTATTACGCGAAATTACAAGGCTCATAAAATTAAAGATAACAAAAATATTTCACAAATTTCGACGAACAGTATTCTATTCTAGACCAATGTCGGCCTTCTGCATTAATTTTGCTTTTACTGGATATAATTCCGAAAACATGTTAGATTAGAATAAAAGACATTGTAATTTTTTCTACACATTTCACTGTCATTAGTATGAAACTGCCTTCGATCGGTACTGTGTTCCATTAATAAATTCTTACGTAGCAAATAAACAAATATGTCTTGATTGCCAGGTTTGGTAATTGGACTGGCATCTGCCTTCCTGGCAGATGGGATGCAAGAGACACAGATCCTGAAGCTTCCTGAACGGCAGAATTATAACTCATTCAACCAAAGGTAAGATCATTCAATGTTAATACGTGCATCATTATCCATCCCCAGTAGCCTGTCAATGTCATTACATACATCAGATCCATCCCCAGTAGCCCGTCAATGTTGATAAGTATATAAGACCTAGGAAAGCGATATGAACGGCGATAAGTTACAGGGGTCGAAGATACGTAATTAAGTTAGTTATTCTGATTATTCATGATGGAAACTCTAACCACTTGTCTTAGAAAGACCGAGTTTTCGGAGCTCTAGTTGATTGAGTCGGAGCAAGACGCACCAACCATAGCGCATGCGCCTTGTATCACAAAAATACCATTCGAGATACAAGTGAGTACATAATATTGCTTCTGAAAATGTTCTTTTTTTCCTTGTATTTCATGATTATAGCCTCTTCAGTTTTCTCTCCTACTAATAAAGGTGTTCATAATTTATTTGTTCACCATAAAAATGTTATTTAATGGAAAAAAGGAATAACTAAAATGTATGAAAGGTGCTCCGTGGAATGGCGAGTTTTTAATATGGTTGAAATTATAATAAGAATAAGAGTTCTTCGACTACATACATATATACATATAACACGTATATATAATATATATATATACACACACACACATATATGTATATATATATATATATGTGTGTGTGTGTGTGTGTGTGTGTGTGTTTGTAAATAAATTCTAATGTTAAAACAGGATACGTCTCAAGCATAAAAGGCTCATTAAAACACTGGTTTAAAGCTAAGGACAATATTTCGGTGGACTCACTTCCACCCTTACCAAGTAGTGATAAGAGCGGAAGTCATATATATATATATATATATATATATATATATATATATATATATATATATATATATATATATATATACCACAGGAAAATGATAGTCAGAAATCCAAGCGCTTTTTCGTCTTTACCCAGACATTGTCAGGAACGAATGAAATACAATTGGAGAGAAAGTTATCAGGTAAACAACAGATCAAAAATACCAGATGGTTAATTGTCAAAAAGGTAAAAGTTAAAGAGATAATCCGGGATTATCGGATATCACACGGTCACAAACCAAAACATAGATTTAACCCTAACAGAAACTACAAAGTATCCGTACAGTCCAAAGCATGTAAAAACTGAATATATTAATTTTGTTGCTTATATTTATCTACAACTTTTTTCATTTTGAAGGCATCAAGTTTAAATAAGCCAAGACTTAAATTTAGAACATTTCTATTATTTGACTTGATGAAACAAGATTCAATGATATTCCTTTTAACTGTGTCATTACATGGGATTAAGGCTCTTGCTTGACTCCAGTTAATAGGATGATCTAAATCTCTCATATTTACGAATAATGCATTCGATATTTGCCCAGTTGTAGATAAATATAAGGAACAAAATTAATATATTCAGTTTTTACATGTTTTGGACTGTACGGATACTTTGTAGTTTCTGTTAGGGTTAAATCTATGTTTTGGTTTGTGACTGTGTGATATCCGATAATCCCGGATTATCTCTTTAACTTTTACCCTTTTGACAATTAACCATCTGGTATTTTTGATCTGTTGTTTACCTGATAACTTTCTCTCCAATTGTATTTCATTCGTTCCTTGACAATATCTTAGTAAAGACGAAAGTCCTTGGATTTCTGACTATTCGCTTATTTAATGAATTCACGTGCATCTACTGTGATTTTTTAAAATATAATATATAATAATATTATTATATATATTATATATTATATAATATAAATATTATTAATATAAATATATATATTTATATATATATAATATATATATATATATATATATATATATATATATATATATAGATATATATATATATATATATAAATATATATATATATATATATATATAAATATATATAATATATATATATATCATATATATATATATATATAAACTTCAGTTTTTCCAACAGCACAGTCGGAACCATGAAATTCAACGCGATAACGCAGTTCCCCTCGACCAGCTTTATTAAGAAAACCATGATGCCTGACACGATGACACAGTTCCTCGATTTCCTCATTTCGAAGTCACCTATGCATCAAATGTATCTTCTCTACGATGACAATTTCAAAGGTTTGAAAACTGCTCGTTTCATTGTCTTGGCAGAAATAGGTGTCCCGAAAATTCATGTTCCGGCGAGAGAGAGAGAGAGAGAGAGAGTTTCATTTGTAGTTCTTCCGACGTGTGTTTACTATATTGCTTTATCTAAGCTTAGATAACCATGTTCCCTGGGCTCTACATTTCAACCGGAAAAGAGGCTTACTTTATATAAAACATTCGGGAGATTTTGGCTATTCTGTGAAGCACCAGAGGGTTCCTGGTAACATCAGGGACCAAAGCATCTTTTAATCAAATTGCTTTGGATTGGGCTTCAAGAAAGGCACACTACAAAGTTCTTACTTCCTACAACTCCATGAAGATACCGAATCTATCCTTGGTTTATGGTTAAATTTAGAATGGATTCCGTATCTTCAAGGAGCTTTCTAAAGCATGAACCTTACTGTGTGTCTTTTTTAACAGAACTAAATCAAAATCATTCGATTAAAAGAACCTCCGGAATTGACGGAGGGAATCTCTGACGCCTGGTGCTGCCAGGTTCTGTAGAAATGTGGAAGAGACAGGGCACCCCTTCTGACTAATCTGCCTCCCACCCATTTCATGCAGGGCATTTGTCGTTGAATGATGATTTTTTAAATTGTTGAATGCATGGCATGGTGGTCAAAATGAGTGTAATATATTTCTTTTTAAGAAGCCGATAGTGTTGGCACCCTGGTACTACACTCATCTAGCTCAGTTCAAAAGGGAACACTGAAAGAAAGGGTAAATAAAGGAAAAGAGTAAAACTCCTAATACCGGTAGATCATAAGACAGGAGATTCTCAGCAAAAATAACAAGGCATGATCCGACCTCCAGCTTACTCAGAACACGTGAAAGATTTTGCCCCCACACATATGCTGTAAACATTATATTCCTAACTTTTAATGTAAATCAAAACGTGCTATATTCTACGGTCAAACGAAAATTAAAATAAATAAAAGCTATATTTTATTATAAATAATTTTTCTGTTCTGTTTAACATACACATTATTTTTTACATTTTCATTCTAATGAATAAATCATAAATATCCTTTCCTACAATTCCTGTATCTTTAACTCAACGCAAAACACATTTTTCAGGCCTTTTAAGGCTCTTTCATAGACCTTTCCTACCCCGCCTAACAAGAACAAAAACACCAACAACAATAACAAAGTAGTTTGTAGGCTTACTCCCCAAGTAAGCGGAAAAAATTCCAAGTGCATAACTGCGCTTTGAACATCGAAACTGATTGGTGCTGATATCAAATGACTAAGCTTTGGGGAAATGAAGTTGGGATAGTTCTGAAACGTAATTAGATTGACCATGATCTCAAAAATAAAAATTTTCAGGTGTGGACAACCTTTTGAAGTCATACTCGGGAAGTGGGACCAAGGTCACAGTGACCGAGATCTCTTCTGGCCTGAAGGAATTCGCTGATGCCGTGAAAGCTCCGCTGACGGGCACCCAAGTGGGAAGGAGGCACCTTTTGCTCATTTGTTCGAAAGAGAATGTTGCAAAGACGTTTGAAATGGTGAGTAGAACACCTAAACATTATGCACTCACAAACAAGAGACAACATCTACTGCATTTTTATTAATACTATTATCATTATTGGAGGAAGACCTTCTTTGATGCAAACTTCGTTGAAAAGAATGACAACTCTGTATGCCGTTGAGCTTTTATGTTAACATTGAAAGAAGGTGAATGGAACCAGGGGGTACTTGCAGGGAATTATAATCATGAAGATTGTTACATTGTTTTCAACAGTTGTAGCTTACAAAGGAGGAGCAGGTGAAGTTGCATTGGCAGCTACAAGCATTAAATACATGCATAAAGAAAAAAAACAAATTATATCATTTTATTTTCAGTGTCTATATCAATATTTTACTTGTGCGTGGGTACATATTGTTATAAAAATCTGATTATAGCTTTGACATTTACACATTATTCTATACAAGGGGGCACGTGACCAGGCGTCACCCACCCCTTGAATCCGCCACTGGGTGGTCCATGCCACTGTTGAGGATTGTGGTGATCCTCATCTGCTAGTGTTGGAGGGCATTACTGTGTTCCCTCGTGAAGGGTTGGTGCACTGCCCTTTTTGTATGAAAGGAGGGCAATCCTCATGAAAAGGAGTCATTATCATACCAATGTTAGAATGGTGGCATCCAGTCTCATGCCACAGTACTGACAGACCACTCGTCTCCTCTTCATGGGATGGCTGCTAACAGAGAAGCTGTTCTTCAAAAGGCACTAGGAAGTCATCTGATCCTTATAATAGATCATAAGGTCAACTGTTGTGTCTACCTCAGCAGGGATTACGCATTGGTGAAAAGACTCTCTACATCTAATGAAGATAACTTGGTACAGCAAGGTGCATGGCCTATTGAGAAATTCTATGGAAGATGCAATGCAAAGTTCATTAGGGATGTAAGGTGTTAGAATTTTATTGAATGTCTTGGCCATTTGGTAAGTTGGCATTGGGCACTGACTGATTATGGGGCATACAGGGTTGTTATCTTTTTACGTTGTCATAGATGTAGCCAATGTCACAGTCGCCCATAATTTTGGGAAGGTGCAAAGCATCTATGGCAGTTCTAATTCGTTCAATTATGCTGTTTGCTTCCCTCCTGACTTCGTCAACAGGATTCCTCAAGTGGCTGTAGTACGAACCACGCTCCAACAAAACCTTCACCAGGAGGAGAGGCTGAAGTTCATCAAAGGTGCTGACTGGGCCACGGTCTTCCAGGGAAAAGATGAAGTCGAGGAGAACCTCAGTGTTAGTACATTTATACCAGGCCTAGGTTTCTCCAAGATATGGCAATTTAATGCCATCTGGAGTAAAGCATGTTTGGCGGCAAGGGCCTGATAGTTGAAGAGGTTGAAATATGTATCACTCCTCTTCGCAGGGATACAAAAATGGTTACATATACATTGCACAAGCTTCTTGTGAACTTTGCACCAACGACACACATATTCCCTGTCCCGAAGATACTTAGGGGCAAAGATAATTTCAATCTTATTAGGATGCACTTCTAGGGCATTGGAGTCCTGCTCAAGGTGCTTCAGGTGTGTGTCCCAGAACATCTTTGTTTTTTTACTGCCAATTGGCAATGGGTAAATTGGCAAGGGAACTGAAGTGTGTAGCCAGTATTTCTGGCTTTAGGGTCATGAAGCCGTAGATCAGAATATTTTGCAACAAGATCCTCTTTGAGGCAAAGTTTGTTGAAAAGAACGGCACTCTGTATGCCCATGAGCTTATATTTTGCCTTCTCAACTTGATGTAGAAGTTTCATGCAGGAAATAAATATTCCCTACATGTACCCCTAACACTATTCTCTTCCTTTCAAGGTAGCAAGAACTACCAAAGTGTCAGAATAACAAATGAACTTCAGACTGCTGCTTTATAATTTACCTGCGGAAATGAAGAAACTTTTATGCCAAGCTGACAAAGCAAAATATAAGCTCAACAGCACATACAGAGTTGTCACTCTTATTAAAGACCTTCGCCTCATAGGTCTTCTTCCAAGATATTCTGATCTACGGCTTCATGACACTAATGCCAAAAAATCCAGGGACACAGCAATTTTGTTGCCATCTCGTCCATTGATAGTTGACAATCAAGAAACATGAACAGGATCAGATGTTCGCCCACTTGAAGTGCCTCAGGTAGGACTGGGATGCCCTCAGAGTGCATCCCAATAAAGCTGAAATCCCCCTTGCCCTTGAGTCTCTTAAAGACAGTTCATCGGCACACACTTCACATGAAGGATGATGACCATCTTCATATCCATGCAAGGAGGGGCAACATGCATTTCAACCTCACCGACTACCAGCCCTCTGCAATCAAACATGTCTTACCCCAGATGGGGTTTAAATGCCACGTCTAGGAAAAATGTGTGGCACCAAACATGTTGAAATCTAGGTTTTCCTTGACGCCATCATTTCCAAGGATGACTGCCATCATCAGTACCTCCGATGAACTTCGTCTCCTCCTGGGGAGGCTTTGATGGAGCATGGCTCATATTGTAGCCACTTGATGACAGGAGATGAGATGGGTCGCCAGAGGACTTCAAGAAAGAGAAGACCGTGAATTGCCATGCAGATAAAAAAAGCTGCCTTCATCCTGATTAGATAACAGCAAGTATCTCAGGAAGCTTGACGAAATTCATGGAGATGCACCCATGTTTCACTGAAGTACAAGGAATCTTATCAACAGCATCAGGAGGGAATCAACCACATTATTGAAAGAATTAATGCTGCCATAGATGCTGTACACCTTCCCAAGATTACAGGCGACAATAGCAACTTAAACGCATAAAGCAAATAACCCCCTATGCTCCATAATTAGCCAGTGTCTAATGCTGACTTACCAACTGGCTAAGACATTCAATAAAGTTCTAACACCTTGCATCCATATTGAATTTTGTATTGTATCTTCTGTAGACAGGATATGCACTATGCCATCCCAAGTTATCATCACTTTGTTGGATGCTGAGTCTCTTCACCCATGCGTCCATCAATGAAAACCATAAGGATGATCCTTGACAAGGTCTACAATGACGAATCCTTCTCTACTTTAAACATCCCTGAAGAGTCCCTCCACCACCTGCTGGAGATCTGCATGAAAGAGACTCCTTTCATCAACCAAAAATGATAATTATTGATTCAGATCGACAGTTGACCTTGGTGTACTGTTTGCGAACTTCTACATGGACGTTACTGAGCAGCGCATCTTCAGCAGAATCTCAAAGCTTGCCCTGTATGTTGCTGATGAGGTACAGCTGGAGAAACTTTGTCTAACATTTGAAGAAAAATCAGTCTTCCATCTCACATGCCAGAAAGCTGTTAACAATACTATCCCTTGTGTGTTACCAGCACTCACCACAGCTTTGAGACAAAGGTCTACAGGAAACAATCTGCCATCAGGGCTCTGTCTCAGTGGCAATGGAAAGTCCCCAGGTGAATTCAAAACATCAGTAATAAATGCATACATTAGCCATGCCCTGTCCTACTGCTCATCCTGGTGTGCCACCTCTAACAAACTTGAATACACCACCCACACACTAGTTAACAACAGATATTCTTACTGTCAAGTACTAAGGGTGCTGAGGAAAGGCATTGATAGGTGGTATCATTGGGTGAGCCATGCACCCTGGGGAGGTAAAAGGACCATAAAATTATTCTACAGGGTATGCACGAACACAAGTGTATAAGAAGGACAAGGCAGCCCTGAAGAACATCATCTGGGCTCGTGTAACCCTTGCCTAAGTAGACACAGCAGTTGGTCGTACCATCTATTATCAGGATCAGAAGACCGTCCAGTACCACATAAAGAACAACTCCTCCATCAGCAGCCACCCCATTTAGAGAACAGGAATGGTCTAACAATACTATGCCTATTAGAATGTATGCCGCCACTCTTACAATGGTATGACAATGAATTGCCTTCCTCAAGGGATCGCCTTCCATTCATATGTAAGGGCATTGTACCAACACTGCATGAGGGAACATAACATGGCAATGGCCCCCAATACCAGTAGATATTAAGGATTACCATAATCGATGGTGACATGGACCAAAGCCACAAGTAGGACCTCACCATTCTTTGGTGGAAACCTACTCTAAATGTTACTCGGGAATCCCCCTCCTGCCAATCGCCATTGTTCCTGAGACAACGCTACAGGTGATGTCCCTTCCAAGCCACAAGCAGAGTCCCACAGAACCCACCAATCAGCACTAACATCGGGTAGCAAGACTCGCAGCCAATAGAACTCCTTGAATGTGGCAGACTCTTAAAAACTCGCCCCCTTGTAAACCAGTTTTCAGGTATAAATATTTCCTGCATGTACCCTTGGTGCCATTCAACTCCTTTCTATAGTAGCAAGGACAGCCAAAGTACTGGAATAATGAATGAACTTCGGACAGCTGCTTTATACTGTAATTTACTAGCTGAAAGGTTAAGTTATGATGGTGAACTATAAACAGAATGACATACAGAGTGCCGTTATTATGATTATTATATTATTAGAAGTAGTAGTAGTCATAGTGGTAGTCGTCGTCGAAGTAGACCATCATTTATGTACTGCTATGACAACTATATTTTTCATTTTTCTTGATAGAATTAAATAGAAATTTAAATACTGTTGGATGATAAAGTACTTGAGAATACTATAAAAATACTAAAGAATTACCGCTTTATACAAACTATCTCAACCTTTTCTCCATTGGAAGTCTCCTATTGTATATCCATATTAACGATGCAGGTAGCTGCGGAGAACCTCGAGGACCCTTCGAACTGGTGGATCGTTTTTTCTGAGGATGAAGAAGTAGCCAAGATTATCCTCGACGTCATCAGAGAAGGATCTATGGTGAGTAGATGCTTCTCGAGATGCATAATGAGGGATGAATGGATGGGATACCTGGATTTTTATAAAAATCATTGCAACAAAACTATTTTAATCTGATTTTTAGAAAACTGAATTTTGCTGTCATTCAAACACGTGCACTCAAACACGTGCACACACACACACACATACACGTGTCTGTGTGTATGTATGTGTACGAACGTGCATGAGTAGGGGCGCCAGTGCATTTAAAATGTGTATGATTATATCCAACCCAACTGTATACTACTTGAATGTATTAATGTATAATACCTCATTTTGAACTAATAACATCCTTCTAGGTCATCCTCGTCCAAATAACGAAATTGGGTCAATACAACTTACGTGTGTCAACAATACAGAAAAACAGAAAATTCAGGTAAGCTTTCTTTATTATTCAATTCTCAGTTTGCTATCTTAGAAACTCATTTTGCTTAAACTTTGATGAACAACTTTGTAGCTAATCTCCTTGATTCAGTTCTACCAAAGACAAATTATTATTATTAATCATATACTTTAACAAGTAAGCAGAGTTGAAAGAATTGACGACTATGTGGAGAGAACCAAACGGGAGGGAAGAAAAGAGGAAGTCGAAGTCTTCTCTTTTCCAAGGACCAAACAAAATAATTTCCTACCTGAACTCGAACGTACGAGGGGCGCTTAATAAGTAAAGCAACTTAATGTTTTTCTCTTGGCCAATTTTTGTTAAAAAGTTTTTTATATTTTTGTGTGTGACATCCTTAACCATCCCCACATTATGTCAAGTATTTTCATTACTTTTGGATTGGAAACTGCAGTATGGTTAGCCATCAAACAATGACTGAGGTACTATGTTCCAAACAAAGAGCAGTGATAGAATTGTAACAGAAGCTTTTAGAATGTCTACAGAGACTTTGCAGTGGATAGAAGCGCAGTGAATCATTGGGCGAAGTCCATCATCAAAAGAAGAGGGATGAGGAAAACTTCCTGAGCTCCCGCGGCCTGACTAGCCACACACACCTGTGAAGCGTGCAGTGGTAGAACTAAAGGACACTTACTCGAGATAATTTGGGAATCACAATCAAATAGTAACTCGATGCCCAACTTGGCATCTCTGTCGGTTGTCCCGACACAGTTAGTTGTCCACAAGTTAGGATATTCAAAAGTTAGTACCCGCAGGGTTGATCCGCACATTCCACCATCGCAGGCGCCAGGGCGCGGGATATCAGACAGAACTCCTTGCTCTTCATCTGATGATGATAGACACTTCGCCCATCGATTCTCAGTGTTATTATCCACTGCTAGGTCTTTGTAGGCATTCAACAAACGCCTGTGAACATTTGGCATGGTCTCTCTTTTCTTTTCTTTTTTCTGCCAGAAGAAATGCTGTCACTGCTCTTTTTTGTTTGAAACGCACCTCAGTCACAGACGCCCTTCTGATAGTTGTTTATACTGCAGCCGTCCATAAGAAATCAATAAAAATACAAGACATAACGTAGGAATTGTTAAGGATGTCACACAAAGAGTTTAAAGTTTTTAGAATGACCATTGGCAGAGAAAAATATTATGTTACGCCTTACTTATTGAATGCGCATCGTAAATTAAACAGTTATTTACTGCGACAACAAGTTTGAGTAACTTAATTACAAGAAATTCACTTGAAAAATGATTGAACAAATGCAAAGTATTTGCAGTTGAGCGTCCTTTCGAAGGAAATGCTTGGATATATATATACGAGGTCCATTCAAAAAGTATCCGACCTTGGTTCATAAAAGGACAAATAATTCACCAATCAGCAAATTAGTTTTGTGGGAGTTGACAGCACTCTTACTGCGCATGCGTGTAAATTTTAAAAGCTCTAGTGTGTGGCAGTACCCCACTGTGAGGGCTAGAGTGCAGACGTCCAGCACAAGCTCGTCGGATTATCGTCCTTACACAACATGTTGGAGCGCATCGAGCAGCGCTACTGCATTAAGTTCTACTACGACCTTGGTGATACACAAGTGCAAACTATCCAGAAGATTCAGCAAGCCTTTGGCGATGAAGCCATGGGAATAACACAGATAAAGGAGTGGTATAATCGCTTCAAGCAAGGACAAACCTCAGTTGAGAGCAAGCCACGGTCAGGCAGGCCATCCACCAGCAGAAATGAAGAATTCGTTGAAAATGTTCGTCGAATAGTGGAGGACGACCGTCGCATAACCATCAACGAAATTACTGAAGAAGTAGGAATAAGCACAGGATCAGTTCATACAATTTTAATGGAAGATTTGGCCATGCGACGAGTGTCTGCTAAATTCATTCCCAAGTTTCTGGTGGAACAGCAGAAACAACTCCGCCTGGAAATTGCACAAGACCTGCTCGACTGTGCTAACAGTGACTCTGACTTCAAGAAGAATATCATCACTGGTGATGAGACATGGGTGTACGGATATAACCTGGAAAGTAAATTTCAGTCATCACAATGGAAGCATCAGACATCACCAAGACCCAAAAAAGCATGACAGGTTTGCAGCAATGTCAAGGTAATGTTGACATGTTTTTTTGACTCCAATGGTATTGTGCATCATGAATACGCACCAGCAGGACAAACAATTAATAAGGAGTATTATCTGGAGGTTATGAGACACCTTCGAGATGCTGTACGACGAAAACGACCGGAAATGTGGGCGGCACGAAACTGGCAACTGCACCATGACAATGCACCTGCTCATTCTGCCCACTTGATCCAAGCTTATCTGGCCAAACACAACACTCCACTTGTTCAGCATCCTCCGTACTCTCCAGACATGGCACCTTGTGGCTTCTGGCTGTTCCCTAAACTGAAAACAATCCTGAAAGGGAAGCATTTTGAGTCGAGAGAGGAAATTACGAGAAAAACGACAGCAGAGCATCCCAATGTCAACATTCCAGAGATGTTACCAGCAGTGGCAGCACCGGTGGGAAAAGTGTGTGCACTCCCAAGGGGAGTACTTTGAAGGTGATTGAATAAAAAAATTTCAAATGTGCAATTTTTTTTCTTTATGGACCAAGGTCGGATACTTTTTGAATGGACCTCGTATATATATTATATATATATATATATATATATATATATATATATATATATATATATATATATTATATATATTATATTATATATATATTAAATATATATTTTTGCGCTTTTTGACAGTACCCCATAAATCGAGTGAAAGGCAGCTAAAACTTAAGCTACCGCATGTGAGATAATCTATGGGTTGGCCATCCTCGTTTCAATTTCAAACTCTAATGTCTGCAGTCTGTGGCTAGCGACGGATGTGTTTTTTGTTTCCGCCATTTCCCCCCCTGTTCCTCGCGGTTTTTTCTGCATTTTGTGCTGTGTTGTCTGTCTTTGATGTCCAGGAAGGTTGATGGAAGAAAGCAGATATCCTCAATCACTGACCTTCACAAAGCATGTATTCCTGTTCGTGAAATATGTGCGTAGAAGGGGTTATCGAAGCACACTCTTTATTGGTGGATCCATCGGTATGAAGAGGGAGACACCAACACCCTTCCCATCCCAGCCCCGTAAGATCAAGCTGCTACCTTAAGGCTTATACACCATCAGCTTAAGAATCCTCTCACAGCCCGTGAGATCAAGGATAAGAACGTTCGCGTGCTGGGAAATGTAGCCTTGAGGATGGTGCAAGAACGTATCCATGACGACCTCTTGCTGCGATCCTACAAGGATAAGAAGAAGTGCATCCTAACTGCTCAGCAAAAGCAACAAAGGGTTGCTTTTGCAAAAAAGTACTTGGTCTGGGAGCCTACTAAGTGGCGACAGGTGTTGTGGACGGATGAAGCTACGTTCAGTGTGACAGGTAGCGGTGCTAAGAGGGTATGCCGTCCGTATAGCTCCTATCTCCACCTCCCTCAGTACATCTCCGAGACGGTAAAGCACCAACCTAGCCTGATGGTATGGGCTTCTTTTGGGTATGGTGGTGTTGGGAAGTTAGTGTTCCTCCCCAAATATGAGTATATGAACAGGTTTAACTACTTTGAGCTTCTGGGGGATCACTTAGAGGAATCTTTTGAAAACAGTGGCACCAGTTTTTCATGCAAGATGGAGCACCGTGCCACACCACTAAACTAGTGGTCAATTGGTTAAAAGACTGTGACCTGCCCATTTTTAGTGACTGGCCAGGGTCCTCACCTGATTTAAATCCCATTGAGAGCTTCTGAGGCATCATTAAGAGGCAACTTGAGACCTGGGATACCTCTTCTCTCCCAAAACTTGAAGAAGCCATTAGGGAGGTTTGGGAGTCATTGGACCCAGAGACCCTCCAAAATCTTGCAGAAGTCAACAAGCGCCAGGGCAACACAACCAAGTATTAGTGCGGGGGTAATTGTTCCAAATCATATTTTTTCAATGACTAATCCTAAAAAATGTATTTCTTTCAGGGGTGTGGCTTAAGTTTCCACGTGCACACGCACGCACACACACACACACACACACACACACACACACACATATATATATATATATATGTATTATATATATATATATATATATATATATATATATATATATATCTATATATATGAAAAAAAATATATATATATATATTATATATCTATATAGATACATATATATATATATATATTATATATATATATATATATAGATATATATATATATATATATATATTATATATATATATATATGATATATACATATATCTATATATATATATATATAATATATATATATATCTTAATATATATCTATATATATATACATTATATATATATATATATATCTATATTCTTTTTTTTTTCATAATTGTTATTATGTATGTATTACATACTATACATATATGTGTGAATATAATATATTTTATACATACATACATACATACATACTACATACATACATACCATAATACATACATACATACACACATATATATATATATATATATATATATATATATGTATATATATATATATATATATATATATATATGAGAGAGTGAGAGAGAGAGAGAGAGAGAGAGAGAGAGAGAGAGAGAGAGAGAGAGAGAGAGATTTGTCAAAATCAGTGCTTAGATGATTTTCAGGAGGCTATTAAATGTTCAGAATGTATTTGAGGCCTTTGATATATTTTCGTTACATCGGACATAATTTCGTTACATCGCTGCATCGGATTATGAAGAAAAGTTGAGCAACTCCTCTCACATAATCAGCAATGAGCTTCTCCAGGATAAACTTTTTCACATCTTCAGTTCTTCGCCATCCACCCTCTTTGATGCATTCCTCCAAATTCCTTGCACGCGCGCGAAAGGAGGGGAACATGAGCTAAGGCACATAGTTAAGTTATTTTATTGACAAAATATACAACTATTAGTACAAATTTCCCTAAAAAGACACATAATACAAAATATACAAAGTAGACAGTAATCTTTTTGTTCTTGCAAGTACATGGCCTGCAAAGAAAAATGCAACACCAAGTACAAATATAAGATTCTAAAAAACGAAAAGGAACTTAGTATAGAGAAAAACGGAGTCACATAACTATCATTTTTCTGAAAATCAATCATTCATAAACATCGCATTATCAATATCAATTTCTATCACACATAATGCTTGAAATAGACCATCTTCAGCATACATTAGAGCGCTGTTTACAGTCATTTCCATGCTAAAATAACTATGCAAACGAAAGCGTCAGTGACGCTCACAATTAGTCTCGAATCCCTGATCGTTTCAATTCGCAGTTTCCAAGACGTCGGCGCCTGGAGCCCCGCAAGGAGCGACGACAGAAAAATGTCATTGGAGTTATTTCGAGACGTGGATGAAATTTACTCCGACTTCGGAGGTCGAGAGCTGACCGTAACGGCCAATAACAACAGCCCCTTCTTCGGAATGAAGGAATTCGACAATGGATCATACGTTCCAGATTCTGGAATCGATATCAGCGTTATGGACGCTCTCGGAGGTGCCCTCAACTTCACGTGAGTTCGTCTGTTAATACTGTGCTAACTATTTCAATTTATTTGGTGACCAGATAGTTCTTTTAAAGCATGTGGGATGTAGGCTATGTACCTAAGCTCTATAAAATCAGAACCATAGTCAAATTAAATGCCTTTTTATATGATCACAGCTCACCTATTTTACAGACTGATATTGGGTCTGGTATTCGTTTTCATTATACAGTAGGTAGTAGCAGTTTACTAATTTTTGAAATGAAATGCATTTCTTTTTATTCTTTGACTCCTTCAGATACAAAGTCATGAAACCTGCAGATGGGAAGTGGGGCGGGCCTCTTCCTGATGGGACAATCACTGGCATGATCGGGGAAGTTGCCAGAAGAAACGCTCACATCGCCATCTGTGAAATTACTATCACAGGTATGTCTTAAGTTGGTTTAATATAAACACGTGTCCTGCATCATTTGGGATCTCGCTGTCATTGGGTTTCCATTTCCGATGCAAAATTGAAGTCAAATTTGTTTTTTGAGGTACGAACATTCACAACTTCAGGTTTTCTGCCAATATTGGCTACCTGAGGCCAAGTACGGCAATGAGATGCTTTAAGATGTTGGAAAACATGCTCGTCTTACATCGCTTGTAGGTATTTTGGCTTAACAAACAATATACATAGTAATAAATTTTACTGGCAGACGCACGAAAGATACGGAACGGGGAAGACATAGATTTTAATCTCAAAATGAACTTATAATCTTCTCCAGGGCTACGAGAAACTGTGATCGACTTCACGAGGCCTTATTTCATGGAATCGCTGACGATTGTCTCAACTGCTCCTGCTGAGAAGAACAGAGCTTTTGCCGCTTTTTCGCCTTTTTCCTCTACGGTAAACTATTTTTATTTTTTTGCAGAAGACGCGAGGCGTTGCATGGAAGAGACGGCAACGGGATAGTTTTTAAAACTGAGAAAACCAGTCTCACAGATTTCATTGCTTTGAAAAGTTGTTACTTTTACCGCTGAAAGAGTAGGCCTTAAAATGCAATATGAAACGGTTTCCAATCCTAAACGCAACCCCCCCCCCCCCCCCCCCCCCCCCCCCCCACCCATCTCCTTCTCATCCACATCCGGCCAAACACTTTCTTTTTTATATAATATTAAAAACTGCTCTGATTTTTACAGCTAGGGTGTTGCTTTTATTTTTTTAAGACAATAAATATTAAGATCAAGAGGCAAACATTGAAATTCTACTTCAGGCCAACGTTAGAATTGTTATCTTTCAAGTCAGGGTGATAACCTATTTTAACAGAAATAAAGTATGAACAGTGCCCAACGCCCAAGGAAAGCAATGCCCACCAACCTATCTACAAGGGTAGTAACTCTGAAGAACTTACGATTTCCATCGGTGTTGATTAAGAATAAACAAAAACGACGACGATTATTGCAATTTGCACAGAAATCACTCTCATGCATCTGCAACTCAATTATGAATTCTCATATGAGGACGTGAAAGAAGCAAAGGAACAGAGAGAGAGAGAGAGAGAAAGACCACATCATATGTCATTAATTCTCCAAAAAAGTACGAAAAAAAAGATTGGAGCAATTTACCTTTGACATTCTTAATACTACTCAAAAGAACTGGTGAGCAGATTTGGTTAGATTTTTGTTTGTCATCCTGAAACTGCTGATCTTTTTAACACATTAAATAACAATGCCACCAATTTGTATTATCCGTAATAAACACTGAAGAGCAAAATGAGGCCAATCTAGTTAGCGTAACTTTCGAAGTGTCTGGCTGTCGGAGTGTCTGTCTAGCCGAGGCTGCTTCAGAATTTAAAATGTAATCCTTTTCTAAAATATTTTACGTTTGATTTTGAAGCCTTTAAAGAAATACCTTAATACATTAAAAAGCTAAATATAATTAAGAACACTTTCTTCTGTGTCTTTATCCAAGTCTGGACAACAACAGAATGCCAGTATGTGAAGAAACTTCATCCTCGCTATAATAATCTTCACCAGAGCTTGGCCATCACATTCTGACATTATTTTGTTTGTTACAAACAAAATGATACGAGAATCTAGCACATGAGGGAAACAATACTCGATGACCTCCTCTTTTAAAGGTGCGTCCACACGGTCGAACATTGTCCGACTGACAAACATTGTTACCAATTAACAACTGTCTGTCAGTCTTTGCCTTGTGAGCAGAGTAAAAACAGTGTTATACAAGTTCATCTGGTACCACTGTTTGTTGCCAGATCTACTTCCACCGTTTCAACGCTTATGACGTCATCCTGCTTCGCCTATGATATGGTAACGATGTCTGTCCGTCAGACATTGTTTGACCGTGTGGACGCACTTAGGCTGCTTTCCCAGTGGAGGCCAAGGGGGCCACTTCCCAGCTATGTAAAAGTCCTCTTTAATGGCTGCCTTCCCTCAGGGAAACAAGGGGGTTGTTAACAGCCAAGAAGCGTGGCAACGCTAGAAGCCCTACTTTGGGGCATCCCCAGAGAACCAGAACCAAAGGGATGCCATTTAAATCTTCTCATCTTATCTCCTCGTGTCTCAGTTTACAGTTTCACCTCAACACATTCCGGTTAGAAATAATGGCTTGGGAACTTGGGGAGTGCTCTGGGTAAATTAGCACAAGATTGATTAGTCTCTGTTGGAATTTTCAACCTACCTACAATGCCAGAATAGGCAATATCCTTATATGAAATTGAAGCTTATGTTTTGTTCTCCCTTACGCGCTTATATAAGCCAAAAAGCCATCATTCTCTCTGCTCGTTTCACCAAGTCTTGCCTCAAATAGAGAAATCCTTGTGTTGTGTTTGTCGAGGTTTTGCACGTCTCTTTTGGTGCCACCAATTTAGCTAATACGATGGTAAACTTCTCAGTACTTCTCATACTTGATTTCCAATTGACACCCTTTTTTACACTTGAGTTTTGTTTAATGGGAACGTTGTGGCTGATTAGTTTAGATTAGGCAGGCCTTATACCAGCAAGGCTCCTTGCTCTAAAGTGGTTCATAAATGTGTAAAAGGGATTAAGACTCCACCATTTGTGGTTCCACACGTTCATTTCCAAATTCTTGTTTAAATATACTTATCCACTTATTTATTCACAATAATATTTCATTCTTTCTTGACTGAAAATATTTGTAATTAAACAAAACTGTGAAGGCCTTCCATGAATGCAACACCACAGGTCTGGGCGTGCTTAGTTATCTCAACCATAGTCATCGGCCCCGTGCTCTATCTGGAAACGTTGTTTCTGAAGAGGTTCCTCAAAATGGAATTTGGACCACACCACAATCTGCAGGACTCTTCCTTCAACATGTTCAGAAGCCTGGTCGTCCAGAATAATTGTCTCACAGAAGATTACCTGGCTCACAAATTCACGTTCCTTGGCTGGTACCTATTCTGCTTAAACGTACTAGGTAAGTCCCAAGGGAATTATTTGTCTTTACATGAATAGGATTATTTCTACAAACGTAGGTTCGGTATTAATCTCTTTTATATTTAAAATGAATAAAAACCTAAGATATGTCCATGATGATCTTGAATTTGTTATTCAGTTACTGTCTTCAAGGGAACATGTTCTTATCAGTTTATACATACACACACATTATATATATATATATATATATATATATATATATATATATATATATATATATATATATATATATATATATATATATATATATATATATATATATATAATATTCATTTATATCTCCAGTGCTCTACTCGGGGACGCTCACAGCCGTGCTGATAACTCCTACCTTTGAGAAGCCCATCGATTATTTGACCGATTTACCTGATGCAGTGAAAGAGGGCGCCACCATTGCCACTGTTGGAGATTCGAGCTTTGAAATGCTTTTCAAGGTAATACAGTTCTCTTGCACTTTTAAAGAAATAAAATGTTAAGGCAACGTATTAGCCATATATTTCTCCCTCATTTTTAAATCACAGGTTGCACTGAAACCCCCCTCAGGTATATTACCTGGTCACTCGCGTGTGTGTAGGACTTCATTTTGAGCCATTCCATATCACACTCACACAAGACCCCAGATGTTCCTTTAAAGTTTCAGTAATTTTCCTTGTTTTCCTACAAGGTAGGAGGTTTACTTTTCATGCAATCCCTTGATATTATCTGGCCTCGCATCTGGCATAAGGTCCGACTCCTCACTTCTTCCACATAGGATGAGTAGTGTCAAAACGAACAATCCACTGATTTCTATTTACCAGAACATGTTCAAAAACTTGATATGATGAAATAATTGAATCCTAGTAAAGCCAGGTATGAAACTAGAAGATGCATAATCTAAATGGCCAATCAAATTCTACATCTCGTTCTAGATGAAATATGAAGTTATGCCTTAGTTGAAAGCATGGTGGACTCTCATATCAGGTCACGCAGCCTCCCGTGATAAAAAATACATTCTTTCCTTTTTAGGGATAGCAAAGCGAGCAATCTCTCTTAAGTTGGCAATAAGCCAAGATGCCTGTTAAAAGCTTAAAATTCACAGGTACTTTTATCATAAAGTTATTGTTCACAGGAAGCCAAAGAAGGCATCTACAAGGACATCTGGCAACTTTTCAATCACAAAGACAGATCCCAGAGCTTCTTCCCTGGGCCTGACTACGGATTTGAGAGGGTAAGATTCCTCAAAGTTCTCTCTGATCTCTTGCATGTCTGCTTACATAAGTGCTCACAAATAAGAATTACTTGCAGATCTTGAGAATATGTAACAGTAGCCATAATTACACATTCTTTCATTGGTGGTCCACTTCTTGTGACGAATGATTCAAGATTTCTGTACATTAATATATGTTCTTCAGAAATTGGAATACTTATTTTTTCTGGAAGTATGAATATCACATATCAATATATCAATTTGCTATTGATTTTTATCTTTAGAATGATTTCATAGGTGTTAAAAAAATATAATTTCATTTATCATGAACTATTTGACAGAGCAGATGGTGGAAAAAAACTGCAAATGGTGATACAAGCAACATATTTGGCATGAGAAAATTTTTCTCTATAATTTAAATATTTCCATTCCATAAGCCAACTAAAATTACATACGATTCATTTAATGATTGTGAATTCATTTTTTGGTATTCTTACTGTCATTACGAGGTTAACTGAACCCATCTTTCCAATATAACCACCATTTTTTTTAGGAAGTGCAGCTGTAGAGAGCTATGCACTTTAGCCCAGAGTTGTAGCACTTGTGTAGCCATGGCCTTCCTTCTTACATCCACACTTATTCAGTTCTTGGCAAGATTCTGCTACTGCTGGCAAATCTATCCAGTATGGAAGCCAGGCACCATCAATGTGTTGCCATCCCCAGTCTTGACTGGGCACTGCTGGATGTAAAGACTGGCTCCAAATGTGGCCTGGTTGGATGGGAGTTTTCTTGCAATGCTCTCTAAGACTAGCCCTTGTAAGGGGAAATAAATCATAAGCTGTTTGCTTCCTTGCAAAGAGATCAAGTCTAGCCTCATTTACATCTTCATATGAACTGCTTCTGTCGTACACTGGCACTACAGCTGCTGATGTTCAACTTCGTTTGATGAAGGTGGGTGTGACACGCTGAAACACAGTCCATGTTTGTTATACGGACTTCTTCCCCCTTCCATGAAAGGCAGAAACTCTGTCAAACCCACTAAATGCATGAAAAAAGAAAGTGTTGCAGCTTTTGGTCCCATGGCAGCTGGAATTTCATTTTGCATAAGACTCAAACGTAGACCTCTCTGTTGGTCTCAGAGTATTTAGAAGGACTGCATCATCTATGAGCACATCAGCGACAGGTTCTTTGTCATGGATGTCCGACTGCTGTTCTAGTAGAGGCAGCTGCTGTGACTGTGCCTTGATGCATTTGGCCATTCTGTTCCAGTGATGGTGGGGAATTTTTTATTTTCATGTTGAAGGAATACATTCACGTCATATTATCTGTTCTGGCATGAAATGAAGAGGTGTGAGAAGAGATTACAGTCTCCCTTTATGGTTTGGAACGAATGTTTACACTTGGACTCTATAGCAGGCATCTTGCAACTGAACAGTAAAATTTGGTTCTTGAATACTGGCTCACAGAATCTGCTTAGTGCCTTAAGTTTCTCAAAGACTGTGAATTCGCCCTCCCCAAGGCTCTCCATAGATCTAAAGGATTCACTAACTTTGTTGTTTATAATTCCATGACTAGCACAATCAGATCCAATGAATCTTCCTCAAAAGGATTGCCCATTTCTTAGAGTATTTTTTTTACAGATTTCCAACCATTTCAAGAAACCTTTTCTGCACACTTTGTTCCATCATGATGATTTCCCTCAGATTCTGCTCATGTCCTTCGTCTACAGCCATTGAGGAAAATGGCCATATTGTTTTATGAATGCTGACATTTTCCTTTGTGAATTTGATAGAAGTGTCTTTTGGAAAGCCTTCTTGTCTCTCAAATGAATTGAAAGCCACCTGGCATAATGAACAAGGTCAAGGGCAAAGAAGAAAGGAATTAATTCCTGCAGCACATCTTTGTACAAATTGAAATTTGACTCCCATTTTGACCTGAGGAAAATAAAATCTAAAAGTTCTAACTGAAGTACTACATTCCAAAAGGCAAATTGTGAACACTGGCTCTCGTTTTTTGAGATTCAGCTTTCAAAACTTAGCTCACTTTCTTCTTCAGCTTCCTATTAACAGGGTGTAACACGAGTTTATGCAAATATTTAGGGAAATGAAAGAAAAAGTCATTCTAAGCAGAAAATATTCTAGAATCATATACATTTTAAGACTTCGTTTGCTGGTGAGGTGAATTTTTAAAATAAAGGTCTTTCCTTAACGCTGCTCTTGGCCAAGAGTAGTCAGGGATATGAGGGGGAAGGGTTGATGAAGGGCATCAGGCAACTGGATTGATAGTCTTTTAATTATGATTTTCTTTCTCGCAGGTTTTTGAAAAATGTAACTAATAATACAGTCCCTTCAGTTAGTAAATCACTTGTGAACAAATTCACTGTAATCCAATTTTAATGATCAGCTTTATGTATCAAGTAAGTCTTTTTCATCTGACAAGAGACAAAACACATTTTCTTAGGTGTGTTTTTTTCCTTCGATTGGTGTGTGATGAATACTTTTGATGAAGGAGACTTTTTGATATGTTTTAAATCTTTGATCGGTGTTTAATGAATGGGCCTATCTTTGATGGAGGGGAGAATCCATTCGCTTGCTTTTCTTTTCTTTTTCGGAGTCCAGTGAATACCATTGACGGAGAGGGAGAAGGTTTTTATGATACATGCATATTTCCCTTTGTTAAGTAACTAAAGAATACATTCAATTCGGAAGTATTTTCTTTACACCGGCCTAATCGCTGATTTCCTTTTTTTATAACAGTGGAGTTCACTGTTGCAAAACCCCTAAATGAACCTCATATCTGCATATTCCACATTGCTGGAATGGTAAGGCATTGTCTCCAGTTTCTTGCTAAGGAATCTGACACTTGTAACCTGGTCACACAATTGGTGGAAAAGTGAAGCCGTTTAGTGTAACAAGTGAAGTGAGCTCCATCCCACGCCCCTCCCCCCTTCAGTGACTACTCCGACATCCCGTGCGCACCTTATTACTTGGCCATTGAATGATAATAATTATTTTAAAAATTCACCTCACCAACAAACAACGCCTAAATTGCATATCATTATAAATCATTTTCTGCTCAGAATGACCTTTTCTTTCATTTCCAAAAATATTTGCATAAACTCGCGTTACACCCTGTATATGCCATATAGGTGGTTTTGTGCATCTGATATAAACTACAGGCTATTACCTCATAGGGTAAACAGGCTCTTTTCACATGTGAAGCAGAGATAAACCAATCTGCTGTCCCATGCTATTTCTGCTTCTGCAAGAGCACCAGTCCAACCACTGTCTTTCAAGACCACTTCTAAATGCAGCCCTCCAAACAAGGTAATCATACCACCCTACTGCAAAGGCCATCCCAACTGGATTTGCTTGGAAATTGCAAATAGTGGTCCATCGGCTGCTAAAACTGGAATTTGGCCAGGATTGAGAAACTGTGTGGGTTAGTTCTTGTCATATCCCTGGCGTGCTTGATTACCGCAACTGAATTAGCCGACTCTTGAAAAAAGTAACATTGATGACAAGCTTACTTCAAAGGGCACCTGTTGCTTATGAGAAGATAATGTGCTGCCCAAGGTATGGTCACAGAATTTTCACACTTATTCACCATACAAAAGTTGTTGATGTCCAACACTTCCACTGGATGGAAGGAGGGGACGTTCAGGTTTAAAAGTAAGCAGGTGGTACATTTGTGTAATACTACGAAGAGAATGTACTTTTTTTCATTTGTTCTACTTTGGATGATTTGGGCCAAGTTTCTGACCTCACCCTTGTTAGCATGGCTTGGATGCTGAAACAAAGATAAGTTGGAATTTTATATCCCCACCATTTTGCAGCAAGCTTACAATTCCAACAAACCTGTGGCACAGATTCCCTTCTAGTGTCTGCTGTTAAGGTACCACCAGTCTCTGTCTGATGTCCAAACATCTTCTTCCTCAATATCTTGGCTGCCTTGGCATCATTGTAGTCACATGCCGTGACTAGGGCTTTTCCCACTTTCCCCCTGTAGGCAAGCCAACGCTCTCTTCCCATTTGAATGTCTCCATTTCTGGGATATGGGCAAGTATCTTTCAGCTGTGTTAGATGAAGAAAGGAAGCTTGAACATTTACCTGTTCCAGTCTTTGTTTGTACAAATCATAAAGTTCTACCTTTGTGAAACACTAGCACCCATCTGTAGTTAACCACTTCTCTCGTATCTACACCTTGGGTCCAATTTTATGGAAATTTAGACAGGTTCTTTCACCATTGTACACCCCTGTCAGACAAGATGAGTGATGCATGCGGTCCTGGGAAACATCATCTCCAACATTCACCTTGGTCAAATGTTTCTCATCCAGAGAGTTCATGGCACATTGTTGCAATTTTTCATGTAAAGGAAATATCATCGTCAATCATAATTTTCTGATATGTGTTGGTTTGTCACAAACAAAGCAGATTCCTTCTTTCTCATTCATAGATTCCTCTGTATCCTCTTCGCCTGCCTTTTACTTGCTACATGGGAACTTTGCACTAAGGGCAACATCATCTTTTGTTTTGCACAATGGCTTCCTTTTCTTTCCAGTTTTGAACTTGAGCATACATGGTTCACGATATTTAGCTTTGCTCTTTTCAGAAGTCTGCTGAATTTAGTCACCTTTGTCAAGCCTTTTTGGATCAAAGGCATTGCACTTAAGTTGTAAAGTACAGGAATGTTTGTGGCAAGGGTAAACACCAAGCACCAGATGAATCAACTCATCTTTTGTGTGTGTCCTCTTGGCATAAGCAACGAAGCTTCCAGTTAGTCTTAGTATCCCCCTTTAGGAAAGATTTATACTTTAAAGATTGTGCTGCTATTGCTTTTTTTCTGCAGGCTAAGGATTTATCCTTTCACCACCTATAAACGTATATTCACTTTTTGATATGGGATGCAGCTACGCTCAGACCATTCATCTGATGCTATTTAATTCTTGTGTGATCTGTACACCTTCCAGTAAACTATTCTTACGTATGGGTGGCCTTGAGAACCCAAATATGTAAAGGAAAAAATAATAGGGGGAATAAATGGAGACTGAAGTGCTTCTAACTTACCTTAAAAAGGATTGATTTGGTTATGTTTACTCTAGAAAGGTCGCCAGGAAACTCAGCTAATTAATTTACATTATTTATTTACAAGAGGCCGTTGAATGATCTGGGAAAAGTAAAAGCAACTTGTCTGCACGTGGACCAATCCTATCTCTCACAATAGGGGAAAGCTGGATAAAATCAGATTAACGTCAATGCTGGTTTCCAAAATTACTCATAGTTATCTTTCGTTAAGGAAGCACATGTGAGCAATGAGACATGGACACGTGACTGGCAAAGATCTGGAAGAGTTCCCAGATTAGACACAGAATAAAATAAGAATTTCCTGCACAAAGTTACAGTTATTCAATTTTATCTAACACACTGGGGGAGGAACTCTAGTATTTAAATGAGATATTCAATGAAGACTTTGTCTGTCTGGGACAATCGCAAAAGGTTGGCATGCGGCCACGAGGCAAGGAAAGGAACAAAGGGATGTAATTTGAGAATTAGGAGTTCGAATTGGAAAATGTGGAGTAGTTACTTGACTTGGAGAAAGAACTGGCAATATGACTGTATCTCAAGACGTACCTGGATGCCTTGTGTAAGTGGACCTTTGTAGAAAATGGCGTCTGCTTTGTCCGAGGTCTGGGCCTCCAGGTAGCCCCTGTTGTAGGCCTTATGGGAAGGCTGGCTGGGACATCTGTCCTAGGTCACAGACTGGAGTGGATTGAGCAAGAATGCAGGTGCGAATCCCTGGGAACAGAGCATATCGCCAGCGAGAGGTTCACAGGATAAAAGATCTTAAGAGTCGGCCTAAGAAGTAACTAGCTAGCTACACACTTCCTTTTGGGATATGTCCCTCAGGCTTACAGGAGTCTTTATTCCCCCTTTCTGCTACTACGGAAATTCCGATCTATCTGTTAGGGAAAAATGGCTGCTCTTTTAGAACTAAAATAAAATTAATGCTACTGTGAAGAAGAGGCGATCAAAATCTGTAAAAATATAAACAATTCTTTGGCTCGGCTCTCCCATACTGGCACATCCTGTCAGTTCAGCGGTTGCTATTTAATTTTGAACTGAGCTAGCCAAACAATATTTTGGAAACTAATGACATATGTTTTACCATTAGCTAGCATAGAACTCCATCCTGAGTTTCACAGCTATAGTTTCCCTAGTAGTCCACTGACATTACACTATTATGCTGTTACAATAAGCTAATTACCCATTTTTTTATTGATGAAAAAGAGTTAAGAGCAGCTTAATTCATTTCTAACCAACAAAAATAAACTGATCAAGCTGAAGTTACCTTAGATTCATTTATTATCTGAACTTTTGCCTTTGATTTGAACTCAAACACAAATATTTGTTTTTTTGCTCCCATTTTCGATAAAGTGACAGCATTCTTGGACGTTTTTGGTCATATAATTGGGTACCTCAGTACTTACAGGCTTGCCTTCATAATTTTAACATATCCACAGGAGGTCATTTTGAAAACCTGCTGGCCATCTTGGAAAATGGAAAATTATGTGGCTTGAGGTTGATCATGATGAAGAAGGCCATGAAAAATTGTGCCAAATTTGATCCTTATATCACCATTTGCACTTTTTCCCCACTCCACTAAGAGAAGTAAACCATTGCCATATACTACAGAGTAACTCTCTTATTCCTTCTGGTGACATTTGTGACACTTTGCCACTCGCACAAGGCCCTTATGGTCTAATGCAGGCTCTGTCAAAAGTCACACGATATGATTTTACAATTTGTTGAGAACTTAAAATTGAAGTAACATATACGTTAACAGATTGTTGTAATTATCCTGAAACCACTTTACAGATTATTCCGAAAAAAGTGATCTTACTGAATGCTCAGTTCAATTCAAGGATCCGTGCCACCCAGAGGGGTATCAGCAAGTTCCATATAGCAAAACAGTCCTTTTACCCTCAAGGTTATGGCCTCGTTTGCTTTAGTGGTGCTCCCTTCATGGGGAAGTTCAACAAAATGTAAGTCTCATGTTAAGGGGAATTCTAAAATTGGGGCGTTAGTGGTGTTATTTATGCATGCACCTTTTTATTACATACTCTCTCTGTGTACCTTGAAATTCAAAAGACAATGTTTTGGACATAAGAAAGGATAGGGATTAGTTTATCAAAAAGCCAGTAGCTACGGAAGTAGCAGAGCAAAGATCTGTAGCAAGGCTCAGGAAAACTTGGAAAAGGGAGATAGATAAAGACCTAGACCTGATAAGAGTTCATGGACGACGAGCATTGGACACAGGAGAGGTGAGAGAACCAATTTCACATCTAGTAATTCCATACAAGAAGAGCCAATGATGATGAACCGTTTATGGAAAGCCTCACTATACCCTAAGCAGTGCATTCAAGTTAGCATTTATGCTATTCACTCATTTTTGTTTTTAGTTACATTTCTCTCTCTTTCACTACTCATCCCTTTTCTTTGAACTCTTCTCGCCATATTCCTCAACTTTTTTACCGTTCTCAAGGTTTATTTGCAACTGTAAAGATAAAATTATTTGAAATATCCCTATGAAAGTATAACTCAGGTTATATAGCTTTTGGATGGATAAAATTATGCACATTTACACGCATCCTTGCAGACCACAAGAGTCAACTCATGACCAGTCTCCTACTGGATGGTCCACTCTACCTAAAATCTATGTTGGTTCACTAAATGGAAGCCAATTCTCCCGTGCAAGGCCTCAAGAATATTAATGTATTGGCAACACTGATAAAAAAATACCAATAAGAAAACAGAAGTAGTTAAACCAGACATCAAGGTCCAGCGTTGAAGTTCCGAGTTCGGCATTATGCCATGTCAGATAAAATGGTAGTACTGCACTTGACCTCATAAATTGAGTGCTGTTTTTAAAGGGTTCATAAAGCTGTAACATAAAACAGTTTTTTGTCTAAGAATCACAAAACCTGAAAAATTTGATCACAAAGCCATTTCTCAAGGTATGATGTGCCTCCCACCCACGTGACTGCACAGATTTAGATTTCTAATATCTTTAAATTCTGGAGACCTTTATTCTTATTCTGGTCCTTTTAACTTTCATGTATTAACAACTCTCAGTCCTTGCCTTCAATTTTAGAATTCCTGAAAACTTATCTACAGTATGAACATAAATATCAAAAACACTCAAAAAAATCTTTTTCATTCCAACTTGGCCTCACTTATTCCAGTCGCTTTGGTGCCCCTTTTGACTCACTGATGGATAAAAGAAAACAGCTGAGCTAGAATTGATCCCTTTGCCTTAAACTTCCAGTAAACTTAAATGACCTGGTGCAATTATTGGAAACGGTGTAAAAGGAATAACGCTATCCACTGACACCAGTTAACAAGGATTCTTCTTGATCAGGATATCGTACATGGCGGAGGGCGGCCTCATCATGAAATGGGCTGACGACCAGGTGCTCAAGGTGGCCCTGGGGCGGAAGAACACAGAGCAGCTGGACAGTGGAGGAGCTACACCCATTACACTTAAGCACCTGCAGGTTGGTATCACCAAGGTAGACAGCACCTCATACTACTTAGTTGTTGAATGACTCGAAGTCATTATTTTATTCTTACTATTATCCTTTCACACTGACGAGAACTTACTGGGTCGGAGTTTGATTGGCAAGTTAGCGAGTGATGACATGGGGGATGTTTGTAGCAAGACGTCCCTCATCTCCTATATAATGGGTCAGTGTCTGCCAAGTGAAGACTATGGTTCTGGGTACATACGGGCAAAACCTTTATGCATAATTATTCTTATAACTTATCCTCTTATACCTGTAATAGATATTGTGTACATATGCTTGCATTATCTACCAAATCCGGCAAAATCTTACTCAGAGCATTAAACAATATGACACAAGGCCCCGGTAACTAGCTTCACAAGTATCTACACAAAAGGATACCAAGTCACATGCATTGCAATTATTAAATCTAGTTGTTTTCCTTATCAGTTTGAATTAAACGTCAATTAAACGTTATCTTTCTTTTTAATTCCAGGCAGCCTTCATCGTGCTAGCTCTGGGTTACGCGATAGCAGTGTTGGTGTTGGGATTTGAAATCATTTGGAAAACTTGTTCTTTTGTATCAGGATCAGCTGCTGCAAAATCTTGATTCAAACAACAATGGACGTGAAAACGAAGTGACCATGACCACACACACACACACACACACACACACACACACACACACACACACACACACACACACACACACACATATATATATATATATATATATATATATATATATATATATATATATATATATATATATATATATAGTTACAACAGAATTCCATCTATAGCAAGGAACTCATAGAAACACCAATATGAAGAAAAAAAGTACTGTATTTCAGAGAATGCGCTGTCTCCTCTCTACCTGAAGAGAGAGACAGAGGATAGTCTCTGAAATAGAGTACCTATTTTCTATATTTTGGCGTTTTTATCTGCTCTTATTAGAATCCTGATGAGAGTATTTCCTTACTTATCTAATTTCACCTAAACCTAGTCAGCACCCATGTAATGCAAAATAGCAATATTCCTGGTAGAAAAATGTGGGAGTCAACCAACATAGTATGCAAATTGTCAATGTACCGAAGATACTTGTCAAGCCCTTAGCAATTACTACATAAGTGGCACCTCTACCACTCTGTGAAGGCGAATGCAAGCTCGCCACGACCGAGGGGCAATATTTCAACACTACTTACTAGTCAACCACGACTATAGACTCACACTGGAGGAATTGTTAGGTAGCATGGGATCATGCATAGAGAAGACCGATTCCACAGATTGCAAATAGCAGATGCTGTGAGTACAACAACAGCCTGCATCACTCAAACAAAGGAACAAGGACTTCATCCTCCTCTTCTCCAAGGAAACCACTGGGCATCCGTGAGAATCTGAAGGGGGAGACGAGCGACACAACACCCCTGAACATAACTACTGACAATGAAGCAAATCAAGACTATTGGCCTGAGAAGGGAATCATGCCCTTGCCCACACCCTTTGCTGCAAGCCACGGCATAGAACAACACGTCCTATGGAACACCAGGAATGCCCATGCTGTTGTCCAGTCCACCAGCGAGAGAATGAGGCCAGCCCAACCAATAGAAATTCAGCAC
>NC_087206.1:36396971-36471695 GCF_015104395.2 Macrobrachium nipponense
AGCCGACGTCCTCGCGGCCGGAAGTCTCAGTTGGTTGTGTCGAGTTCAGAGGCCCAAATCAGGCCCCTTAATCTCATGAATGCTCTACTTACCCCACCTGAGCAAGGGCCCGTGTGGACAAAAAATCGGCTCAATCTCAACCACCTACTCACCACCATGACATGGAAACGTTAGTGTCGGAGTCTCTCTCTCTCTCTCTCTCTCACACACACACACACACACATATATATATATATATCTATGAATTTTTAACAACAGTTACAATACCATAACGGCGGAGAATATTGTCTACACTACACAGCGCTTTCCTTGATACAAACGCTAATACTTATACGGAAAAATGGATAACGAATAACATTACCGATACTAAAACGATTCAACTTAATTCATGACTGCAGGTAGTAAAAAAAGAAGAAAAAGAAATTACAATTCTGTTGTACCCTCTAGAATGCTACTTTTTTCTCTCTCTCTCTTTTATCGATAGCACAATGTTATGGTCATTAATCAGCGACTCTTGATGTAAATTCAGTGTTGACGGTTCAAGGACGCTTAATTAATGTATGCTCGCGTGTTCCATTCCTAGAGTGCTGAAAGCTGCGCGCCAAATTTTCAATCGACAATGCCTACTATATCAAACTAAAATCCTCTCTGTGTTCACCTTGGACTGTTGTCATTCACTGAACTATATCTAGAAGATTTTGTCGATTTGTGAAAACAGATTTTAGAATAACAGATGAAGTCAGATGGTATGACAATGACGTGCAAAGTGATACCATAAAAGGAATTACGAACCACATTAGACGGACTACCACAATTGAGGTAATTGATTTTTCTCCGACGATAAATATTTCATTTTTCATTACTGCCTCCGACTCGCCAGGACTCGACTATCGTCCTTTCTCTCCTACTGAAGGCTGCCTTAGGCTCAAAGGAGTTTGTAACTTTGCCTGTTAACCTTTCATTTCCAACACAATATTTTCGCTGGCATATGCATAGACCATGATAAAAAATTTTATGTTCATATCCTAAATTTTACTTGGGCTGCTCTATGAGCAAGAGCCTGTGCGGGCATAAAACCAGCTTAATCAAAAACAATAATTCAGTAAAAGATTTTAAAGTGATACTTTAAAGCCTTTGAAAGATATATACCAAAATTGTTGGATACTTTAGTCTTTGAAAATATATCCTAAAATTGTTTCAACAAAATCATAAAAACATTCATATTTAGCGACTGTTCTCTACTTGGCGACAGGACTAGCGATGCTGACAGAATGATCGAACATGACTTGTCTTTTGAGGTCTGGCCAGCAAAGCGTCGTCCTTTTCGATGGAATGGGTCGAGAGAGAGAATCTCGAACATAAACAGCAACCAGTGGATGAGATGACGATGATGAAAGGGAGAAGGAGAAGCCTCTGGCGTGTCCTTAGCACAGTCTCAGGGAGAAGAATAAGTGACTACGTCAGCTAGGCTCTTGTGGGCACCATAAGAGTTGGAAGATTAGATCTACTTGAATAAAAACTACAAGAAGGGAAGCTGGAGACTGGTGGAGATTTGGGAAAGGTAAAGCACAAAAAAAACAAAAAAACATGAATGGTGGGATTTCACAAATGCCATTTGCGTCACGTGGTATTGGAGATGATGACGATTTTTTCATTAAATACGATCAAATTCATTTTCTAGTATTAAAAACAAACTTTTCTGAACAGCTGTTTGCTCGTTAGGAATGTTACTTACCTCAGTGCATTGGTTTGGTTCATAATAATAATAATAATAATAATAATAATAATAATAATAATAATAATAACAATAATAATAATAATAATAATAATAATAATAATAATAATAATAATGAGCTTTCCAAAGGGGAAACTTGGCTGCTCTCCCACCCATTATTGTTGTAATTTGACCTAACAGCATGGAGACCATTGCAATTTTACCTTTACATGGGTCTTGAGAATTTCCAAACTGAACAGAATTCAATGCTTCCATTACTTTCTTCTTGACTGAACATGGAAAATCTAAGCTAGGTACCCAGCAGGTCCCAGAATCCAATAAATTAGGATCATGCCTGCCGGTAATTAATACCTTTCACTACAGAACAGAACAGAATGTAGAATTTAGATCAAAGTCCAAGCGCTGGAACTATGAGGTCATTCAGCGATGAAACTGAAATTGACAGCAAAAAGGCTTGAAAGGTGAAACAGGAGGAAAGCCTCGCAGTTACAGTATGAGTCAATTGTTAGGAGAAGGTGGAAAGTGAGATGGAAGAAAGAGATTATGAACGGAGGTACAGTACAAGAAATGAAAGAGGTTGCAGCTAGGGGCCGAAGGGATGCTGCAAAGAACCTTAAGTAATGCCTAGTGTACCGCATGAGGTGTACTGACGGCACTACTACCCCCCTACGGGTAACAGCAAAATCAACAAATTATCTTCATTACACCGACAGTCGGTTACTTTACCTGTAAGAAGAAAGCTGGTTAGACAAACTCAGGTTAGTTATAACAGGAATGCGAGAGGAGTATGTCATTGATGATAATTACCACGTGTAACATCGATCCATAACGACATTATGAAGCAGTGACGATAGACTGAGTTCGAGAGACTTCGAACGAACACTCAGACGGTTTCCAGCCAACACCTCAGGAAGAGGCCTCGAGCTTCTTTGCCGTGTTCCCTAGACGCCTACTTCTATTAAAATGGAAATTTCAGGTAAGTAAAAGATTTTAACAAATATATATGATATTGCATATCCAAATTTCGTATTTGCATAACACCCCGCCTTTTTTTAGGTTAGTTTATTTCTGAAGTTACAATATTATTTCCTTACGTAAACGTTTCTTACCGCTTTATTAGAAAAACAGACCAGCTAGTATCATATAGCTTCTGCGGACAACAACGCTCGAGAAAATATTGCTTGAATTTAATCTTAATAATCTCTGGGTCTGAAAAAATCAGATTTGGAAATAAGTTTGTCAAGCGATTCTTCAAGTGTAGCTATCGTTGCTAATTAATCTGGTTGTCTATTATTATTTATTTGTTTATTTTTTCTCTGTTTCGTTAGTTAATTTGGATTATAGTAGGAAATCTGGCTTGTGCGCACATTTCTGAATCTGCGGTTTATTTATTGATTTACTTCGTTAACAGTTTTAAAGTAGTAGTGATGTTACCTGGGCATGGTTTGAAAAAGATGCTAGAATGCAGCTAAGAAGTTCTTTGCGAAACTTGTTTGCACAAAAGTTGTTTGAGGATGTTACTTTTCGACTACTTATTGTTGGATAATGAAGTGCGCAAGCAGCTCGGCAAGTTTATGAGAACAACGATTATAAATATACAAACGGGAAACTGTTGCAAGGTATTCTATAATAGATCCAGGAAACTGTTAAGAGCGTAACTGCCGGCAGGGATAAAAGTTAGTGAAACAATGGGAACAGAAAATATTCATAGGAATTAACTTGATAACTACATTTGTACACTAATTGAAAATTACATATATTTATTATACAGTAACATTTTCAAAGGTTTATTAACTTCGGCTACGTCATTTTTTTCGTTCTAAATTTAGTGCCGAGGCTGGTGGGGCGAACGTCTCAATGCCACAAGCTAACCCAGGCCTGATGTTTGCAGGAAAATGAGTTGGGAAGTTAGCAGAAATGGAATCCAAGGGGCAAACCAAGAAAAAATTTGTAACCAAATAATTCCTTCACCAATGTGTTCTGATAGGCCCCTAGTGCTTAAAAAAAAATAGGGTAGGGCTCATAGCAAATATGTGTATATAGATATATATATATATATATATATATATATATATATATACTATAATATATATATATATATATATATATATATATATATATATATATCATATATTACACACACACACACACACACACACATATATATATATATATATATATATATATATATATATATATATATATATATATATATATATATATATATTAGGGTAGGGGCTCATAGCAAATTTTTAGGGGTGCAAAGCCCCCTCTAATTGCAGTATTTTTTTTTTTTTACATTTTCGCATTATAGTCTTAAACAATGCACTTTATCGAAAACATTATTATATACGAAAGTAAAGTAAATACCTTTCTAATGATACTATATATTGATGTATACTTTGTGGTATTATAGCAGAGTCCAGCTAGCTTTGCAGCTAAGCCCCTCCAACTGATTACGTCACGACCATTCCTTGAAGCTGGTTGGTTGGAAATAGTTTCGAAAAGTTGGTTAAACTATGGTTCTTTTCATCTTGATTTACTTTGCAATGGTTGCTTTACCGAACTAAAATACGTTGTGCTGTTTATCAAAAGGAAACTTAATATTATGCCTTGAAGTAAAATCATAATGCACTGCACATCATCTTAAAAATGGTAAAAAAAAAAAAAAAAAAAAAAAAAAAAGCCAGTTACATATGAAGTCAGAAGTGTTCCATGTTTCTGCAATCTCGTGTTTCGTAAATGAGGTTCACCTGAATAAGGTGTTTCTGGGAATGTCAGCGTTCGAATCGGTGCACTTGAATTCGCTGAATAATGATAATTGCCGTCTGACATTGTGCGGTCATCATTCTTAATTTAAACACAAAACCTTTCTCAGAGCTACATATACAGATTGGTATTTCATATTGAGATCAGGAGATTTTACTAAATTTCAATAGTCTTAAAATCGATTTCATTGGGATCGTTTACACATTCGGAGGGATGACAAGCAGTGACTGATTTATCCATCACCAGAATATACCTTTGTTTAACAAAAGGACACAGTGTATGTAATCCTAACATTGCAGAATAAGCATAGACCTACTCATAAAATACGGGCGTAAAGAATTATCTGCATATACTCTTGTTAACTGAATTTTAGTCATTCAATTAAAATTAATCGATATCTTTATGAATGTAGTCTGTGCTAGAATATTCTCCTAACAACAGAGAGAGAGAGAGAGAGAGAGAGAGAGAGAGAGAGAGAGAGATTCATGGGCTACGCGCAGACTGGTTTGGATCAGGGCTGCGGCTGCCAGATTTCCACTCTAAGGAAATCCACACCACACTCGGTCTCAGACAGTTGCCAGTTATGCAATATATTCGACTTTATCGAACTCTGAGGAATGTAAAAGTTGTTTAGCATGATCTATTAAGTGCTCAAAACTTAGCAGTATGAATTCCCAACCAGTAGCTTTTTTTTTAACTGATAAATAAGGATAGACAATGACCCTTTCCGTTTTTAGCTCATATTGTTTAAACATTTAGTTAGATTTTTATTGTTTTTTTATGAGAGGGTAAAAGAAGCAAAACTTCTCAACAACAGTCGGTTCTCTTTTAATATGATGATGAAAAACTGCAATGAAACTTATTTAATTTGTCGATGAAAAAAGTAACATGGGTGTTTTACAACAAGTTTATATATATAAGGCATCTTAATCACATCATCATAATGAAATATAACGATAAATTTATGATGTTCAATCCGGCATTATTGCCATAAATATAATGACTAGACCTATATGTTAGGCCAACTAACACTGTTGGTTATATGCTCGCAAGTGAACTTTAACAAATAATTATCGCTGTATTGTATCATTGCAATTACATAATTACAATGACTTTCATGAAGAATTGAAGCTGCAAATGATGTCTTATTTGTCATACTCATAGTCATTAATTTATGGCAATATCAACTGACAACGAAATCATGAGCGTTATCATCTATACTGATAAACTAGGCCTATGATTTTTGCTAAGGTCTTACGTTATACGAATTACAGTTATGAAATCATTAAAGCCCGTTTTTTTCAAAAGTTTATGTCACCGTAGTTGTAGAATAACCAAACTGATTATACATGCACATTAATCATTTCCACATGCAAAAATTGCAATTAAAATTGCAATGTAAATCTGTAAAGTGCGTCGCTAAAAAATAATTTGCTACCAAATGGCAGTATAAATGTATCCATACATTTCACAAAATTTTCAAGAAAATATACCATCAAAACTAGCAAATTTAGAATATTCTCTAGTATTATGAAAAAGAATAAATGTAGATTTTGTTGAGAACCATATTGAAAATAATTTTGATAGGTAACTGAGGTTGGTTGGCACTGGAGCCAGCCAGTTCGTACGGTCAAGATCTAGCTTATATTCTAGGTCTTGGTTTGCACATAAATCAACGGTCAGCGTTATGCATCTGATAAACATCCAAACGCATCCACAAATTAAAAAGGATAAAATTAATTATTTATTTTTATGGATATTTGTGTGTGAGACTTATAAAATTGAATAGTAAACAATTTTCAAAATTTATTATTAGATTTTAACTAGCATACGCTATTTAAGTAAAAAATTAAATTAAATTAAATTAAGAAGGATAAAATTAATTATTTATTTTTATGGATATTTGTGTGTGAGACTTATAAAATTGAATAGTAAACAATTTTCATAATTTATTATTAGATTTTAACTAGCATACGCTTTTTAAGTATAAAGCGTGGAAATTTTTACGTGTGGATTCCACACTCCACACCTAATCACAATGTGGACAAGATAAGCCGTATTAGTGACGTCATTTCCACACTTCGGCAGCCCATAGTAACAGTCACTTTGGATTATCTCACGCAACTATATTTTCCTAATTTGTTAAGTATCTTATGATGCCTTCCTACCATAGCCTTCTTTCATAGAAATGCTACAGCAGCCTTATATTTACTCGTCACAGTAATATAATTTGTTATTCCTTTAGTAATTAATAATATTTTCAATATAGTTCATTGAAAGCAGTTTGATAGTTGTGTGTAAGACTGAGACAGTCCTAAGATTTGGCCATTCACGCATGTAAGTGTACTATATGCTCTTGCTTATAAGTGTACATTTCACTTTATGCATATACATTACATATCGTGGAGTGAAACTACTATATTAATTCAAAGTTACTCTATTTCCACAGATACTGGTAGAAAACTATTTGCAACCAGAAATTGACGTGTAGGCCCATGCCCTGTCATTGTCCCAAAATATAAGAATTTGATGTGTGGGCTTATGCCCTGACATTGCTTCAAAATATAAGAATTTGACGTGTAGGCCTACGCCCTGTCATTGCTTCAAGATATAAGAAATTGATTAGTAGGCCTATGCCCTGTCATTGCCTCAAAATATAAGAAATTGATGAGTAAGCTCATGCCCTGTCATTGCCTCACACTATAAGAATTTGACTCGTGGGTCTATGCCTGTCATTGCCACAAATTATGAGAATTTGATGTGCAGGTCTATGCCCAGTCATTGCCTCAAAATAAACGAAATTGACGTGTAGGCTTATGCCGTCATTATCACAACATATAAGAAATTCCCGAGTAGATCTATCCTGTTATTGCCTCAAAATATAAGTAATTGAGGTGTAAGCCTAATCTCTCAACGATATTAACATTTGACATGCAGGATTATGATGAGTTAATGCCCTTACTTCCGAACTAGCTGGATAAGTCTATGCTTCATTTCAATCAATGTGGTTTATGTCGGATCGTTAATGTAGGCCAACACCAATTAAAAGAAAAGAAAAAAGCAAGATGCATGTGTATTTAAGCTGCGTACAATTAAAAAAAAAAAGGAAAAGCGCGAGAGATGCACTGACAAAATGATCCTAGATCTTCATAATGATATATAACTTAAAATATCTTTAATCGGAGATCTCAATTGCATACTTCACAACTCCAGGAACTACAGTATTAATTCAAAGTAACTCTATTTCCAACAGATACTGGTAGAAAACTATTTGTAATAAGAAACTGACGTGTAGGCCCATGCCCTGTCATTGTCCCAAAATATAAGAATTTGATGTGTAGGCCTACGCCCTTTCATTGCTTCAAGATATAAGAAATTGATGAGTAGGCCTATGCCCTGTCATTGCCTCACATTATAAGAATTTGACTTGTAGGTCTATGCCCTGTCATTGCCCCAAATTATAAGAAATTGATGTGCAGGTCTATGCCCAGTCATTGCCTCAAAATATACGAAATTGACGTGTAGGCTTATGCCGTCATTATCACAACATATAAGAAATTCACGAGTAGACCTATCCTGTCATTACCTCAAAATATAAGTAATTGAGGTTAAGGCCTAATCTCTCAATGATATTAACATTTGGCATGCAGGATTATGATGAGTTAATGACGTAACTTCCGAATTAGCTGCATAAGTCTATGCTTCATTTCGATCAATGTGGTTTATGTCGGATTGCTAATATAGGCCAACACCAATTAAAAGAAAAAAAAAGCAAGATGCATATGTATTTAGGCTGCGTACAATTAAAAAAAAAAGGAAGAGAGAGAGAGAGAGAGAGAGAGAGAGAGAGAGAGAGAGAGAGATGCACTGACAATGATCCTAGATCTTCATAATGATATATAATTTAAAGTATCTTTAATCGGAAATCTCAATTGCATACTTCACAACTCCAGGAACTCAAATAAATCCATACTGGTAATCATTTGGAGTCAAATCCGTACTGGTAATCATTTGGACAGTTAACTTGTGTGACGTCATTCCCCCTTCGAGAGGTAGCCAATCACTGGCGTGCAGTGGGAAGGGCTTAGCTGCAAAGCTAGGTGGACTCTGCCATAGTATATATGGCACCTATGATTCGACAAAGGTTATGTTAAAATACTGAAAATGCATTTTTTTTCGAATTTCGTCTTTCAGCTTTTTTGATAGCCTTTTTCTAAACAAAGCTTCGCTGCACTACTAATATATTACATTGTCTCTATAAATTATCTGTATAATGGTGTATAATAATGTATATTTTACCCAATTTGTGAAGGTGATAATGCACGGTTTTCAAAATGTTCCCAATGAAACTATTTAGTTCCACAAGTGCCCCACTTTCACGTTCGATATACGAGATAAATCAAACAGTTTTCCGCACCTGAAACAACTATTTATTGTGAATAAGGTGATAGTCATTATGACCACAGCGAATTCTTATATTAGAAATAGTCTCATTTGCTATGGCCCGACCTGACCCGGCCGTCACCCGCCCCCCCCCCCCCCCCCCCCCCCCCCCCCCCCCCCCCCCCCCGTTTTTAAGCTTAGAAATAGAAAATGCATTTTGACGAAAAATAATTCTTATCTTCGTAGATGAATAAATGGTGTACGCAATGGTGTATATTAATGTATATTATACCGATTATAGCTGGTTCACTTTAGGTAGATTCATGGGTGAGCCCCATGCTTACGAGACGTTGTTTGGCGGCCGCTGATTGGCTGGTACCGGGAGGAAGGCAGCTCCCAGCCAATCAGCGGCCGCCAAACAAATGTCTCGTAGGCATAGGGCTCACCCAAGAATCTACCTTAAGTAAACCAACTGTAGTGGGCTATATATTATATATCTGGTGAAATTCGGAAGAAGGTTACATATGAAACTGAAAATGCACGATTTTGCACACAAGCTGAAAGCGACTGAGTTTCACCAGCTGGTGAAATTCAACTACACAAGAGCTACCCAGTCAATGTTTACTCGATTAGCGGCTGGAACGAATTGTTCTTTGAGTTGTGTTGTGCCTTTCTACCCCGAAAGCGAGCATATTTAGTTACTGTCCTACACCAAACATAGGCGCTACCGTAAAATCTAAATCTTCAGCTGCCACGGAAATAGCAACTAATAGCAATCAATGTAATTACTTGGTAAATTACTTTTATAAAATTATACTTTCACACCAACCTGCATCAGTGTACTCTTACTCAGAAAACCAAAATCAACATTAACAAGTAAAAAATGCAGCAAAGTTTCTTCGGCGCTATCAAGTTTTATGCTCATCGTATAATCAAGGCCATCGAAAATAGATATATCTTTCGGTGGTATCAGTATAATGCTGAGTGAGCTGCGGTCCATGAATCTTTAATCACTGTCCGATGGCTGCCTGGCCTATATCATTGCCAGATGCACGATTATGGTTAATTTTAACCTTAAATAAAATAAAAACTACTGAGGCTAGAGGGCTGCAATTTGGTATGTTTGATGATTGGAGTATAGAAGATCAACATAACAATTTCCAGCCCTCTAGCCTCAGTAGTTTTTAAGGGGGGACAGAAAAAGCACAGAGAGAAATAAGCGCGAACAGACAAAGCCGGTACAGTAGTTTTCTTTTCAGAAAAATAAAAAACCAATGCATTTCGACTAAGAGCACTTCATTCCTGATCACTAGTGAAGTACTGTTGTAGAATTCAAGCTTCACCAAAAAACTTATAAACAATGACAGTGAACATCGCCAGCTTTCATTTTAGATCATAGACAGTGGCACCTCTTAATGGAATATGGCCACCACCATAGATATCATATATGGCTGGTGCATACTGTATTGCTTTTGGTATGAAAATAAAAAGACCCAAAGGAATACTATTAACTTTTCAAAATAAATTCTTTTAAATGTGTTAAATGTCATTTTAGATCTGCTGGAGAGCAGGTATGCATTTGCCCTTCTATCATTTCTCCCAGTACATATTTATAAATCTTTTCTATACATATTTATTTAGTATGCACTGTCTGATGACAGTCATAGTCGACTGAAAAAAAAAGTTTTGTCATGAATAAGTTTAAAAGTTTTGTCATGAATAAGTACTTATTGATATATATATCCTGCAACATACAAGGAATTATCCTCATGGAAATAAGAATGGTTGTTATTTAAATTCAATGTCTACTGTCTACTGAAAGTCACTGTCAACTAATACTGGATTACACCAGAGATCAGCATTAAGCCCACTTTTGTTTGTGCTTGTCATGGATTTGTTAAGTGAAGAAATCAGGAATGAAGAGCTGTGTGAGTAGTTGTGCGCTGATGATCTGGTGGTTACTGCCAAAAATGAGGAGGACCTACAGAGAATTAAGGGTCGGAGAGGGGCAGGAGTCTTTAGAGAGGGTTGGCTTGAAGGTGAATGTGGAGGCTGAAGCTGACAGTAGGATAAAAGCTGCATGAGGGCAGTGGAGAGAGGTAGTGGGAGTAGTATGTGAGAAGAAAATGCCAATCAATCAATAATCAAGATCAATCAATCTAATAATCAAGATCTATAGCACAATAAGAAGACCAGTGTTAATTATGGAGCAGAAACATGGGCTCTAAGAAGAAAAGAGGAAGCAAAGCTTAAGAGAACAGAGATGCGAGTGCTGAGGTGGATAATGGAAATATCACTGCTTGAGAGATTGGAAAATGATGAAATAAGAAGAAGGGCAGGCTTAGTAAAGATTACAGAAATGATAAGAGAGTCAGGACTGAGATGGTGTAGGCATGTGTTGAGGAAGGATGATGAGGAGAGAGTGAAGAGGGCTTAGGAGGAACTTGTTAAGAGGAAGAAGATTGTGAGTGAGACAGAGAATTAGATGGCAAGATAGAGTGAAGGAAGATATGGAGAGAAGAGGTTTGGCGGAGGATGATGCCTTTGATCAAAGGCAGTGGAGAAGGCTCACCAGGCAACAGACCCCTTAATGTAGGGATAACGGTGGGAAAGAAGATGAGTCACTGTCAACTGATAGTTTCAACATTTTTTCAAATGCTAAATTTTTAAAGTAATTTGCATTTTCCTGAGTATATGAATCAAAGCTTTCATAAATGGAATTTCTCGTATAAAGCATGCTTCAGCGTCACTGACTTTGCTTCCTCCGAGGGTTAGAGGGTTAGAGGAACTTTGTCTAAGAGGAACTTTGTCTAAGAGCGTCGGTGGGACGAGTAGTTGCCTCTTCCACTGACACAACACTTGCCCCATTATTATACACACTAATTTGATCCATCAAGATTGTAACTGAAGCCCCAAGCTGGGTTACAGTATTCACTAAGCAACTAAACTTCTCATCTACCCTTACTTTGAGCCTGGCAATGACATTGGGCTCGGAAGTTTGGGAGCCAGGTAACGGAGCTGATGGTAGAGTAAGCGGGCTTGGGACAGAGGGAAAAAGCAATCACAGGAATCAAAAGTGCAGGTGCTCCAGGAAAATGAGAAATCCTAACCTCAGCTTTAGCAGCTGCCTTTCTCTCTCTCTGTTTCTTGGCAGTCTCATTAAATGACAGTTCAAAATTTCCCTCCTCCCCAGATCCCAGTCTCTACACTCGTCGAAATGAAGGTCCAGAGAGCAAATCCGTCCTCTGCAAGAACTACAAACTGTATCAGTCTCATATTTGGCAGATTTCAACCCAGTCTTGCAGCCTTTGTTGCAATACCTAATACCATGCGAACTAGAGTCTGACAAAGTTAGTCATTATCAGGAAAGTCAAAATCAAAGAAGCTAATTTGATCAGCGCTGCCCAAATGAATTGAGTATTTCACCAAAAGTCGGTGAATACCTGCAACAAACTGGTGAAACCAAACCAAAAGAAAAGCAGCAGGTACGATTGAGCTCCTGAGTCTTCCCTGAAAGTGGGTGGGGTCAGTTACCTACACCAAAACAATGGAGCACTACCGCAGATTTTTAAAAAACTTAAGCTGCCATGGAAGTAGGAACTAATAGCAATATAATTACTTGGTAAGTTACTGATATAAAAACTGATAGTTTATATATAAAAAAAAAATTTTTCTTATATATTTCAGTTAAGTCAGCGTGAAACTCTGACTTCATTTGGTATTGTATTTCCTTAACAAATCATTCTTACACATCAAATTAACAAATGTCTGTTCTCATTTACTCAGGCTTGTTGATGGGGATGGCTTTTGCCTTTTTGGTAGATGGGAGAAAAGAATCCCAAATGCTGAAGCTTCCAGAGGAGCAGAATTCCAGTTCATTTTCCTTCAACCAAAGGTAAGATTACAATCACCAATTTCCAGCATATTTTGTGCAGCTTCAATGGAAGAGAAAAAAGAACAGTTCAATTTTGTGTTCAATTAGATCTAACACATAAGCCGTTCCTTTCCCAGTAAGCCATACCTTTCCCAGTAGCAATGTTAATAAACTTACATCAGAACTTTGGAAGCAATGTGAACAGCAATGGGTTACAGTAAAACAGAAGAATCAATCAGCATAAGTGAGAGTCAGATATAGTCATTCTGATGTTCATAATGGCACAGCCAACCTCCTGGAGACTGCATACTCTAGATGTCTGAGAGTCACATGATAACTGGACTGAGTAAGTGCAAGATGCAGTGTAAGCTTTCCTGCTTCACTGCCATGCCACGTTTAGCAGCCTCTCACAAAGCACCCTCAAAACCCTGTGCCCACTTTGCTCATGTACCCACCATATGCTCTCAACCACATGGGCAACAGATCATCTGTACCTATTATGTGGCCTGCACGCCATATTAAAAGAGGTCAAAGTGGCAGAGCCCACTCAAAGTCAGCTGTTTATGAGCATCCTGTTTATTTACGAGTCTTCCTGACACTGGTGACTTGTCAGCTTTTAGCAGTCTCTGAACTCACTTGTACCTTGGCCACTGTAAGCTTCCCAGCTTTTTAGCTGAACCTAGGTTTAGCCACTAGGTTAGGCTGCTTCTCACAGAGAGCATTCAAAATCACATGCCCATACTTCACTTGTGTTGCCACCATGCAGTCTCAGTCATGTGGGTACTAGATTGCCTGTAGCTACTATGTGACCCACAGGCCATACTGAAATAGGTCAGAGCCTGCTACTAAAAATTCAAGGATTCTCAAGGAGCAATAGACCATGCCATCACAAGGCTGACTCAATCTATTACAAAACCTGCTTATTTGTACCCTGAGTACAAGTATTCCTTACAACATCAGCCATAGGGTAAGAATCCGTAGGGGACAAAGTTGCAATGGAATCAATGAGACGAATGAGTACATAATGGTGCGTCTAAATATAGTTATTGTTCTTATATATTTCTGGATTAGTGAACTTTGTGTGGATGAAAACTATAGGATGTATGCATGTATGTGTGTGTTCCAGCATAACTCAAATGCATTAAGCAATTTAAATCAAACTTAGTACTATACATATGACTTACTATATGGAAAAGATTTCTGTGGGGGTAGGGGCACCGAAGTGGGTGGGTGTGGTAAAGGCTTCCTTGAAACGGGGCTGGGTCTGCCTGTAGACTTAGTAACTAAATAAACTCTACTGGTTGATCCTACCTCATTTCAGTATACATATGACTTACTATCTGGAAAAGAATAGTTTAGGGGTAAGACATTACTGGCACTAAAGGGGGTCAGGGTGGGAAAGGGGCGACATGTAAAAATAACCTAAATGACATATTATCCAATCCATAGTTTTCGAGGTTGCTGAGATGAATAGTGGCACTCCCAAAGCCCTTCAAGTCCAGTTCATCACTGATAGAAATGGGGAGGGGGTGGGTGAGAAAGAGTGAAAAATAAAATGTAAACAAATGCTGGGTAATGTAACTAGAGCATCTATCTTAACAGGAAAGAGAGAGAGAGAGAGAGAGAGAGAGAGAGAGAGAGAGAGAGAGAGAGAGAGAGAGAGAGAGAGAGAGGTTGTTATTCAGCTTTTCTAGGCAGTACTGGATTGGTCACCTAATATATATAAATATATATATATATATCATACAGAATTTTATATACAGTAGTACCTCGAGATACGAAATTAATCCGTTCCGAGGCGCCCTTCGTATCATGAGGTTTTCGTATCTTGGACACATTTTACATGTACAAAAATGGCTAATCTGTTCCAAGCCCTTCAAAAACACCCCATTAAATTTCATAATAGCTAAATTGACCTGTAAACAATGAAATACTACAACAATTTGGACCATTCAATACCTAAATTAAGATTAAAAATGCAAAACCTGTAAATAAAGTGTATATTAGTGTACAAGAAATATTATTACTGTCACGTACAATGTGGAAGCTTACCTTCCGAGTGAGGCTACGTACATACATAACTATTCAAGGAAGATTGCTTCTGCCTACGTACTTTTTCACAGTGTTCCTGTGTGAGCTTTTTCGGGGGATGTCTTCTACAAATGATTGCACTTTATGAAAAGAGACTTTAATTTCTGCCGTTATTTTTTTTTTATGTAATATGTATGTCGTCACTTTAAAAAAATATAACGTACGTACTACAACGTAACTATCCAAGGAAGATTGCTCTGCCTATGTACTTTTTCACAATGTTCCTGTGTGAGCCTTTTTGGGGGGTGTCTTCTACAAATGATTGCACTTTATGAAAAGCTGCTTTAATTTCTGCCGTTTTTTCTTCTTTTTTTTATTCTTAACTTTTTTATACTTTTTTTACTTTACGTAGTTTTTTTTTTTTTTTTTTTTTTTTTTTTTTACAGAATTTCAACTTTCTTTTTTTGCACCTCATGACTCTGTTGGCCCTGGTGTCCATCAAAACCCTGTTCAACCAAATGCTCTCTCTGCAACTGATTTGGGTACTGAATGTTCGGCTGCTGACCTTCAACATAAACTGAAGTGCCTTGATTATACATACACTACATACTGGTATGCATGTTGTAAATGATTGGTCTACACCCTCTGTTCAGCAGGGAGTGGAGATTCTACCAACCTTGCAAAGTTTCCAGTTATCCCATGAGAGAGACCTTGATCACTTATCCCATGTGAGAGATCTTGGTCACTTTTTTTTTTTAAATATTAGTATTACGTACACACTGACGATCCCGAAAATGAATACCGCATGCGTACTATAACAATGCTGGTACCAAGTGGCCGAGCCACGCCACCACGTGTACATAGTAGATGCATGATGGGAGGGACGCTGGCCAATAGGAAAGAAGGATTTCATGGCCGCGACTAGCATCAGGAACCAATGGGAGAGCAAGAGGATGGTGGTGAGTCTACTAGTATACTAAGATGGCGGTGCGCGGCGCGATTTTCAAAATTGTTATCCGGGCGAATCTCGGACTTTCAGAAACCTTTCGTATCTTGAAAACTTTTCGTATGTAGAGCCGTTAAATTTTTCGTATTGGCTTTCGTATCTCGAGTTTTTCGTAAGTTGAGCCTTTCGTATCTCGAGGTACCACTGTACATATATACAGGCAGTCCCTGGGTTATGACGAGGGTTCCGTTCTTGAGACACATTGTAAGTTGAAAATTGTCGTAAGCCGGAACATCGTCAAAAATCCTAAGAAGACCTTACTTTTAATGCTTTGGATGCATTAAAAACTATGTAAACTGCATTCTTATTGCATTTTTCATTAAAAAAAACCTTCAAATATTGATTATTTTGCATTTTAGGAGTCATATTTCTTCTGCCAGATCAGCGTTGTAAGCGTCGTAACCCTGGAACATGTGTCGTAAACTTGGAAATAATGTCTGATATATATAATTGAAAAGCGTTGCAACCTCAGAACGTTGTAAGCCAAACCTGTCATAAGGGGGACTGCCTGTATATATATATATATATATATATATATATATATATATATATATATATATATATATATATATACATGTATATATGTATATATATATATATATATATAATATATATATATTATTATATATATATATAGTATATATATATATATATGTATATATATATATATATGATATATATAATATATATATATATATATATATATATATATATATATATATTATATATATATATATATATATATATATAATTCTGTATGTGTTTGTGTGTGTGTATGTGAGATGGCAACCTTAGGCTATTGCAAGATTTTGAAAGCCCTGTAAACTTCTTTCTTTTATTCTAAATCACGCAGTTGTAGCTCTCAATAAGTTTCATATCTTTTCTGACAGCAAAGCGGAAACAGTGAAGTTCAACACGATGACACGGTTCCTCAATTTCCTCATTTCAAAGTCGCCAGCGCATCAGTTGTATCTTCTCTACGATGACAACTACAAAGGTTTGGAAATTACTCGTTTATTTTTCTTAGAAATTAATTTCCTGGAAATTTGTGATCCAGTAAGAGAGAGAGAGACCTTACAGACCTTACATCTTGTTCGGGTTGCCCCAGGTCCCTCAGTGTGAGGCACCTCTAATGTCTACCAGAGAGTTGCTAGTGCATCTTCCGGTATATTTTGCATCTTCCAATCTTGGATGGTCTGGGATGCAGCTTAGATATTGTTGAGCTTATTCTTAAACACATCTATGCTCACTCCTGATATATTCCTCAGATGAGCTGGCAACGCATTAAATAGACGCTGCATTGTCAATGCTGGTGCGTAGTGGATTAATGTCCTGTGTGCTTTCCTTATTTTTCCTGGTATTGTTTTGGGCACTATTAATCTACCTCTGCTTGCTCTTTCTGATATTTTTAGCTCCATGATGTTTTTTAGAAATTTCTTCTGCCTGAATTATCATGTAACGTTCTCTTCTCCTTTCTAGACTATATAATTTTAAGGATTGTAGTCTTTCCCAATAGTCAAGATCCTTAACTTCTTCTATTCTAGCTGTAAAGGACCTTTGTACACTCTCTATTTGTGCAATATCCTTTTGATAGTGTGGGTACCATATCATATTGCAATATTCAAGTGGACTATGAACATATGTTTTATAAAGCATAATCATATGTTCGGCTTTTCTTGTTTTGAAGTGCCGTAACAACATTCCTATTTTTGCTTTACATTTTGCCAATAGAATTGCTATTTGATCATTGCATAACATGTTCCTATTCAACATCACACCAAGGTCTTAAACTGCTTCCTTATTTGTGTTGATTGTCTCATTATTAGGTCCCTTATATGCATATAGCTTTCCTTCTGTCTCCATACTTTAGTGATTCAAATTTATCAGAGTTAAATACCATCCTATTTACCTCTGCCCAATCATATACTCTGTTAAGGTCTCTTTGTAGCGCATTCCTATCTTTATCACAAGTAATTTCTCTACTTATTCTTGTGTCATAGGCGAAACTACTCACTACCGAGTCCTTAACATTACTGTCTATGTCTGCAATCATAATAACAAACAGTAATGCAGCTAACACCGTACCTTGTGGCACACCGGATATTACCTTGGCTCCATCCGATTTCTCATCGTTTGCAATAACTATCTGTTTTCTGTTGTGTAAAAATTCTTTTAACCATCTTCCTACTTTATCCACTATATTATGTTTTCTATTTTTCTTCGCTAGTATATTATGATCTACCTTGTCAAAAGCTTTTGCAAAGTCTAGATAAACCACATCTGTTTCATTTCCACTTTTCATATATTTTCTATATGTTCTCACGGTGGACTAACATTTGGGTTTGTGTACTTTTTCCGGGTATAAAACCATTTTGTCCTATATTAAACAAATTATTTTTTATTAAATGTTTCATAATATTTTTCTTCATTACCCTTTCATACACTTTCATGATATGTGATGTTAGACTCACAGGCCTATAATTACTTGCCTCTAGTCTTAATCCACTTTTGAAAGTAGGAGTAATATATGCTAATTTGTGCTCATCATAAATCTTGCCTGTATCTACACCTTATCTTAATAATATTGCAAGTGGCTTTGCGATAGAATGAACTACTTTCTTTAACAAAATAGCATGGACACCATCAAGCCCAGCTGCAGCTCCATTTTTAATTTCATTAATAGCCTGCACAATATCAGCTTCATTAATATCTATGTCTGCTAAATATTCACTATTTTCATCCCTTACTGTTATATCATTATCTTCATTATCAATTCTAGGGGTGAATTCTCTCTTATATCGTTCTGCCAATATGTTGCATATTTCCTTTTTTCATTCGTTAATCTCCCTTCAATTCTTAGAGGGGCTATTTCTATTCTTCTTTTATTCATCTTTTTTGCATACGAGTACAATAGTTTGGGGTTTAGCTTGATATTTACTAGGGTTTTTTCTTCCAAGTCCCATTTTTCATTTTCTTTTGATTGTATAATCTTTTGTTCTACATTTTCTATCTTACTTTTTAGTTCGATCACTTTCCATGCATTTTTTCTTTTGCAAGACCTTTTTTCCACTTTCTGATTTTCTGGAACAAGATCCTTCTGTCTCTTGGCATGCATGACTGATGTTTACTTTTCTTCTTCAGTATATATTTATCCACTATTTTCTCTAATATTTTCTATAATATCTCCGTATTTACTTTTATATCATCACTTACGAAAATGTTATCCCAATCTTTGTTTAATTCTTCATTTATTTCTGACCATTTTATATTTTTACTGTAGTTGTATTTTCCATATCCTTCCCACTTTTTCATTTCTTGCTTATCTCTGTTTTCACTTGCTTTGGAATGGACTGTTAATTCTATGACATTATGGTCTGAAACACTCGCATTATAAACTATTATTTCTTTAACATAATTCACCTCGTTCACAAATACTAGGTCTAAAGTATTTTCCTTTCTTGTTGGCAGGTGATTTATTTGTTGAATGTTGTATTGCTTTTCGAATTGCCTCTTATCTTCTGCACTACTATTACTCTCTTTTTTATATGTATAACTACAACCACAATCTCCTATTCGTTCTTTCCAGTCGACGAAAGGAAAGTTAGTGTCTTCGGATAGGAGAATAGCCCAGTCCTTGTGATTTCTAAATGTATCATCCAATTTTTCTATTATTGTGTCAAACTCTTTAGTATTAGAGAGAGGGAGAGAGAGAGCTATTTCCGGAGAAATCAATTTTCACGACTTTCAATTGTAATTTTTCTGATGTTGTGATTACTATTTTGATTTACTACCTTGAACCTCAGGTAATTATGCCACATATGCTGGTGTGCAGTTTTTCCATTGTCTTCTTTTATAATTACAGAGTACCCGAGTTTTTACCTTTCCCAATCTTATCCAATATTTCCCTCCGTTTCTGGTCGCGCGTCTAGTTTTGCACTTAATTTTTAATCAGCGTGAAAGTTCTTGAATTTTTAACTATCTTTCCTAACTTCCTAGCTAATATCTCCACACGTTCAGCTGACTTCATTTGATCCTACTGTGAGATTCACAGCCGGTGTACCGGTGTTTTTCCGGAGTAAAATTTTATCAACGTATCTGACAAGATGACACTTTGTCACAGGGTATCTTACATCCCTACCTAATATTTGACTGTATTCTGTATTACAAAAGTTGCATAATTCTGGTAATTATAAGAGTAACACCGACTTCTTGTAGACATCGCCGGTAAATTCGTGAAAAAGTCTCAACCTCTGGCAACAATGAAATGCAACCAATACTCCCTGTTTACGCTTTGTAGTAGTGGTGGTGGTAGTAGTGGTGTCCGGTCAATTCGTCGTTGCTCAATTTGTCCCCAAGTCAATTCGTCGTTGGGCAAATCGTCGAGTTCAATTATTTATTTTCGCATTCTCGACGCTCCTTTTTTTTTTGTCTTACATATTGGACCCTTTTTGCTTCTTCAAAAAAAAATTGTCTAATGACAATTTTAGTTCAAAAGTACTTTTAAAAACTTTGCTCCTTAAAAAAAAGAATTGCCTAACGACAATTTTACTTCAAAAGTACTTTTTTAAAACTTTTCTCCTTAAAAAAAGAATTGTCTAACGACAATTTTAGTTTGAAAGCAATTTTTAGAAACTTTGCTTCTAATATTGTATATTTTTTAGGAAAGGGGAAGTTACAATATAAATACAAAAAAATTTCAGTCAAATTTATAGTACAAAATAATATATAATGAAAATAGTAGACAAGTTACAATAAAATTCTTAAAAATATTGGTTAAGCATTTAATTTCTAAAATTTAAGATTGTGTGCGATTGTTTTCAGAAAGGTAATTTTTTGGTTGGGATCATTTCTCTCCATGACATTTTTTATACGCAAATTCATGTCTATATTTTTTTCTTTTGCATTGGCTCATCTCCTTGGATAAATTTCTGCAGTTTGGAACTAGCAAAACTTTCCTCACATTTCAAAACATCTATGAGCTTCCAAATATTTGGATGACTCATATTCACTGTGTCTTTTAGTGCGCTGTGGTAGGCTTCTAAATTATTTGTAGTTCTAGCAATCCCAGACATGCATCTATCCCAAACATTCCAAATAGTTAATGGATATGGTGGTTCAAGACGTCGCCTCCTTTCTCCTCTTCCTCAAAGGGGTCCTATGTAATTATTCTCAAAATAGGAAACTACCGACTGTGGAATATCATCATCATCTACAAGTTCCTCGTAGCCATCGACAACATCATCTACCGGTAAGAAGGCAAGGGCAACAAAACAGCGCATTTTAAGGCTAAAACTGTCATCGTGGTGATATCTGCTGCTTTTCATTCCCTCTTGAACTATATGCTTTTACACATTTTGCCCTAAATGAAACAAGCAGCACGCTAAATTTGAGGCAGGAAACGATTCAAGAAATCCATTATGCGCTGCTTTTTCAAAATCCATAAGTATGCAATCTTGGCCTTCGTCCTGCATCAATTCACTTATTTTGGCAAAAAGTCTATTATATGTGTTCTTACTGAGTTGTTCCAACCGAGGAATTTGTGATAAAACACATTTGTTTAACTTTTCAACTTCACCAGCAATTATTGAGCGAGGTGCATCACGAGATGAAATTGACTTTGCTTTAATATTTGAGACCACAGTCTTTGCATTTACCTCTGCGGCTGTTGAAGCGTGATTGTGGATACCAACTTTCTTAATCTCTATATAGTTTTCATCAGTATGAAGTCTCGCCTTGCATGCACGATTTTCACACCTCCAGTAGATCTTCAGTCTATCTGCACTCTCCTTATTCTTAGTATATCTACAATTCTCTTCATCAACTACTTTGTTTTTTTCCTTTCTCTGAAATTAAAATCTTGCAGGTAGCCATGTTGTTGGATGGGTGTATTCTTTAGAAGTAACTCTAAGTAAAAACCTTTTGTTTCCAACTGTCCAAGACAGGAAAATAATAAATAAAACAGTTAAACAACCTAGTGTCTTTTAACTTGGGGACAAATTGCCCAATGACGAATTGACTTGGGGACAAATTGAGCAACGATGAATTGAGCGGGACAAATTGGGCAACGACAAATTCACCAGGGACGAATTGCCCTAGCACCGTAGTAGTGGTGATAGTAGTTGCAGTAGTAGTATAAAGGATTTGTACCATGAGGTCGAGTGCTAGAATCCTTGAAGAAAAGGGTTTCCATAAATAATCCGAGAAATTTATTTCTATCACTATTTCTCCATTGGAAAATACATAATTAAAAATCAATAAAAAAAAGTGAACGTATACTGTGGCTAAGTAATATCTTTGTCAAAAGCACAGAAAAAGTTATTCCGGAAAAACACCGGGACAAAGGCTCTGAATCTCATAGCAGCCAGTCTCCGCTAGAGACAGAGTGGAATCAGAGAGGACTGAGAGATAGCATACCTCCATCAACCTACAATGAATCAACTCCAAATAGTGATGACATGACTTGAGGGAAGACCACCACTAACGATCATCACCGCTGGAGAACAAGATCTCATTCACACACTCACCATAAGCTCTCTCACAGACTACGTGAGCCTCACTTCTAAGCTCGATGAAATGACGCCACGAAATGTAATGAACAACTGCTCCTCCATGAACTATAAGCTTCTTGATTTCCATGATAGGCACGCTTGTATGCAGCATTAAACCACGGCTTATCTTTAAGAAGAAACTTGAGGATTGTAGGAATTCTCTCCTTGATAACAGTACTACGATGAGCATTGAAACACTGGACCTTTATAAATATTGCTCTAACTAAGCATGATGAAAACCATCGTAATTGCCATAGGATTCAAAGAATCCTTCTTGAAGAGCTGATATCAGGAGCAACATGATTCATCTTTACATCAACCTTAATCTATGAGCAGATGAACAACCGGCGACCCACTACTAAAAATACAATCCCTGTACCATCTGTGAATAAAACGTCATGACAGTTGCCAGACTGATGAGTGGATTCATTTATTAACAGTTTACAAGCAGAAATAAAGGGAAATCTAAAGCAACAACGCCATGATTATCCGTGGTAGTCATTGAGTCCTACTATTCAGTGTTATGAGCATCGTAATCCCCAACGAAAATGAACCAGGTCTTAGGGTCACATTCTTGATATGCTGCCATTTTGGTATGTAGTAAGCAGCCTTAAATAGTCATGTAAATCTGGGTTCTTATGGCTAGCAAAAACATAAAGCTTTATTTAGTCTTCCACAGAAATAATCTCCTGTTTCATGATATCCACTCTCAAAGTGGCCTAGGCGATGCATTGAAACCCTTTCTATTATCATTCCGTAGGTTCTTGCAATGGCATTACGCTTCAGTAAACTGACTTTCAGACTTGGAACCAAAATTGACAGCAGCAACATCAGCCGTTTTTTATTGTTATTATTCTTCTTATATAACTCACAAACATCGCTATATAAAATTCTGTGGACCAGGGTTGGTTTCGAAATCACCGTAAGCGATAACGTAAAAACAACAAAGGATTGATTGCAGAATTAACAAAACCAACTTCAGAAGCAATATATGTGCGTCTAAAATCAATACTGAGCAGCAAGCGCCCATAAAAAGACAAAATTATTGCCGCAATTATACTGATGAAGCGAGAGGAGCCGGTACACCCAATAAATTTCAGATTTGCCCAACACTGAAAGGACAGTGGTTCTGGTTCAGAAAACGTAGTCACAGGTAAAGGTTTGGAAGAGACTTGCAGAGACTGTAAATAAACTTGGTATATCCATGCTTTGCCATGAAGATCCCTATGTGAATATGGGATTTCCTGTTTCTTAGGCCTAGCTCAGTAAGATCGTATTATAACAAGAAAAAAATCTTCCAGGTGTGGACAGCCTTTTGAAGTCATACTCCGGTAGCGGGACCAAGGTCATAGTGACAGAGTTCTCTCCTGACTTGAAGGGCTTCGTTGATGCCGTGAAAGCTCCGCTGAAGGGCACCCAAGTGGGAAGGCGGCACCTATTGCTCATGTGCTCGAAGGGAAATGCTGCCAAGGTGTTCGAAAAGGTGAGTGCGACGCCAAAGCATTATGCCCTCAGATACAAGTCAGCAACTGACAAGGTTTGTTATTATTACTAGCAGTAGGAGTATAAATGTAGTAATGGTACTGCTGCTTCAATAATAACCAAATTCATCATTTATGTAGTGCAACTCCCTTTTCTCTCTCGTGGTTCATGCAGTTTCTTTAGTTCCTCATTGGATAGGTGTGTTACGTACTCGTCTATCAATCTGGTAGCCCGAGTTCGCTCCCGCTGCCGCCAACGCAGAACCTAAGGAATTTATTTCTAGCGATTAGAAATTCATTTCTCGATATAATGTGGTTCGGATCCCACAATAAACTGTAGGCCCCGTTGCTAAGTAACCAATTGGTTCCTAGCAACGTAAATAAAAATCTAATCCTTCTTGCCAGCCCTGGGAGAGCTGTTAATCAGCTCAGTGGTCTGGTTAAACTTAGATATACTTAACTTTAATGCAGTTTCCAGCAGTTGCCATGTACGGACATAATTTTCGATTTTTAATCCATATGAACGATGCAGGTAGCTGCGGAGAACCTCGAGAACCCTTCGAACTGGTGGATTGTTTTTGCCGAGGACGAAGACGTAGCCAAGATTATCCTCCGCGTCATTAGAGAAGGATCTATGGTGAGTCGAGTCGAGGCAGATTTCCCTCTTCTTTAAGGAATCGTTGTTGCAATTCAGCGACTGATTTTTCACGTGACAATAAACAGAACATTATGTGCACATGATTCTCGCGACGAATAATGACACATGTGCATGTGTTGATATGTCTTATATTTACTACTTTAACATGTACATCTGTGATACTTTTCCTTCCACTAATAACGTTTCTAGGTCATTCTCGTCCAAATAGGGAAATTGGGTCAATACACCTTACGTGTGTCAAAAATACAGAAAAACGGAAAATTCAGGTAAGCGTTCTTTGTTACTGTCTATTAGAAGTTTGCTAGCTTAGGAACTCTTTGAGCTGGTTTCGTAGATCCAATATGACCAAATACAGGGAACTGAAGCGTAGAACAGATTCACAATGACTTACTGCTATGTATTAAATTTGAGAAAATTAACATCAAGAATTCCTTTTGATTAAGATGCGAACAAATGAGAAGAATTTGCAGTTTGGAGTAATACATCCTTTCTAAAATAATGTATTATATACATGTATACGTATATACATATATAATTATGAATGTATATATATAATGATATGATACATAATTATATAAAAGTATGTGTGTATGTAAGTTTTCGTGTGTATGCACTGAGCAATTTCAACCAAACTTGGTATACATACCATGACTTAGTATCTGGAAATGAGTATTATGGGGATAAGGAAGTAGAGGTGGGAAAGGCTTCCCTGAAACGGGTCTGGTTCTGCCCGTAGACTTCGCGACTAAATAAACTAAACGAATTTATCATTCCACATTTCCGTATAACATATGACTTAATACCTGGAAAAGAACGCTGTGGGAGGGTAATATCACTGGCACCAAAGAGGGTTGGGAAGTGGGCGACACGTAAAAATAACCGAAAATGACAGATATCAGTGCCTAATCCACAGTTTCCGAGGTTGCCGAATTGAATAATGACACTCCCGATGCCCTTGAAGTCCAGGTTCAGCCCCCATGGGGGTGATTAGGGGTGAAATTTAAAATGTCAAAAATATTGGGCAATGTAACTAAAGCAATTATTTTAAAGAGAGAGAGAGTAGAGGAGAGAGAGAGAGACGAGACGAGGAGAGAGAGAGAGAGAGAGAGAGAGAGAAATCGGTTGTCATCCAATTTTCCAGGGCAGCACCAGGTTGGTCAGCTACAAAAAATCCCTGAGCTGCTAACAGTTTCATGGAAATCATCTGAGCACTGATTTCGATCAAGGTCACTTACACATACATCATTATATGTAATATATATAATATATATATATATATATATATATATATATTATATATATATATTTATATATGTGTAATATATATAATATATATATAAACATTATCTATTTATTATAATCTATATATATATATATATATATATATATATATATATAGATATATATATATATACTATATATTATATAAATATAAATTTAATATAAAAATATATATATATATATATATATGACTGGTAAAAATGTTCGGTTACAACAGAATTCCATCTAATAAAAGGAGCCCATAAAAACACCAAAATATAGAGAGAAAAATACTATATTTCAGAGACTGCTGTCTCTCTCTTCAGGTAGATGAATGGGAAAAGTTTACAGAAAAGGTGGTAGTTATACCAAGAGGTCCATCCACAGGTAAGCCAATTTAGGTCACCCCCACTGATAATCTTCCTTTAATCTTCTTAAGCGTTGGTTGAATGAAAATCTTGTCGACCACATCTGAATCCCATGCTCCTTTTGAGATGTTCATTACCTGCCTCTATTTTATTAAGGCCGATTCCATCATTTGACTCTTGTACCAGCAGTTGCTGCTATGAATTATATGTGACAAATTCCAGTTTATTCTATGGTTATGTTCATTTATATGGTTGAAAATAGCCGAGTTCTGTTGTCCATACCTAACTGACCATTGTCTTGTATTAATCTCTGGGGAAGTGATTTTCCTGTAAATCCGATGTAAGATTGGTCACATTCCTGGCATGGGATATCATAAACCCCTGTGTCCCTGGGGGATGTCTTTTGTTGGACGTTAATCAGGGATTTGGCTAAGGTGTTTGGGTAAGTAAATGCAAAAGGGTTAGATTTTCCGAGGGTCTGAGTCACCGTCTTAATCGTGTCGTGTGGAATTTTTATTTTATTGTTGGGAGTATCTTTGGTCTTGTTTTGAGGTCGGTAGAAAATTAAGTTTGCTTTGTGAATTGCTTTCTCAATTATATGGTCAGGATAGTTTAAAGACGAAAGTTACTTACGAATTAGTTCAAATTCTTTTTCCAGGAAATCTGGGGAACAAATTCGTAAGGCTCTTAAGAACAGGTTGCTGGCTACACCTATCTTGATAGCAATGTCGTGATAGCTAAAGTAGTGAATGTATGAAAGTGAGAACGTTGGTTTCTGTATATGGTAAATTTGTATTCTGTTGTGTCTCCGATTATTATTACATAAGCAAAAGGAATTTTGTTGTCTGTTTCCCATTCAACTTTAAATTTGATACTGGGCACTAATGCATTTAATTTTGATAGGAATTCATTAAAGTTGCCCCACCTATTATCCCAAAATGTTAGAATATCATCTACATATCTCATCCACAGCATGGTTTTGGGTTTTATTGCATTTATTACAGCAGTTTCAAAATATTCCATGTACAGATTGCTAAAACAGGACTTAAAGGACTACCCATACTACACCCGAATTTTTGCCTATAGAATGATTCCCCGAATGAAAATACGTTCTTAGATGCACATAATTCAACTAACTTTATTATTTTGTCAAGCGCCAATGGGAAATGATCTGGATAGGGGGATAATTTTTCCCTCAAAAATTGAAGAACGTTCTGTACTGGTACTTTTGTGAATAGGGAATCTACGTCAAGGCTTATAAGTTTTTTGTTGTGAAGTGGTATATGTGCTTCTCTGAATTTGTGACAAAAATCTTCCGAATGTGACTGGGAGAAAAAGTGCCTAAAAAAGGGGAAAGGAGGCCAGCTAACCATTTAGAAATTTTGTAATTGAAAGCTCCGGCACATGAAACGATGGGTCTGAATGGAAGATTGTCTGTGTTTTGGGAAAGCCATAAAAGTAGGGAAGTTTAGGATTAATTTCTTTAATAGTTCAATACTCTTTTTGTCTTGGCCAATTAATCTTACTTTCCGAAAAAATTCTGTGGGGACATTTTGGAGGGGATTTTTCGTAAGCTTGTCGTAAGTGTTTGTGTCGCTAAGAAGTTGGTTGATTTTGTGGAGGTAGAAGTCTTTGTTCATTATTACGATTTAGCCGTCTTTGTCGGATCTACTTATTATAACATTAACTTTTTTAGCGAGCGGATGGCTATCATAAAACGAGGAACAGGATATTTCTTATTTAGGTCAGAACTAGCTAACAAAATAGGCTGTTTTTAGCATTTTTATAGGGGTTCCAACTATTCGCGGGTTCTAATCATATTCAGTGCCATGGTGCCCATCCCCCGCAAATACAGGGGGACCACTGTATATATATATATAATGCATATGTATAGTATGTATAGTATATATATATATATTATATATATATATATATATATATATATATATATATATATATATATAGTATGTATAGATAAGCGACCTACATCAAAATCAGTGACTGGATGATTACAATGAGACTGTTAACAGCTTATGGATGCTTTTTTAGCCTGTTATTTTGGAAATTTCGTTGCATTTCATCATCGGCTTATGAATGAACGTATAGCAACAGTTCTCACCTAAATTACAATTAACTTTTATAGCAAAGCTTACTTGCACATTTTTACTTCTTCGACATCCATTGCCTTTGATACATTCCTCAAAGTTCACTGCACGTGTGGGAAAGTGGGAAAGGAGGGGAATAAGAACTGATGCACAAATTCCAGCATTTCTTAGTCATGTGTCTGGAAAAAAAGATCAAATGAGGTCACAAATGTTAACCATTAATCTGGAAAGTCTGCTCGTTTCAATTCGCCATCAGTTTCCAAGGCGTCGGCGCCTGGAGCCCCACCAGGAGCAACGACAGAAAACTGTCCTCTGAGTTATTTCGAGACGTGGATGATACTTATTCCGACTTCAGGGGTCGAGAGCTGACCGTGACGGCAAATAACAACAACCCCTTCTTCAAAATGAAGGAATTCGACAATGGGACATATGTTCCAGATTCTGGAATCGATATCAGCATTATAGACGCTCTTGGTGGTGCCCTTAACTTCACGTGAGTTCGTCTTTTTACTGTCTGTTAATCTTTGTTTTATTTGGTAAACGTTTTCTTCTTTGAAAGCTGTAACCACATGGGCTCTATGGCTCTGTAGCCTCAGAAAATTTGGGGCATACTCGCTGTAAAATGTTCGGTCATTTTTATTTGATCACAGTTTACCCTTCTTTACAGATCGATTTAATGTCCTGTGTTCTGTATAAAGGGCCATTAGTAAGGAGCATTTTAATTTTGTCATGTCAAATATATTTCTTTCTTGGCCTCCTTTAGGTACAGAGTCATAAAACCAGCAGATGGGAAGTATGGCGGTCCTCTTCCTGATGGGACAATCACTGGCATGATTGGCGAAGTTGCGAGAAGAAATGCTCACATCGCCATCTGTGAAATTACTATCACAGGTATGTCTTAAGTCGGTTTCTTACACACTTCCCTGGCATCATTTAGGAAATTGCTGTCAGAGTTTACTCCAAATAATCAATAGTGATACGTAACTAAGGTCATGTTCGTTAATGGAAGTGAGGTTGCACAAGCACGAGCATTCAAGACTTCAGTTTTGCTGACAATATTGAAGTTTTACGACCAAGGATGGCAGCAAGATACTAAAAGATGTTAGAAAACATGCTGGTCTGTCATTGCCTGTAGGTATTTGTTTACCAAATAAAATGCTTATGTCGAGTTTTGCTATCAGATGCATCAAAAGATAAAGGAAGGTTTAAATTTGATCTTAAAATGAAACTAGGATCTTCTCCAGGGCTACGAGAAACTGTGATAGACTTCACGAGGCCTTATTTCATGGAATCAATGACGATAGTCTCAACTGCTCCTGCTGAGAAGAGCCGAGCTTTCGCCGCCTTCTCGCCTTTTTCCTCTACGGTAAAGTATTTCCATTTATTGTTTATTGTCGAAGGACATTCAAAGACCCAACTCCGCCCCATATGGACGCTCTGCTGGCCTCTCCAGAACGCTACACCACACTAGTTTAAAAACTTTCACTAATATTGTCATCAGTAATAGTATAGCAGATGTTGAACAAGTAAAGGTAGGTTTATACCTACGCACGTTTGTGTTGCGGGCTGTTACGGCGTGGGACAGCAAGAAACTGCCACAAAATTGACGCGGTGGGGAGAAAAAATTACCGTTATTGGGCGGCGTGGCGCGGACCTGTGCGGCGTGTTCTTACGCTGTCTAGCGGAGTGTTACGGAGTTGGCGCGGTGTTATGGACGTTGTTGCTATGCCAGGGCACGCGCTCTTGCGGCTTTGTTACTCCGTGTAGCGGTGTGTTGCGGGTGGCTTGCGGTGTTGTTGCAGAGTAATAATAACATAATTCATAATAATGAGACAAATGAGAAGCAAATGATGGACATAACAAAAATAATTATACTAATCAAACATGTAAAGCATAGAAAATAAGAAAATGAACATGAAAAACATAGAGAGTAAGAAAATGAACATGAAAAGCAATAGAAAGTAAGAAAAGGAACATGAAAAGCATAGAATGTCAGAAAATGAACATGAAAAGCATAGAAAGTAAGAAAATGAACATGAAAAGCATAGAATGTAAGAAAATGAACATGAAATGCACAGACTAAGAAAATGAACATGAAAAGCATAGAATGTAAAAAAATGAAATTGGGACTTGGTTTATACCATAACATTTTCAACTGCAAATATCATATATTATCAACTGAGGTCAATATGTCTTTAGTCTATTACTGATTTTTCATTGTTCTGTTTATAACTATGTCCAGTCAATGTTAATTATTGTAGCATTATCATATTTGTATGTGTTCGTGTTCATTTGATCATAATCTCAATATTACATTATTGTTCTTTACCTTGTATGTTATTATATCATTTGATGGCCATATTTATTTCATGTTACATTTCATTTTATAGTTAAAGTTATTGTCCATATTTCATATTAGATTTCCTGTTATATTTCTTCATGTTATTATTCTTTATGGCCATGCTTTTTCATTTTTCAATTTCCTTTCACCCAATCATATCATCATATATATTGTCATGACATATAAATTAAGCATCAATAAGGAAAATGTAAATGAAGTCAGTATTTTAACATATTTATTACAAAAAGAAACATTATGAATGATATAAAATGTACAAAATCATTTAATATTAAGAAAATAACCAAAAAATAATTTATTATTAAAAAAATAAAATTCTATTTATTTATACATTGTCGATAGGCTGTCAGAGCGCGAATGATGCCCCGTGGTCTGTCCGGCCCCTTTTATCCTCCCCAGAATGCGCGGCAACCTTCCATCCAATCGACCTATGTTTTTGTCAAAATTAAGAGGTGGTTGTGGAATTATTGATATTCAGTGTAAAGCGAAGTCAATCATGTTTAGTACATTTCAAAAATGTTGTTTTGGTTACCAAATGATTATTTATTATTGTAAAGTCAAAAGTCCTACCTTATAGAAAATGAATGCCAACATCAGGATTGCACTATTTTTACACCTAGTTTTTATGTAAGTATGATAAATATATTACGAAGTGCTAATAAGATGACCTCTTATCCACAGATAAAAACGAAAGTGGTATATGAACATTTAATGAAAAACAGTGAATATGTTCCAAATATTGAAAAAATTGTATCCACTATTCAACTGGAAACTAATTTTGGGAAATGTAAATTAATAAGTATATAGAAAATAAAATGAAAATAAAAGTTGAGAAATTTTGTTTAAGTATGCTCATGAAGTTTTAAGTCAAATGATAGGCAAGCCATGATGAAAATAAAAGATGTTAAGGAATGCGGTTGTGGATGCATAGAAACTAATATGCATATGGTATATTTCTGTCGTTTGGTTAAGAATTTGTTGTCCTGGGTATTCGAATTGCTTAGAAAATGTTGTAAATTAAAAACTCATATCAGTTTAAGGATTTTAAAACTAGATTTTGAAGCAAACTCAAAAAGGGTTGAAAATACAGCAATGGTAATAGTAGCAGATTTTATTTCAAGTAGTATATGGATGGCAAGGTATTTGGGAATAAGTACTGACCAGCAAATTATTAAATGTATAAAGAATAGACTGTTAAATACATTTAATGTAAATATTATAGGATTTAAGTCTAATGTTAACAAAATTTTCACGAATCAGTATGTTTCTAATTTAAAAACATATTTAGAAAAATAATAAATTGTAATATCTTATTATGCATAGGTCTTATAATGGATATACAAAATTGTAAAATGTAATTTTATAAAGTAATATTTCTTAATAAAAGAAAAAAAGTATTGAGGTTCACTTAAAAAAAAAATCTTCCTAGGGAGACGCCGTAACACGCCGCACGCCCCGCAACATGTGCGTGCCATTTAACATTCCCTCGCGGGTGGTATGACGCCGCACCACATCGCACCACGTGGGGTGTGGTGTGGTGTGGCACGGCACCTGTGGGTTCTTAAATCTATTGTCGCGGGGCCGCGCCACACTGCTTATGGCTTCGGTGTGACTTCCATCACGCCGCCAGACACCACGCAGAAATTTGAAATGATTTAAAATATGGGCGGCGTCGTGCGGCTTTAACAGTCTTCGCCTGGCCCCGCCAGCAAGGTGGCGCGCTTTTGGCGCGTTTATAGTGCGGTTTCATACGGTTTCTTGCAGTCCCACGCCGTAACAGACCGCACCACAAAAGTTCGTAGGTGTAAACCAGTCTTAAGTCTTCAGTTTTCTCTTGAATGAAGCAACGTTGTCCAATGCTCTGATCTCTTGATGCAGCCTACTGAAAAATCAAGGCGTTGCAATCTCAAAGGCTCTAAAACCGGTCTGCAAATGACATCTCAGTTCCTCCAATCTTCGATGTTCAATATTATGTCTCTGGGTTACAAATGAAGCCGTTTGAAAGTTACGCAATAATCGGCTGACATACACAGGCTTTTCTACTGCAATTCTTAAAACACCAATACACAATTTAAACTCAATCCTCGCTTTAATGGCCAGCCAATGTAATTCCCTAAGAACAGGCGTTATTCTGTCTCTAAAGATATTCCTTTAATAAGTCTAGCTGCTCTATTCATAATCCTTTGCATTTTCCTCAGATGATAATTGGGGAGTCCATAATAAACAGAATTGCAGTAAACAAGTCTACTAATAACATAGTTCTGAATTAGCAGTCTCATTAACGACTCATACAAGTATTTCCTTATAAAAGCGAGGTTCCTTGAATCTAATCCGTAGTCTTCGTAGCTTCGTGAATTTGCTCACTGAATGAAAGATTGTGAATCCAGCATCAAAACCAAATCCGTAACAGAGTGTCTACAGTCAGTGAAGTACCATTAACCACAAGGCTTCGAATATTACTCAGTCTTCTCAGATCACCCTTTTTTTTCTCACAACCAGACACTCAGTCTTAACCTCATTCAACTCTGACTGAGTCTTGATGTTATTCATAAGAGCAACCAGTTTTCCTTCTGTGTCAACAACATCATTAAATGTCAAATAGAACAGAGTAACATCAGCAGAAAGTTTGACACTCACGACACGCATATAAAATGTACGACAGCTCAATGGTAGAGTATATACAAAACAAAACTGGGCCCAACACACTTCCCTGGGGCACACCTCTTGACACACCCCTTGACAGTGCCTTAAGGCCTGTCCACATGACCGGGCCTGATCGGCGGACCTCCCCTCTAGCGGGCACACTTGACGGGCAAAACGTCAAATTGCCCGATGGGTCTCGTAGCAAAATCACCATGGTGGTGCCCAATGGCTTGAGCTTCGACCTTGGCAGACGTACGTTAACCATATACACTTCTTTTACTGAGCTATTCTTTGCACCATGTTCTTTTCTTTTTTCTTCTTTTTTTTTTCAACACACACAAGCAATTATCATGCTACACAATATCTTCTTTGCGGTAGGCACCATGTTTATCGTACGACACTGAACACACTACTGGCATCGTCGGGCACACCCACCTCTCCATCGCTTCACCCGTGTGGACAACATTCATGGGTAAGCCTGCCAGAATTTGCCCGTCACTCCCGGAGCACGCCGATCAGGCCCGCTCGTGTGGACAGGTCTTTGGCTCTTGAAAAGGACTTTCCAATTTGAATTCGATATGCTCTATTTTCAATATAAATCTAGAGAAAGTCCAACCCTCCTCCATCGATGCCAACAGTTTTCAAATCATCCACCAACAAGTCATGAACAACTGTATCAAATGCAGCACTCAAATCGAGTAATATTAATAATATACCGAACTTTCCTGCATCCATTTTTATAATCAAGTCATTCACTACAACACACAACGTTGTTTCAGTAAGTGCAATTCTCTGTATGCAGACTGCTCTACAGGAAAAATAATATTCTCTTCAAGATGCTGTAATAAATGCTTTAGAATCACTTTTTCTATAATTTTGGATAAAAATGTTAAGTTCGAGGCCGGTCTGTAGGAACTTAATGAAGACTGCCTGTCAAGAGCACCTGTCACACTACCAACGCCTCTTTTTCACCCATAAGAAATGTTCTGCTACCAATAAAAAGATTAACAATTTCCGATATAAAATTAGCCAAATCCGATTTTTTAACATCAGCCATCGGCAACTGATTGATTTGTTAGTTCTTATTGGCGTTGCAACGACGAGGTTATTGACGCCGAGCCATCAGCAATGGGTCATTTGCACAATACGCAGGCTTCACCTTCTCATAATAGATATAATTTTATCTGTATCCACGTTACGAAATCTCAAGACAGTTTGTTTACCCTTAACTCAACTGTAGAAGACATGACGTTGTTTGTTTGTATGGTGCATTTACGTTGCATGGAACCAGTGGTTATTCAGCAACGGGACCAACGGCTTTACGTGACTTCCGAACTACGTCGAGAGTGAACTTCTATCACCAGAAATACACATCTCTCACTCCTCAATGGAATGGCCGAGAATCGAACCCGCGACCACCGAGGTGGGACGTTAATACCATACCAACTACGCCGCTGAGGACATGAGGCGTTGCACGGAGTTGTTACTGTCAAAGCTAAAATGAGTTTTTATGAGAGACGACCCCGTCGCTAAGCCTATAACATCCCAAAATACGAAAATTGCTTTTTATTCTTATACTAGGGTGTTACTTTTTTGTATAAACGAATGACCAATTTCCTTTATGATGGTAACCAGTAACATTAACAGCCCAGCGTTTAACCTCTACTTCATGATAACTTAGAACCGTTATTTTTATAGCTTGGGCGATATTCTATTTTGACCGAAAACCTAAACTGCGTTTACACCCATCCCACGCAAGTAGAGCAATATTCATTAATCTATTTCTATAGTTAGTTCTCCAGAACCTAGTATTTACACTGTAATTAAATAGTTAAAATGAAAATAATCATTAGGATTTTAAAATTACTTGTGTCTGGAGAGAGAGAGAGAGAGAGAGAGAGAGAGAGAGAGAGAGAGAGAGAGAGAGAGAGAGAGGATTTTTCCAATACTTAATACGAATAAAAAAAACCTGGTGGGCAGATTTGGACAAATTTGTTTTCAGCTTTCTTATGTTAGCCTAAAATTGTCAATCGTTAAAGGAAAAAACCGTAAGAGAATAGATTCCTTGGAATGAGCCTAGTCTCACACAATTCCGTGTTGATATTAGAAAGAAGAGGTAAAAGGGGGTTTCAACCCCCACTCTCTATTATCTACATGAATTTTTTTTAGACTAGGCTTATTCCAGGAAATCTATTCTCTTACGGGTTTTTGTGTAAAAGTTATGTAGATGACTGTTTTTGTATTGAAGAAAAACTGACAGTGAATCTTAAGAATCTGAGTTCATCTATACTTATCCTAAATTAACCAAACCTAGCTAAATAATCCATTATCCCCCTCTAAGATTTTACTTATTCCCGTTGAGAGAGAGAGAGAGAGAGAGAGAGAAACAATAAATAAGCTCCTCCTGGCCGTGCGTGGGGGGAGGGGGCGAGGGACCTGGCGCTGTTCAAACTAGAAAAAACAGGGAGGGAGGGAGTTCCCTTGGTGGATGGTGGACAAGACGAGGCGGGAAATATAAATCATTGAAGCTTTTTTTTTTTTTTTTTTTTTTTTTTGTTTTTTTTTTTTTTTTTTTTTTTTTTTTTTTTTTTTTTCAAGTAAATTGGAGTGTTTAGGTCCACTGGTCCATATAGGCGGGTCTCACCGCCTACCGGGCGGTAGTTATTGCATTACCACCTTGTTCAAGACTTTAACGGCCGTATCCAGCTGCTACGCCCGCAAGTATATCCTATTGAAAAGGACCGAGGGTTTGTATATCGTGTAGGAACAAACGATACATTGTAGGAATTCTATAAGGAAAACCAAGAAGAAAATTTTTAATTACTTGGAATAAAAATTTTTAATTTCTGGTAACCCAAATTTTTGGGTTACCAAAAATTGATAAATTTTATTCTAAGCAATTCAAAATTTTATTTCATCGATAAATTTTACCATAGAGATAATGATTTTTTGGCCTATATCTTCGAAATAAATTGTACTTGAAATAAGGCTTACATGAAAGAACATTTACCAAATGAGTAGTTTGAGAGCATAAGTGTGGTTAGTCTGCCAAACTTAATTTTCTCGCTATCACCAATCTTTGAAAAATATCGTTTAATTAAAACGCTAATTAAAGCATCATCTGTTACACACAAATATTGCAACAATTTTCACCTTTAATCGAGTAAGACTTGTTTCCTACAGCTAATTTACGTCGCCCTGCAATATTCTCGCCACGTATGGTGACTTCGGAATTTCGTTTAGAAACCTCCATTGAGAAAATGAAATTCGTTAAAAACAACCCAAAAAACTGCCTTTACATGTCTAAACCTGGAAAATTGATGGCATAGACAGTGTCCTACCGGCCTACCTACTGCACAGAATTCTCAGTTACTGATAAAATACAACAGGTGTCCTTACGCATCACAGTAAAATAGTTTGCAAGTATTGTTGACACAACCAGTAGCCTTAACTATAGGTACGCCAGCATATAGAGGATTTATGATGTTCTGATAACACAGCTGCGATCGCCACTGCACTTATATACCATAAAAGTATGCTGAAAATATAATGCATGTTTACAGAGAATGTATATGCTATACCTACAAGACATTTAGCACAAAATTGCTGGTAACTAAAATTCATTACGATTTGCTTACCTGTGATATGTTAATCCATTCTCGGGACGAATTCTTGTGCCATTTTCTGCGATTATAAGCTGTATAACGTATCCTTCAGATAATAATTAAAGACAAATATCGCACAACTTACAACACGTGTAACACTGTGGCGATTCCGAAAGTCTGTCCAAGACTTTTCGCCAGACCAGAACCTTTACCACTGACTGACCAACGGCACCACCAAACAGTCCAAACTGTCCAACCAACCAAACAAACTCCAAATTCCAATGACTGTCGCCATCTGGTAGCGGTACACCAAACTGCTTTGTACTAGGCAGGGATAACATATTATTTTTAGCCCCGTAGTCTTCTAAGTTCTCGAACTTTTCAAAGAAATAACAACGGGACACTCCTCTCCATTTATATTGTATTATTTTAGAAAATAAAAGGCAATCCTTTTACTTACAATTCTAATGTTTCCTTCGAGATTTCAGTTGTTCATTTTCTAAATTCCCTTTTCGTTGTAGTTCGCCATCAGTAACATTGAACAGCTGATTAACTTGTTTCTTATTGGATAGGAAGTAATATACTTGATAATCATCAGATATAATAACTTTTGTGTATCAGATATCATTACCACTAACTAAATGGCTATACAAGATTGCCCATTTGAAGGCTAAACTGTCATGAATGGTGCGAGTCTAAGATAACATAGGGATGCGTTCCCTGAGGGAACCAAGGAAACAAAGCACTCCGCCACTCTCCCAGGGATGTCTTCGCGAAGGAAGTCAGAACTTAAATCAGGGCTGTATCCCCAGGAGGAAGAAAGAAAGGGTCCATATCAAGTCAAAAGACATCCTCAGAGAAGCCACTCACCAAGGGGTTGGAGACGAGACAGCTCTGGAAGGGTTTCCAGCCCTTCCCCCTGGGATGCCATTCTAGAGGGAATTAGGTCACCCCCAACAGGAAGGCCTTCCTCCTTCCAGAGCAGCCATCCGAGAAGGTAGGCAGATCTCCTGCTAGACTTGAAAGAATCCCCAACAGGGTGTGGGCTAAGCCGGCTTGCTTACTGAAAAAAAAAAATCCCTTTATTTGGTCTTCAACCTTTTCAGGTACCCCGGGAGGCCACCTGGGAAAGGCAGCCCAGGAAGAGGTCTTGCCATCTGGATGGTGGCAATCATGGAGGAGAGAATTCCTGTAGGCTAAGACTCTTGTGTAGAAGTCAAGCTAACTCTCAAAAGATCCATAGGCATTATGGGGAAGGCAGCCCCCAAGGATGGCCTTCCAGTCAGGAAGAGACCCTAGGATTCTCCTGACGAAGGTAATATTAACTCTCAGAAGCTATGATGACCCGATATAATCACAAAAGCATTTGGGTAATTGCATCGATATGTTGTTAAGAGAATTCGTTGTCAAATTTCCCTAACTCTTTTGTGTGTTTATATGTGTGTTCTTCCAACTATTTATCCTCTGTGATGGCTGTTTTAACTATGACTTCATGGCTATCCCCAGGGCATTACTATTTTACATTACAGAGGTACACGAATCCCGGTGGGACCTTATAAAAATAATGTTAAAAAAAATTGACGGGTAAAACTTAACAAAGGAATGCAATTGGCCGAGACAGACTGGAGCGATATCTATCACAAAGTTTGAGAATAAATCCTCCTTCTCCTCAGCCTGATCCTTAGCTAAGGTCGCTGCTTTTAATGAGTCTCCTCAGGCTGTTTTGATCTTGAACATTTCATTCCAAGATTGGTTTTGGCAGATGTTTTACAGACGGGTACCCTTGGTGACTCCAGCTCTCCTTATTTATCTTTGAAGCTGATTAAACCAGAAGGTTCTAACCCTTCATTTCTTGGCGAGTATTTTGGTATGAGGTTGCTAACCCCATATTCTATTTAGCCACCATTTGTAACCTCAGAATTGTCTAGTTACTGGCACCCAAGGCCCTGATTGGGTTATCAGAGATGCATTGGGTTTTAATGGATAGTGCCCATTTGCATGTCTACCCATGGGTTGAACCTCTACACATTTTATACATATAGATATATATCTTGGTTGAGGGCCTCTTGGAATGATCGATAAGATTCCGGTGTACAGAAAAGTTTGTTACTACCCCTGGGCAAAGACTCACAAGTGTTCATGATCATGTAAAATCCTTTGCGTCTGTTACTTCAACCATTAACTGAAGTGCCATTTTGCTTGGTGAGACGTTCCCGCACACAGTCCTGACTTAAACTCAACAGATACTTCATGCGTTATAACAATGTCTGGAAACTGAAAAACATCTAGCAGTGTTCGATAAACTCGTCGTTGATAACATAATGTAACTAGAGCGATAAAGGATATAAGTTAGTTACAAGTGACAATACTGTAAATAGATCAACATGGCAGTAAGTTCCAATGTTGGAAAAATGTAAAATTTAGCGTGTTTAGCAGCTATCAGGAATACGAGAGGTAGCAGGAAGGGAGCTGGCATTTCTCATCTATGAGATCAACAGCAGCCCTAACCAAAAAGATACAAAAGCATTCATAGACAGATTAGAAGGATATGATCCTTCAAACTGGAACAAATCAACAGAAAACATCTTGAAAATAATTGAAGAAGTTCCAAATAAAATCCAAGTGGTCAAGAGACTCATAAAGAAAATTTACATCAATCAACATATTCCGACAAAGAAAATGAATAAGGTGAACATTGTGAATATCCTAATTGATGCAATAGGAAAAAGAATGCCAAAAGCATGCAAACTGTGTAAGGTGTGGTATAGCATAGTTAATCCACAAAACCTGATCAGAAAATGTTCTGCATGCAACATTCCGACACATCCTCAATGTGCTGAAGTAATGCAAAATATGAGTAAGGATACCAGAATATTTTGCTCATCATGTCTATCATGAATAGACAATGTTACTAAATCAAGACTTAATGTACAAATAGTTGAGGATGAAGAAGAAGAGGAAGAGGAAGAAGAAGAAGAGGAAAATGGAAGAAGTAAACAAAACTGAAATGACAGAAAAAAATAAGGAAAACAAAGAACAAGATAAAAGTATGGAGGCAGAGGTAAATCATTGATACTACATATGAGGCAATCAAGCAGATACATACAAAGAAATAAATACAACATGACAACACAAAAGAAAATCCCGAAGAGGCTCTACCCAGATCTGCACACTGATGGGAAAGAGGAAAAAATAGACAAGAAAGACAAAGTCTGCAATCTTTTGAAAAGAGGGAATAGCAGATTCGGAGAAAGATGTTACTACAAACATCCCAAGGTATGTCACAACTATGAAATCTATGGTAAATGTGCATACCTAGACGTCTATGAGGATGATTGCAGAGATCTACATCCAAAAATATGCAAAACCTAAAAGAAGGAAAAGGATGTAAGTTCGACAAAAAATGTAAATATATGCACCCTGTAGCTATGAATCAAAATCAATTAAATAATCAATCAAATAATAAAATCCAAAATAAGAAAGAAACAAATAAAGAGAGGAACAAAGAATATGAGGTGAAGGGAAAAAGCAAGCCATCGCCGCAATATGGAGTGTCAGCAAAGAATTTCCAAGCATCAGCTCCAAGATACAGCTCAAGAGATAAATACTGTATTTATGATGCAAGAGGATATTGCTGATACAGAGAAAATTGCAGATTCAGACACAAAATGAATTTTTTAATGTCAAAATTTCAGGAAATGAAGAAAAGAACAACATACCAGAACAGGAAAGAGACGTGGGAAAATCCTTATTATTACCCATATTAAATGAAGGAGAAAACACGTAAACCATCATAGTGATGAATGCGCAGGGTTTAGTTATGATTAACTCAAAACAAAAAATAGAGTACTTAGAAGAACTAACCCAAATTGAAAAGAAAATAGATATAATGATATAAGTGAAACCTGGTATTCCCAAGAGACTGGGAATAACGATCAAATAAAAGGGTTCCAAACTTATAGATCAGATAGAAAAAATAGGAATCAAGAGGGAACTATGATATATGGGAAAGACAAAAAACAAGGAAAAATATATGAGAAATATAGTAACTCAGAATGTGAACTAATAGCGGTAGAATTTTATTCTGAAAAATTAATGAACATAGTAATATATAGACACCCTAATACTAAAGAGTTTGACACAATAATAGAAAAATCGGATGATATATGTAGAAATCACAAGGACTGGACTATTCTCCTATCCGGAGACTTTAACTTTCCTTTCGTAGACTGGAAAGAACGAATAGGAGATTGTGGTTGTATTTATACATATAAAAAAGAGAGTAATAGTAGTGCAGAAGATAAGAGGTAATTCGCAAAGCTATTAGATATGCTACTAGAATACAACATTCAACAAATAAATCACCTGCCAACAAGAAAGGAAAATACTTTAGACCTAGTATTTGTGAACGAGGTGAATTATGTTAAAGAAATAATAGTTTATAATGCGAGTATTTCAGACCATAATGTCATGGAATAAACAGTCCATTCCAAAGCAAGTGAAAACAGAGATAAGCAAGAAATGAAAAAGTGGGAAGGATATGGAAAATACAACTTCTACAGTAAAAATATAAAATGGTCAGAAATAAATGAAGAATTAAACAAAGATTGGGATAACATTTTTGTAAGTGATGATATAAAGGTAAATACGGAGATATTATATAGAATATTAGAGAAAATAGTGGATAAATATATACCGAAGAAGAAAAGTAATCATCAGTCATGCATACCAAGAGACAGAAGGATCTTGTTCCAGAAAATCAGAAAGTGGAAAAAAGGTCTTGCAAAAGAAAAAAATGCATGGAAAGTGATGGAACTAAAAAGTAAGATAGAAAATGCAGAACAAAAGATTATACAATCAAAAGAAAATGAAAAACGGGACTTGGAAGAAAAAACCTTAGTAAATATCAAGCAAAACCCCAAACTATTATACTTGTATGCAAAAAAGATGAATACAAGAAGACTAGAAATAGTCTAGAATTGAAGGGAGATTAACGAATGAAAAAAAAGGAATTGTGCAACATATTGGCATAACAATATAAGAGAGAATTCACCCCTAGAATTGATAATGAAGATAATGATATAGAAGTAAGGGATGAAAATAGTGAATATTTAGCAGACATAGATATTAATGAAGCTGATATTGTGCAGGCTATTAATGAAATTAAAAATGGAGCTGCAGCAGGGCCTGATGGTTTCCCTGCTATTTTGTTAAAGAAAGTAGTTTATTCTATCGCAAAGCCACTTGCAATATTATTAAGACAAAGTGTAGATACTGGCAAGATTTATGATGATCACAAATTAGCATATATTACCCCTACTTTCAAAAGTGGATAAAGACTAGAGGCAAGTAATTATAGGCCCGTGAGTCTAACATCACATAATATGAAAGTGTATGAAAGGGTAATGAAGAAAAATATTATGAAACATTTAATAAATAAATAATTTATTTAATATAGGACAACATGGTTTCGTACCTGGAAAAAGTACACAAACCCAACTGTTAGTCCACCGTGAGAACATATACAAAAAAATGAAAAGCGGAAATGAAACATGTGGTTTATCTAGACTTTGCAAAAGCTTTTGACAAGGTAGATCATAATATATTAGCGAAGAAAATTAGAAAACATAATATAGTGGATAAAGTAGGAAGATGGATAAAAGAATTTTTACACAACAGAAAACAGATAGTTATTGCAAACGATGAAAAATTGGATGAAGTTAAGGTAATATCCGGTGTGCCACAAGGTACGGTGTTAGCTGCATTACTGTTTGTTATTATGATTGCAGACACAGACAGTAATGTTAAGGACTCGTTAGTGAGTAGTTTCGCTGATGACACAAGAATAAGTAGAGAAATTACTTGTGATGAAGATAGAAACGCGCTACAAAGAGACCTTAACAAAGTATATGATATGGCAGAGGTAAATAGGATGGTATTTAACTCTGATAAATTTGAATCAATAAATTATGGAGACAGAGAAGGAAAGCTATATGCATATAGGAGACCTAATAATGAGACAATCACAAATAAGGAAGGAGTTTAATTAAGACCTTGGTGTGATGATGAATAGGAACATGTTATGCAATGATCAAATAGCAATTCTATTGGTAAACATATGTTCGTAGTCCACTTGAATATAGCAACATGATATGGTACCCACACTATCAAAAGGATATTGCACAAATAGAGAGTGTACAAAGGTCCTTCACAGCTAGAATAGAAGAAGTTAAGGACCTTGACTACTGGGAAAGACTACAATCCTTAAAATTATATAGTCTAGAAAGGAGAAGAGAAAGCTACATGATAATTCAGGCATGGAAACAGATAGAAGGAATAGCCGAAAACATCATGGAGCTAAAAATATCAGAAAGAGCAAGCAGAGGTAGATTAATAGTGCCCAAAACTATACCAGGAAAAATAAGGAAAGCACACAGGACATTAATCCACTGCGCACCAGCATCGATAATGCAGCGTCTATTCAGTGCGTTGCCAGCTCGTCTGAGGAATATATCAGGAGTGAGCGTAGATGTGTTTAAGAATAAGCTCGACAAATATCTAAGCTTCATTCCAGACCATCCAAGATTGCAAGATGCAAAATATACCGGAAGATGTACTAGCAACTCTCTGGTAGACATTAGAGGTGCCTCACACTGAGGGACCTGGGGCAACCCGAACAAGATATCAAGGATGGCGCGATCAAGTTTTTTTTTTTACCTGGTGATTAGACAACTTTAGGAGTTAGTTTTGAGGTTAACTGTAAGGTGATGGACCGAGGTGGCGCGGGTAATGATAAAGCTGCTAAAACATTGGTTTTAATGGAAGTCATCTTGCTACAACTGGCCAGCCCAAGCAGTGGTGCCGGATCACAACAACCCACAATGTATCAGTAGAACAACAGTGCTTCAACATGTGCATCTTACATGCAAGGCTTAATATTAAACACAACATTAACTCTTCCATGGGGCTACATATTCCTTTGCATCCAGTCTTCATCCTTCATGTTTGCAGCATGTTATGAAAATAAGTCAGTTGCAACATCTACAGTAAACGGGTCCCTGTTGGAATACCATTCTTCAGGCTTGCCATCCCTAAGCAGGCAATCCTCAAAAGAGGTCAATGAACAAGTTCTGCCTCGAGACCCTCTATGGGGCTACTTTTACCAGGGAAACTAATTGGGCATGTCTCTAGCAGGGAGGACCTCCCCTGGGGCTGTCTTTCCTAGGATAGTCAAAGGGGGATACCCTGGACTAGGAAGTCCTACTTTAGAGCTTTATTCCCTAAGGGAGCCAGGGAAACCCCGACTGGCTGTGAGGAAATTCTCCTGAGGTGATTTCCCCATATTGGTCAATGGACCCAGAACAGTCAGGAGACCCTCCTATAAGGATGCCATCCAATAGGTGGCTATCAATAGGCTCCATTTACGAGTGAAGCCAAAAGGGCCAAAGCCTGGTAACAGACATCCTCCAGAGATGGCATTCCTGGGAGTCAAGGTGGTTCTCTTGCTCTCCTCCATATATGCTTTTACATGGAAACCAAGGGGGCTCAAGCGCTACGCCAAGAAGTCATCTCACCCAGCTGCCTTCTACATGTGGCCAAAATCAGTTCTGCCTTTCAGGGAGGCCTTCCTCTCAGGTATCCTTCATTGGGAAGTCAAGATACCCTTGTCTGGCTAAGAACCCTACCCCAGGGAAACAATGAGACCCCCTCTAGGGAGCTAAAAGCCCGTGCCCAGCCAGGAGGCACTTTCCCTTGGCTGTCATCCCACGGGTATCCAAGGGGACATAGTGTTTGTCAGGAGGCCCTCCTTCAATACTGACTTACCTGAGGAGGCAAAGGGAATCCTTGTTCCAGCTGGATATCCCTCCTCCAGGGCTGTCTTCCCTAGGGAAGCCACGAAGATGATGTGCAGCTAGGAGGCCCTCATTAATGGGACCCTCTAATGGGGCTACTGCCAGGCAAGAGGCCCTCCTCTGAGCCTGCCATTCTTGTACAGGCCAAGAGGGTCACCTTCTGGCCTAGAAGCCCTCCTCAGGAGCTTACTTCTCTGAGGAGCTAAATAAACACTTGATGATACATTCTTCTCATCTTAAGTCCTTGTAACTGTCAGTTTACAATATCTGCTAAACACATTTCAGTTACAGATAATGCCTTCAGGATCTTAGGGAATTTTCTAGGCAAAATTAGCACAAGATTTATTGGTCTCAGATAGAATTTTCAACGTACTTATAATGCCAGAATATCCATATCACAAAGTGAAAGTTTACGATTTGCTCTGCCTCACAAGCTTTCAAAAAAAATTAAAAATGATATTGCCTCATTGCTGGCCCTTTAAAGCCGTGCCTCAAAATGATAAGTCGAAGTCGTACAAATCCTTTTATGTGACACCAGTTTAATTGATGTGATGGTGAAATCCTAACTTTAGTGTATATCCTAATTAATACTCAGCACCTTTATTGCACTTGACTCTTGTTTAATTGGTGCATAGTGGTTGGCTGGTTTAGATTAAGTAGGCCTGATCCAGAACAGGCCCTTGCCCTAAAACTGGGTATAAAATTTGTAGTGTTTAATGGATTAATAAGCCTAAAATTGTGATTGACGGACTATCTTAGATTTCTTACTGAATTACCTTGCTTGGGGGTATGCCAAAGTGCATTTTCATTTCCAAATTTTGGGTTGCTTTTATCTATTTATTCATTTACTCACTTTATTTTTTTTTATTGAACTAAAACATTTTTAAACAAATATGTGAAGTCCACCCAAGAAGTGCCACTCGTGGTGGCGGTATCAAGATGGAAGTTTTCAGTTAAAATGAAACCTCACGCAGGTCTGGGCGTGTTTGATCATCTCAACCATAGCCATCGGCCCCGTGCTCTATCTGGAGACATTGTTTCTGAAGAAGTTCCTGAAAAGGAACTTTGGCCCACGCCACAACTTACTGGACACTTCGTTCAACCTGTTCAGAAGCCTGGTCGCTCAGAATAATTCTCTCTCTGAAGATTACTGGGCTCACAAGTTCACATTCTTTGGCTGGTACTTATTCTGCTTTTACATAGTAGGTAAGTCTTATGGAAATTAATTGTATTATCATTAATTTGAGTAGTCGTCAAATCCAAAGCTTTATTAAGTACTAATCACTTTTAGATATCTTCAAAACAAAAACCTTCAGATTAATTCGTGGTCATTTTGAATTTGTTTGGCTGAAGGTTCTATCTTCACAGGAACGTTCTGTTCTTCAGAGTTGTCCCCGCATAATTATATTTGCACGCAAAGGGCACGTAGTTCATTTTTATATGGATTATATATATACGCTCTGACACACACACGCATATATATATATATATATATATATATATATATATATAATATATATACATATATATAATGTGTGTGTGTGTGTACGACTGTTTCTATTTCCAGTACTCTACTCTGGGACGCTAACAGCCGTGCTAGTAACCCCGGCCTTTGAGAAACCCATCGATGACCTGACCGATTTACCTGATGCAGTGAAAAAGGGCGCCACTATTGCCATAGTTGGAGATACGAGCTCTGAAATGCTTTTCAAGGTAACTGGAATCTCCTGGATTTTCAGAGATAATCATATCTTCGTGACTATGCAGTTGCCATATATTTTCGACCTTCATCTTTCAATTGCAAGTTATACCGAAACACCTTCTCAAATATATTATATACCGCCTCACTCGAGTGGATCTAGGTTTTCATTCTGAAGCATTCCTAATTACACCAGATTCCTATTGTGCCTTTGAAGTCTCAGGAATATTCATTGTTTTTTTGCAAAGTAGGATGCTCCCCCTTACAATTATTCCCTTGCTTAGGAATGATTCCTCACTGCTCCTGCAAAGGACGTATTGCATTAGAATGAACAGTCTACTGATTTATTTATCCCAGTACAGGTTCAAAAACTTGATATGATGAAATGATCGAATTCTAGTAAAATGATGTATTTAACTTGAAGATGCAAAATCTAATAAGCCTATCAAATTTCATATCTCTTTCTAAATGAAAAATATGAAGTTGTGCCTTGGTTAAAAGCATAGCAGACTCTAGTACCAGGAAACACCAGTTTGAGCCTCCCTTGACAAGAAATACATATATTGATAAGTCAGTTGAAACATAACTTGCAAACCTTTCTTGTAGAGGATATCAAAGCGAGCTACCTCTTTCACGCTGGCACTAAAAGCTGCCTTTAAAAGCTTAGAAATCACAGGACCTTTATTATTACGTTATTGATCACAGGAAGCCAAAGACGGCATCTACAAGGAGATCTGGCAACTTTTCAATCACAAAGACAGATCCCAGAGCTTCTTACCTGGGGATGACGCAGGATTTGACAGGGTGAGATTACTTGGAGTTTTCTCCTGTGTTTCAGTGTCTGCTCAAAGAAATGATAATAAATAAGTATGCTAAGATCTTGGGAACATGAGGTGATAAATTACCCATTCTTTCATTGTTGGTTTATTTCTTGTCACTAATAATTCTGTATTCATCTACATTCACGCGTATGCTTAAGACATCGGAGTACTTGTTGTTCTGGAATCATTTGTATCTCATAAATTTTGTTCTGGTTTTGCATTGGCAAGGAAAGAAGCACTCAATTAATCCTTACAAGTGTAAAATCAAAATAAAATTGGTACGAGATACAAGTGAGTCCAGAAAAATAAGCTTATCGATGGGATATCAGTGATTGATTTTTGTCCATAGAATTTTTCATATATATGAATAAAATAGATTATAATTTATTGCAAATTCAATGTTACTGTCTGATAAAAGAAGACCATTGTCCTATATGGCGTAACTCTCCTTCCTTCTGGTGACATCTGAGCCATTGCTGATTGCACGAAACTCATGTGATCTGTTGCAGTCTATTGCAGTTCTTTCATAACAGTTACTCAATAGAAGTTGAGAAAATGGCTAAACCATTAGAACTAAAGTAGCACATATATTTTAAGAGACCGATCTAATGATCCCTGAAACCCATTTTACCTTACAGGTTGTTTCGAAAAAAGTAATCTTCCTGAGCTCTCAGTTCAGTTCGAGGATCATCGCCACCCAGAGGGGTATCAGCAAGTTCCATTTGGCAAAGCAGTCCTTTTACCCTCAAGGTTACGGCCTCGCTTGCTTTAGTGGCGCTCCCTTCAGGGGGAAGTTCAACAAAATGTAAGTCTCGTGTGAGTGGGGAATTCGAAAACGGGCATTTTTGGCCGTGGGCACGTGCACAAACTCCCTTATTGCATACTCTCTGAGGGTACCTTAAGATCTCAAAGACTGAGATGTCTTGGACATGTGATAGAAAAGGATAAGGAACAATAAGTAATAAAAAAACAGTAATTATGGAAGTAGCAGCAAAAAGACCTGTAGGAAGGCAAAAGAAACAATTGAAAAAATGGGAGATGGATAAGGACCTAGAGCTGATGGAAGTTCAGGGACAACGAGCGCAGCGTGTATATTTATACACACACTATATATATATATGTATGATATATATATATATATATATATATATATATATATATATATATATATATATATATATATATATACATAAATATATATATCTGTGTGTATGCCAGGTAAACCAAGCACTAACAGTGGTTTCAGAAAGAAAATAAATACAATTTATATAGATGCAGCCATATGCATGAGAAATGGTACATTATGCATAAGAAATTAATACATTTTAGCTGACCGCTAAAGTGTACTAATTTCGTGTAAGTCTGGCCACTTTTCATGTTGTTTTCATTTAGCAGTCTGGCTGAAAAAACCTTAACAGCATAAGAATATCTGACTCAGATATTTTTCTTATACCGCTTTGATAATCAAAACTAAATGATTTTGAAGTGGTTCAGTTTCATCCATTTGATCAAGCAGACTTGAAAAATGTCTTTGTTACAGCGAAGCTTTAATACAGAGGTAATCATTTTCTATTTAAAATTATGTCTTGTTAGTTGTTACTGAAACCTGGCTCTCGAAAACGCTTTTCGCTATGTGATGCATATATCAACCACGTCATCAGATGAGTGTGTTAGTCTGCCTTTGCTATTTTCAATGTGATTAGGGACTTCAACGTATCATCGTTGTTACCGATCAGGACCTCTGCCCAAGTTTCACACTGCAATGGCTTTTTGAAACTATATGCACGTTTTTAACACGAATCTCCCATTTGGCGTTTTAATAGCCAGCTTGAGTACAGAAGTAAGAAGAATAGAGAAACTTCTATACAAAATAAACGCGGCTGAAATAGCTATTATTTTCAATTAAACCTACATTAATGAAGTTCTTCTTCCAGCATATACTAACTATCAAATAATTATTTCTTTCTTTCAATGCCTAGCTTAATTACTCATTAATGCCAACCTAAGTTCACACAAGCCAAAAACGCGCCGGTAACAGAATAATATGCAAAACAACGGTATAGGGAGACGAATCGACATTACAAACAAAGGGTTGCCTTTAATGTTTTGAGTGGATAACAGTGCTGGATAAGTCCCGCCCACTCCCAACGATTCTTGCTTCACATCCAGTAAAAGCGAGGGTCCATTGCGAGATCTCCATTTATCTATCTCCTAGGTTTAACCCAGGTAGTGGGGCGTGACTACTTCAACAGATCTTGATCCATACCGCCTCCCTACTATATTTCCTCCAAGAGTGGCAATGGTGTATAATAAACACTATTCACTGACACTTTTAAACAAGGATTCTTCTTAACCAGGATATCGCACATGACGGAGGGCGGCCTCATCATGAAATGGGCTGACGACCAGGTGCTCAGGGCAGCGCTCGGAGGGATGAACACCGAGAAGCTGACCAGTGGGGAAGCCACACCCATCACGCTTAAGCATTTGCAGGTTGGTACCGTCGGAAAGAGAACACCTCAAATTATCTGGTGGTTGAATTAGTTTATTCTCTCTATTTTCCTCTTTCACTAATGGGAATTCCATTCGGTCGAAGTTTAATTGGCAAGTTAGAGAGGTATTTGACTGGTGACATAGGGATGTTTACCCAGTTTGAATGATAACAGAGATGTGGCTTGTCAGGCGTCCCTCATTTCCCAAATACCGGGACAATGTTCGTGACTGAAAAATATGTTTTTGTGCAAAAATGGAAAAAAAAAACTTATTTGCACAATTATTCATTTTTATAACTTATTCTTGTGTACCTGTAATAGATACTGAACATTAAAAATTAACCCCAGGGTACCAGTGGCTATCTTCACAATAATCTGTACAACAGTATGCCAAGTACATGCATGTCAATTTGTATATACGGTCACTTTCTTACTAATTTAACTCAAGCATCAATTTTCTTCTTTATTTCAGGCAGCTTTCTTCGTGCTAGCTTTGGGCTACGTGACAGCAGCGTTGGTGATGGGGATCGAGATCTTTTCGAAAACGTGTTCTTTTATGTCAAGATCTCCGGCTGCAAATTCCAGGTTCAAGCAACAATGAAAGTGACAGCAAAGAGGAAGTGACACACACACACAACACACACATATATATATATATATATATATATATATATATATATATATATATGTATATATATATATAATATATATAGTATATATGTGTGTGTGTGTGTGTGTGTGTGTGTATCTATATATATATATATATATATATATATATATGAATAACTTGATCACGAAATAAATAAAACGTGATGCTATGTATAAATAAAGGTAAAGCCACAGAGGAAAAATGAAAAGAAGAGAAATGCCGAGATCTTTTGGTCTACACTCTACACGACCCTTTACTTGAGGCACCGACCGAAAGATCTCGGCATTTCTCTCCTTTTCATTTTTCCTCCGTAGCATTACCTTTATTCACACACACACACACACACACACACACACACACACACACACACACACACACACACACACACATATATATATATATATATATATATATATATATATATATATATATAAAAGAAGTCCATAAAAACACCAAAAGGGTAGAATTTATAGCGTTATATTTTGAAGACAACATAGATCACAGAAGGTCTGTGAATACACAGGCATTTCTGGTCATTGCGCCATTGAGATTGACAGATCTGTCAATCAGTATATTCTTAATGCCACCATTGGAAAAATGGTCTGGCTGAAATCTAGAGCCACTGAGATCGCATTATTGAACCTTCTTGGTCACTTAACATTTCAAATGCTATAATAGATCCTGATCCCAAGAACAAGTTAAATGAAATGCTGATGGCTATTCTAATAAGGTATGTCCCGAAAGGTCATCAAATTTAGTACAAATGACCAGCCACGGTTTGATGATTCATGTACTAAATGAGCTTACCATGACAAACAGGCCAAATTCAACACATGGAGACGAAATCGTTCACATGAAAATTACGCTATTTTGTCGAGTCTTGCCATGCTGCGAACAGAACTTAATTAACATGTTGACAAAATATCTTTGCGAATGAGTACAAGCATAGTAATACTGTGCCTGTTCCTAAGAGTGGCATATCTGCAGACTGCAGTAACTACTGGCCAATTTCTATTCTTGTGTTCTCCAAAGTCGCTGATGAAAATAATCTTATTTTTAAGCCGCTATGTAGGTATGTGGAATCTAAAGCATTGTTAGCTGATAGTCAATATGCATACAGGAAGAAGTTAGGTATCTGCGATGCCCTTTTAGACATAACATGCCATTTCCAAGAGAACCTTGGTAAGGGTTTGAGTGTAGATTAATTCAAATAGATTATAGTACTGCTGTCGAGTTAGTAAATCACGAAGCATTTATTTAAAATCTTCAGAATCTTGAAGTGGGTAGATATGTTTTAGGGTTATTTCCAGATTTCCTGACAGGTGGGCAGCAACAAGTTGCTGTTGATGGGATCTTCAGTGAACCAAAACCTTTTGAGTCTGGAGTCCCACAGGGTAGTGTTCTTAGTGTATATGTTACAGTCAATATCTAAATCCAGACAATTTGTAAAGTGACTGATTTTTTCAGGCAGTTTGTGAATTGCCTGGTTCACCCAGTCATTTTATAAATCAGCTAAAAATCGCAGACAATTTACAAAGAGACTAAAATTTTGATAGATTTTCTTGGCATATTGACTGAAATGATCCTGCTACGGGTCACAAATCCCCAACCCCGCCCGACCGAGGAACGAACCCAGGTCCTTTTGTGTGTGTGTGTGTGTGTGTGTTTAACTAGCTGATACCCTCTTAGTGTGACCTCAGAGCTCATTATTTCCTTATGATATTGACTCATATGAAGTAATGAACTGACAGAAAAACAAACCGTGTTCTTGAGTAAAATTTTATTTTCTAAAACCTATGTAACGATATATCAAAATTGGAAATAAAGTATAAAATGTGACATCTTAAATATTATATCAGTTTTTATTCTTACAATTCAAGCCAGAGTGGCACCGACTATTGCACTTGTAACCTTCTTTGTAACATTTACAGCGATTTGTTTGACACTGTTTCTTGCCTTCAGTACAGTTGCACTTAGCATAACCTTTTACCTTTGACCACCAAAACTAGATGATTGCTGTACTGCCTGACGTAGTCCTCCTACCTCCTTGTCTGCACTCACTTCACCAATACTATACAGTTGGCTTTGGCTGCAGTACCGCCCCTGGAGTACTCCATCTCTCACGCCTATTCGATACATGTCATTTTCGTTACGATCTAAGATAACACCGATAACATTTCGTGGATCACCTTTTCCTCGATCAACTAACGGGATAGGAATTGTCACGTTATCTCCTGGATTACCTGGGACGTTCTATACGACTGTTTGACCATGCTCTCAGCTTGAGCCAAGTGACCAGCCGCTGCTATAGACCGTTGAACTGCTAGTCTTCTTGGAGCTTATGAAGTCTTCCTTGGGGATTCTGGCCACAGGGTGGACTGTCTGGATAGGCAGAGCCCTCTGATTAATAACAAAAGAAAATATTTAATAAATGGTGATAGCCTTGCCATGTGGTTTGGAACTTAACCAAATTAGTTATCAGTTACCTGTTATAATTTTGTGTGTGTGTATGTGTGTGTGTGTGTGTGAGTATCACTATCTGGCTGAGCGAAGTCCTCTGGCGAGTCATTTGGAGGAGTAGAGCATTCAGGTGAATCGTCTGGATGATCCATGAACTCAGGTGGATCGTCTGGAGGGCTCGTGCTCTGAGGTGAATTGTCGGTAGTAGTCATGAAGTTCTGAGGAGGTGAGTAAAGACCTTGTTGTTGGTATCGTTCGTGTCATCGCGAGCTTAAAAAACACGAGAGTCCTTCTATCACCATTCTTCGACGATTTCTTCGGGAGACTCTTCAGTTTGAGTTTCTGCCTCAACACGTAAAGCAGGAATCGATGATGCAGGGCTTGGGGGAATTAACTTAAGGGTTGAGGGAGTAACCTTAGGTGGGGTCGGGGGGGGGGGGGGTGGAAGGGGTTCGAGGATTTGTGACCCGTAGCAGGATCATTTCAGTCAATATGCCAAGAAAACCTATCAAAATTTTAGTCACTTTGTAAACTGTCTGCGATTTTTAGCTGATTTATAAACTGACTGGGTGAACCAGGCAATTCACAAACTGCCTGAAAAAATCAGTCACTTTGTACAAATTGTCTGGATTTAGATATTGACTTTAACATATATAAAGGATATGCTTGTTGGCCTGGAAAACAAGATTTTTCGGCATGCCGATGATGCAACACTTGTGGGTGTAGTAAAATTTCCATTTATTAGGAATGAAGCTGTCCGCAGCCTCAGTCGGGACATGGACCAGATCAGCAACCGGTGGGGTATGAGGCTGAGGTCCAGTACAATGAAAACTCTTGACTGGCAGAGCTCGAACAGATTTTCCACCCCATTCTTCCTTTCAGGTGGATGGGACTTTGCTGAATGTGTCTGAATCTTCAACTATACTGAGTGCAACTTTTGATTCACATCTTACTTTTGAGAAACATCTAATGAAACTGTCAGCAGATGCCGCGCGAAATTAAGACCTCATATATTCATAATAGTAATAAAATCATTGCAACTTGTTTTAGGTCAGTTGTCCTTCCTTTACTAGAATACTTTTCTTCGATGCAGATGTCTGCTTCTGACAGAGATTTCTCTCTTTTAGATAGAGTGGTTCGTGGTAGTAGGTTTCCGTTTCCTAATAGTAGTAGTTATGACTTGGACCATCGACGGATGGTCTCTTGTTTATTAATTTTTCATAAGTTGTATTTCAACTGAAATCTTTCACATTCACAATTGATCCTTGGTCCCATTTTCTACGAGAGCATCCAGATTCGCTGAACAACGGCACCAATATGCAGTCCTCAAACCGTTGGACTTTGGAAGTCTCCCAGAGGATGCCGTACAATTGGAACCCTAGTACAATTCATCTGGTATTTTAATATTTTACTTACATTTTTATTTATTTATTAATTTGTTAATTTCTCTATTTTTCTAATAACTGGTCTCTCTGTCTGTATTTCCCATTACCTTCTGTTACCTCTTTTGAATGAACACCATATTCTTTTGAAGATTGAAATTGCAGTGGCCCATGTGGGTTAGTTCCATATGAATAAGGCTCATGTTCTGAATAGTAATATAATGATAATGATGATGAATATGAAAAACTTGTATATATTCCTTCACTTAGAAGAAAACACTAAGGTTAAGACCACAAGAAACACCCTACCGTAGAATAAATTTATCAAAATATGAGAGAAGCATGATTTCAGTTACCCTTTTGAGCTGTTTTATAATACGTGTAAATTTCCAGAGTATTTAGGCTAAAAACTGGGAGGACTGGTAAATTTAAACAAGAACCGAACATGAAAGCTGTTGCATATCTTGTAAAACGTTCAGAATGAAACAAACAATGATCCATTGAGAGTCTCCCCCCGCCCCCCAATGCTGTCATAACGCCACTTTGATCAAACAACAAGTAAGGGTCTTGCTAGGTCCGTACCCAGAAGTTTTTAGCATGGTGGGGGGGGGGGTCCCAAAACTGGACCTGTTTTTCTATCTATAAATGACATTGCATATAAGGTATATACAAGATGAAATACTTGAAAATGTTATTTCAGTTATATTAAGAGGAAAATTGAGTATGCAGTCTATACTCTTCTACCCGATTACATGTTATTAAAAGTATTGACTTTGGTTAACAGAATTTTACTTATAATGTTGAAAGTTTGCACTGAAATTATTCAAGAATATTTCTTCAGTTTTATTGATTGATTCATTTATTATGTTAACAATAACATGCATATTAATTTGTTTGTTGTTGTTATACGTTTACTTTGACTTAACAAAAAACAATCATTATACATTACTTTGTAAGAACAGTTCAATGAAAAGGATAGTGACAGAAACTATGGTCTTCCAGATTTTTGGGGGGAGGGGTGGTGGGGGTGTTGTTCGACCCCTAGAGCCGAGCTCCCCTCGGTAGCTAGATGATTCCACAAGAGATCCACCACACGTGTTAACTCCTTAACACCTTATCCCTACTACAAGGGCCGTGACAGATTAATGTACAACACCCACCATGGTTATAGTTCGACCAGTATAGGTGGGAGAGGCCGAAGGAATAAACTCGCTGTGCCTATACTGGGAGAACAGCAATACGGAAACCGGTAAGAAAGGTGAGGCACAGGCGAAAGTGAAAGTGAGGCCATCCGGAGGCAGATGAAATATCAGACTTCGGTAGAGGAGCAACTGAGAGAGGTAACACAACACAAGGCGATAAGGCTACAGCGGCAGAGCGAGGAAAAGAAGTAAACAGATGTAGTACAAAGTCAAACATATACCAGATATTTCGCTACCATTTCTATAGCAGTTTAGAAACACTTTCTTTAGTTACTTGCCCCATAGAAGACTGATAAGTACTTTTACTCTCTCCTCTGATAGCCATAAACCTTTAATTTATATCCAGTCAATTGATGGTGAATGATAAAGGATACAATGATAAGTATAGTACATAAGAAAAGGATGCTATGAATGGTGTTTACCATAATTTGTTAATCAGCATATGTTTTGCATACAAGTGCAGTTCAGTGCCTACATTTCAGTTCAAGAAAATCTTAAAAGGAAATCGTGAGAATTACTGATATCACTAACAAATGAGTCGACTAACTGGGTCAACTTTTCATTCTATTCACTTTAAAACATCACATATAAATACCTTTTCAGTATTTATCTTGGACGATACACTCTCTCGTTCTTCTGTAGGTGCAGTGTCACCCGAGCACGTTTTCTGACATCTTTCATCGCCTTCTGCCAAACCCTTACTCCAACAGTTGCTCTTGACAGAATTTGCCCAACTTTAGTTTTGTACAGACAGTGAAAAACGATCGACTTCAAGGTGCACTGGAGTTTTAGAAAACTGATGAGATGTGGTCTTCTTGTATCGCTTTTAATGTAACAAACTGGTCGTTGTTTCAGATTATGGCAACCTTGTGCTGGCCAGGCTCTTGCTTCAAGATCAGGTAGTAGGCTGGCTCATAGGCGTACGAGGTGAAGTTCATTTGGGAGAGCAAGACCAAATTTGCCCGAATCTTATTAAACATCAGAAGTTTTTTCTTTCTTTCTTTCTTTTTTTAATCACCATATTTGTGTAACAAAAAACCAACGGCTGTTATATTATGTACAGCAGGTACGAATCTGAAGAAGTTTAGCAAAACTACGTAGCTATTATTCTATTCTTTATTCAGATTATATACATGTATCCGCTTATGTATGCTTTCAAACTGAAATTCACTCAAATAATATAACGCCGAGATAACTTTTAAGATATTACACAACTTACAAAAGGAACATCCTATCAATATTTATTTACATTGTTTTTCACGAAAAAAGGCATGACTAACAAGATCACCAACTATGTGAAAATATACACAAATTCTGTTGCAGTTAAAATTACCATTTGATTGAAATACAGAATTAAGTATAATTACGTAAATGTGTAACTAATTACTTTCCTATTAAATTATCATTACTCCAAGCCTGTACAAATAGTCAAATTCAGAAGAAAATCTTTGTAACACTACTTTTTATAGCTTTAGATGATAAAATTTAAAGAAACATGGTTTTGTTCCTCTTTCCCTTTTCTTTGCCAAATACATATATTATGGTGTTCATATCTATCCTGTTGGCATAACCTCTTTTAATGCAGAGAAGTCCTAATGCTGAGACCCTATCCTGACCCATAGTAGATCTAAGGCAAGTCTTGAGTCTTTCCAAGCACGAGAATGACCTCTCTGCTGAACAAGATGTTGCGGGTAAGGTTGCCAGGGTTCTTGCCATCTCACTGAAGTGTGGCAAAGTTTCACACAGGGAATTTGAGTAAAGATACCTTATCACTTTATTTGCAGTATTCAAATCCATGCCTTCCAGATTATGAAAAATGGCCGTTTCAGCCATTAGGATGTCTTGATCCACATTGTAGAATTCCGACACTGCCTTGAAATCATTCTCTACTGCGTTCCCTAATGTCATTTTTGCCAGGGATGTCAGGATATGTGCATCCCTGCTTGCAAATCTCTCTCATTTCAGTGAGAACTCTAAGGCATCATAGTAAGAAATCCTGGCTCTTAGATGGTCTGTAAAGGATATTGGTTCTTCAGAAGTTTCTCCTGAGAGTGCGTTCAGCCTCTTGGATAGTTTCTTTTTGGCGCTTTTAAGTTTCCACCTCTTCAATGTCTGGTGCAATTTCAATCATGTTTGTTGCAGTTTTTCTGGCTTATGCCCAAATGAGAGAAAACATATCTTCCTCCCTGCACTTTTTGAGGGTTTCTAGTGAAGCATCACAAGTGATCTTTGCAGTCATGACCCTGGAGGTATCTAGCCAGGGCATTTGTGTTGGAAAAGATCACTTTTAAAGTGTGCAAGCCAAGGATGAACTGGAACTCAAGCATAGCTTTGACAAGACCCTTTGCATCCACAGAAGTTTTGTCATCTTTTTCCTTAGACAACTCTATTAGAGCAAGTAGAATTCTCTCAGGTTGTTGCTCTACAGCTTTCACAGCCTCCCATCTACCGGACCAGCGTGTCTCACTTAGAGACTTCAATTAGGTGTATTAAAGAAGTTGTGGATGGACTGGATAACTCCAAGAGCATTCCTGATGACAGTATTTTCCTGCAATGTATCATGTAGTGCAAGGTTGAGTATAAGTGTCCATAACAGTGGACATAGTTGGCCTTGGGTGCAACCTCTTATACTCTTGTAGCCACACCTTTCTCTTTAGTCTTTATCATGTACTTATTTGTATCTCTATATTCATTACTAACTGTGTTGCCTAACTAAATTATCTGGCAATAATGCTATGGAAATAATGGCTAGCATATCTATATTACTGTTCACTTGCTGTAGCGATGGTTGATAATTAATAACGAACGATATACGATATCTAACTGAAAACTATAATAAAATCATCGGCACAACGATTTAAAGGGACTTTTCATGACCATATTCTCCAACCATGAAATCAACAATGGATACATTTCAGCTTGCAGCGCCTCAGCGGCGTGGTTGGTATGGTATTAGCGCTCCACCTCGGTGGTCGCGGGTTCGATTCTCGGCCATTCCATTGAGGAGTGAGAGATGTGTATTTCTGGTGATAGGAGTTCACGTGAATCTCGACGTGGTTCGGAAGTCACGTAAAGCCGTTGGTCCCGTTGCTGAATGACCACTGGTTCCATGCAACGTAAAAGCACCATACAACAACATTTCAGCTTGCTGAAGGTGAGACTCTCTCTCTCTCTCTCTCTCTCTCTCTCTCTCTCTCTCTCTCTCTCTCTCTCGCACGACATAATTGTTCATAATATTAACTTCTAACTTATTCTATAACTACCATACATATTACTTATATATACTCTCAATTGTAATGGTAATTCACATGCGATTATTTATTATATGGTTACAAATACATGTTTATATTTATTTTTATTCGTTTAATGCCTTATTAAAAAAAAAACAAAAAAAACCTTTCCCGGTAAATGCCTCCCACCAACTATCTCAACCATTTGCCCGACAAGTTTATTTTTACTTTTATTCTTGTTAGTTTTTTTATTTATTATTATTTTTTATATAAAATAAAAAAATTCCTTACCCGAATAACTCGACTGATTTGCCCGAACTTTAGCCGATTCCCGGACCAAGGGGGGGTCAATTGCCACCCCCCCCCCCCCCCCCTGCCCCCTGGCCGGTACGGAACTTCATCAGGGTCTCCCCTGCACTGCAAAGATGTTGGTTTTGGCTGCTTCCCGGCATAGTTGTCCTTTAGTGACCATCCATGTTTTCATTTCTTTCTTTTGCCTTCTTTGTCGTTTAATATATCTAAAGGGCTAAACAGACGATCAATATAACTGACAGTATTTCCTGCACTGTAATTATGACTGTCGGTGTGTCCATCATACTGACTTAGTGTCAGTACCTGAAAATGGTGGTCCTTGAAATCCAGTTTCAGCTATCAGTATGTGGGTGGGGCTTAAATTAATGATGGCTTGTTTACTGGACTGTTAGTATTATCAGTATTATCAGAAATCGGAAGAGGTACAATGTCTGACCAGCGAGGGAAACTACTCCTTCAGGAATTTATTTCAGCTTTCCAAGGATTACCAGAGGTATGGGATGTTCGAAGCGAAAATTATATGAAGAAAAACAAGAAAATGGTTGCACATGAGAAGTTATTGGAGGTATATAAACCAAGCAAAGCTGACGAAACTGTAGAGGATGTAAAAAAGAAGATAAAAACATTGCAAAGCAACTTTCGAAAGGAGTTGAAAAAAATCAACGAGACTAAAACGAGTGGTGCTACTCCCCCCCCATCCCCCGGTGGGACATGGTATCAAATCGTCCTCATTGGTTTTTTTATGAGCTTTTATTCTTGAAAAATTTGGAGAAGCCTGTGCAGACAAAAAAATTCAGTTGAAGCAACAGTAGAGGCAATTGTATTTTATTGTTTAAACTATCACATTTTACTCCATAACAATGAATTGGCTACATCTGCAATAACTATACGTTTACGAAAGCAAATAATTTTAATGATATATAAATAGATATATATATATATATATTATATATAAATATATATAATATGCGTAAAAGTATTACGCTTACCAACCCATTCTTTGACCCACTTTCTACGTTTGCGTCTTTTCTTTAGCCAAAGAGCCATAATAATTGCAATGGATGCTTTTCTTTTGTTTCTCGTGTCACTTGAAAGCCAAAGGAAACAACCATTCGACGCTGGTATGCTGAATTACTGACTGCTCAATCAGTATTCAATAATGGACGTGTGTTCGGTGTACTGACAGTAGTTCACACCAATAGAATATTGTCAGTATTTTTACTGACACTAATAATGATCGTCTGCACCCCCCTTAAGTAACGACACAGGCACTCAAACACTTGAAAATTGGTGAGTGTGTGTGTGTGAAAAGAAAGCGAATTCCTTAAATTTTCCAACTCACAGAGGTCTATAAATTCTTATTGAAGGCACTGCCTAAAATATTTAGATATATGAAAAGTGAGGTTGAGCCCCTTTTGATATAAAATTTATACCCAGATCTTTAAATACTTGAATACAGTACAGTGACCTATTTCTGCTCACGCCCCACTTGTAAAATAAGTATTAACTAACTAAAAGCAAAGATTTATTTGTTGAGATGACTAGCCCTGCATCGTCTTTGTATTTGGGGTCACCCATTCATATACTGAACAGATCCAATCTTTATAACCTCTAATGATCTGAATGCACGATAACTGAATCCACAAGATAAAATATTAACAAGTGATGTGAGGACACTTGTTTTAGAAATTGTGTAAATCACCATCAAATGCAAAAATTATTCCTCAAATTTATGAAAATTACAGCTTAGTAGCTATATATCCCATCCTGTTGGCTCACGTGATTTTACAATGAGGTACTATTATTGTTGTTGTTGTTATCATTATTATTAAAGTTTTATGTCCAACCTTCCACAGAAAACAATACACACATTTGAAAGAAAAACAAACCCGGAGAAGACAACGAATGAATAACAAATCTAGATGATTGTGCAAACATAAGTATGTCATTTACCTAAGGGGTTTTCATTGTCGAAAGGCGTGAATCAAAATCTGTATTTAATCGAGTCTTAGTATCTGCTATTTGTCTAAAGACTGCGGCGAAAGCTACTGTAGAAGCAGACAAATTGAAAAGGTGATTCGCTTTCTGTTCGTGAAATCTCTTCTTTTCCGCTAATCAGCTTTGATGTCCCTTATCTCTAATCACAGCAAGGTATAGACTAACGATGATGGGTCACTGATGACTTGCAGTTTTCCGAAAACACTTATGATGGAATGTTGGCACATCAACATTCTTTGTAACAAGGATATTTCCTCTCTATATCAATGAATTTCCTGTGTAGCCTACGTATTATAAAAAATATATATATATTACTCGACCCCAAGCTTAGTAATTTAGTATGCTATGTATTTAATCACGATAATTCACAGACGACTGATATACATACAATACCATATATATAATATATATATTATTATATATATGATAATTAATATATATATATAGATATAGATAATATATATATATATAAGCAAATCTACCTATGAAGGACTCGGTCTTCCTTGGGATGGAGCGTTCGTCACAGAGGATGAGGTTACAAGCCTCCACGGCCCCTTTCACTTCAAACCACTGCGCAGGACGGGTCATGCCCACGACTTTTTTCCGCCCCTGCGTCGACCGTGCTAAAGGATATTACATTTGAATGTTCCTTAACTTGTGTAATGCATTGACATATTTCTAAAAACGATAATCGAGTTTTCCTATTTGAATGTGTAGTTTTTATTTTTTTATTCGTTATGTAGAATGATAATCTAGATGAAGACAGCTGTATTCGGTTGAAAGCGAAATGATATGAGAGAGAGGGAGAGAGAGAGAGAGAGAGAGAGAGAATGTAGTAGGATAGGGGTAAAACAGTAACCCTGTTCACAACACACACACACACACACACACACACACACACACACACACACACACACACACACACACACACACATATATATATATATATATATATATCTATATATACTATTATATATATATATATTATTATATATTAGTTAGGGATAATAAATGGAAACTGCAGAAACTGGTAAAAAAAATTACAAGAATACAAAGCCGAGATTAAATGTGAGAAAAGGTAAGGTTATGGAAAGCAATGGTTGTTGAGACAGAAGATCGAAGATGAAAACAGGTGATGTTTAAGTGTTTGGAACTGGAAGTAAATCTAATAGACGACAGAAGGATGCGAGAAGAGGTGATTCACTGAGTTGGGGGTACGGATCCTCAGTGTGAATGAAATTAAAAATTGTCAAGGGAAAGGGCGGCTCAGAAGAGGTTGGATAGCTAGTGAGAAAGAATTAAGTATTAAAAGGAAGGCCCTAAATAACTAGGAGACAAAAGAGTGTGTGCTAGATAAGGGTAAACAGCGCAGTATGTATAGCCAACAGGTGTCAACAACCAGTTAATGAGCTTCCTGTATAAATATATGATGCAGCTAATGTTACGGAGGTTTTTCTGTACATGGGGCTCATTTCATAGCAGTGAGAATGTCATGTAGTGTACCTATTTCTTTGGAACTTTCCACTTGTCAGGGAAAACAGAATACATACATACAATAACTATATATGAACAACATATAAGACAATAATTTTATCCAACGGTAGAGTCCCTTTCGCAATCGTACGCAAACACCTACATGTCAATTAAAGTCACGTACTTCCCTTCTAGCTTTTCTCCTCCGTCGTTGTTAATGGGAAAGGTTCCGAATCTTAGGAACGTAGTTAAATATATGGACTCTTTAGATATGCTAAATTTAATCGTTTGATCATTTCCGTTTCTTTGTAACCGTGTTGTTGTAATTCGTCTTACTACATTTTCGACTACACTCGAAACAGAGTTAGTAACCGACAAATGGTAGGATACCATAAAAACATATTAGATTTTTTGGGAAATATGGTGTAAGCCTACGTTCAATGAGTTAATTAGACGTTATGCTGAACTGTTTAAAATGTTTAATATAAGTGTTGTTGGCGATTGTACTGTCAAGTAAGTGCTTTTTCTGTAAATGTGACATTTTGACCTCTTGAATTCTAATTACATCGTGTGACTTACTTTATAAGTGTGTTCTATGATATACTGAATAATACGATAATAATATACGGCATTTTAATTCAGACGTCATAATGAACGCTACGTAGGATATATGACGTCATTTGTTTCGCTGTGGCTTGGTCAATGTAAACATTAACAGCTGTCAGTGGCATTAGGTGGCAGGGAAGGAATCCCGAGAACACCAGATTTCTAGCCAAAATTTTAGCCTAAACTCAGTTTCTAACCAAAATTTTTCGTGCACACTTCCCTAACTCAAATTGGGTTTGAACAATAAAGATTAGGCTTTATGACATTCTATTTGCGTAAAAAATATCATGGGTCAATACAATTATTACTTTCAACTCCATAGAAAGTCATTAACATATATATATTCAGAAAGTAAGAGAATGGTCAGCGTTATAATAAATATTCAAAAAATACTAGTCGAGATATAATAAATTTTAAGGAAAATTACAAGACTCATAATTGCTTGAAATATTGATTATAGAAAAGTGTAAAAGTTAATGCTGTACGTAATTCTAATATCCCGTACATCTAAATTCCTATATTTATGTTACTTCATCTATCTACTGAAGTAAAAAAAAAAAAATAAAAAAAAAAAGTTAAAACTTGCTGTGAGCGTCAAATTGGAAATGCGATTGTAAAAAGGTGTGAAGAGGAAGAAACACGGTGAAAGGGAACCTCGCTATTTTTTTAGCGTATTCTCGCCAGAAATTTGGTCTTCGCTGGGATCATTGTTATTGTGTCGCTGAACTTGTATTGCAGACGTTGAACTACCAAATGGAGGGTATTCTGTACAAATGGACAAACTACTGGAATGGTAAGACGAAAATGAGGGTCTAATGTTTATAATTATATGGCGAGTGATCAGTCTCTTGTGGAAATAATGAACCACCTGTGAGGAACAGACTGAATTGCAAGCTGCACTGGATGATGATCACTCGGGATCTTGTGTTGATGTGGCAGAATGGACCGTACTTATGAACACATAGTAATATCCGTTATAATGAAGGTGTAAATCACAGACCAGGCAATATTTGGTGGGACATTGAAGGCAAATAGTATACTAATCGTACAGAAGTTGCTGTGGTCTGAATCGACACTGCCTACTAGCCTATACTAGGCTATAGCTAGTAGGTAGGTAGTAGTACCTTATACCTACTAGTAGGTACCTAGCCTACCTAGGTAAGTAGCTAGGTAGCTAGTAGGTATCCTTGTTATGGGAGGCAAAAATCAAACTTTCTACCTATACTTGGGTGGCTTAGGGTCAAGTGTCTTCTTTACCTGTGAGTATATTTACCTAGACCCCTTTTGTCAAACAATAAAATGACAGCAATGCTAAAGAGCTGTGTGTCCATTCCAAAATGCAATGACTAAAATACTGGAGAAGGCTCGAGGCCTACTTGGTAGGTTACAGGTAGGCTTAGGGTCCCATCCTCTAGCTACTACCTAGGCTAGTACTAGGGATACCTATAGGTATTAGCCTGGTAGTTAATGGTCGTGGTGCCTTATTGTGGGTTAGGATCAATAGGTAGTCTAATGTGCATTCTATCTCAACCTTGCTGTCCAACCTCTCTAGCCTAACTACCTATTACTGTTAGGTTTTCTCCTAGCAACACCTTTAGGAATATGGGTTAAGCCATCCATCAAAGCTTCCCCATTCAAAATCATTTTCTCTTGTCTTCACAATTGATGTTCAAAGGTAATTGCCTATTAATAAACGAACTGGATATTTGTACGGCAGCCGTATCCCTGATTGCGCATGCTCGAACCCTTGTTTACCGCGACCGCCTCAGGCATATCAGTGACAGCAAGAAAATGACGACCTAGCAACGTGAATTGTGTAATAATGCTTCAGTTTTTGCTGAAAAACATATTTTCAGGTTTCAGCAAGCTGAAAAAGGCAATAGACGTCTACGAAGAGTCAAACTTCCAGAAATTGTATCCGTAGGTCACGAACGATCGAATCGGTCCTGAAAAGAACTCCGAAGAGGAGATTCAAATAAGATTTGAAGCTTAGTGTGTCCAATATGGGAAACATACTGTTAATATAGACCTGATTTGGATGATGACTTACGATTAATTAGGCCGTTTACCAGAGGATCGACTTGGTAGTTTTCCTTACTACCATGAATACAGCAGAGCATGATTTCTGTGTACTTCAAGTCTTCTTTGAATCTCCTATCTGGAGCTCTTTTTCAGGGCCGAATCGATCATTCGTGACCTATGGATACTTTACAATTTCTGGAAGTTTGACTCTTCATAGACGTCTATTGCTTTTTTCAGCTCGTTGAAACCTGAACACCTGTTTTTCGGGGGAAAACTGATGTATTATTACATGGTTCAGAGGAGATTCAAATTTAAATATGAAGTACACAGATAGATTAGTTTAGCTTTATTTTTCATGTATATAGTCAAAATCTAAGTAATGTTTAAATATTACGTATTGTGATTTTTTTATATTTTCATTTACTGTCAAAATGTTTTGGTGCTTTGGTGATGACAGTATGGTGCTTCACAGACATTTTGAATTGAACATGTTCAGCGAAACAATTCAGTTCGATTATTAGCTATTACTACTGTTGCTGATCCTCTAGTGCCGTCCTATAGCTCTTAGCATTAGTGTACGGCAACTGCTGCATGATTTGCAAACTGCCGTACATACAGCAAGTCAATAGCGCTATACGGCACCACTGACAGAATCTGACGTACCCCCAACTACACTATGTTATTTGTACGGCAGGAAGTCTGAAGTTGACGCATGCGCAATTCACTGCCATACCAATATCTATCGCAATCGGAGATACGGCTGCCGTACCAATATCCTGTACCATTAATAAAAGTACCACAGTAATTTACTCTGCACTACAAATAAGCTATCCTCCTAACGTATACTCAGGCCACACAAATCACTTATATAAAATTGCATGGGATCATATCACAGACAGACTGCACATCCAAAACTTCAACAGGGTGAAAAACATAAACTTTTCCAGAAACAGAAAAGTAACACTAAATATTGAAAAACAGTTTTAGACTGTGTTAGGTTACAACTTGCACTTTTCATGCTGCTTAAGACCTTTTCAAAATTTCGTAAAACTTTACAAAAGGTAGTTACACAGTCTGATTCCTGCCAACTTCCAACCAGGACAGGTCACTGTCTTTTTGGGGCGGTCCAAGGGGTGCAAAGCAGCCAGGTTAGGGCATGTCACCCTAAGTTAGGTGAGGTAGGTAAGAGCTGGTTACATCAGGCTCTAGCATTATAGGAAAGGATAGGTCTGTTTATGTATGAGGAACCTGTCCCAGTTGACGACTGGCGGGAATCGGGCGGCACGACTACCTATTCTTAAGTTTCTTTCAATATTTTAATTTGAACAGGCAATTATCACCTACAAGTAGGATTGGCCTAGTCTCTATCAAAGGTCAGATGTCAGCCTGAGAGTAATTAAGTCAGCTGAACTGCACTGAAATGAAAGAGGTTGAAAACCTCTCAGTTGATAAAAACTGTCATGAACAATTCACTTTCAAGCAGGGGACACTCCCATCACCAGAGAGCCCAAGGTTGAATAAATATTGGGAAAGAAGCCAAGAAAGTAAGATATGATATAGTCTGTGTTTTTTGCTTTGTCTTGTTTGTGAAGGTATGGTGTGTATACCTTGACTTTTCTTATAAATGATCAGTTGCTGTGATCACGTTTTATGCTTAATACATGGCAGCCTATGCTTAGTGTATTCCTGAAACTCACATTCTTGTCAAGTTGGTGTATAGACTTTGATATAATAGTTGTTTAAATAGAAATATAAACCACCACCTTTTCTCGAGGATTATCCTTCAGAACAAGCTGGAGATGTTTGCTGAACTTGGTTAGATGGTAGTTAACTGTTTGCCCCTCACCCGTGAAGTCTCCAAGCCCTTTTTCTTTAGCCATCAACTAGGTAGAGGTCCTGCTGCACTCTTTGCTGCACTGTCTGTTGAACATTTGATGAGTATTTGTGTTTACTGTATGATTGTTGACTATTTTGAGGAGTGGGGAGGAAGGTACAGGGGAACAGATTAGCACACTGACATGCAATTGAGTCCATGAGCTTGTTGTGAACCACAAGGTGAATGTAAGTGGTGTGGTTGTGATCAAACTGAATATCCCAGTGTTGGTGTTCACAGTGAGGGGATCTGTTACAAATGGAATTCCTATCAGCACATACATGATCTAGGGATTGAGCAGTGCAGGTGCACTTCTGGCAAAGCATGTGTAGAAGACCATAACCTGCTACCTGCATACACAGTCAACAGACTGAGCATGTGTAGTGAGCAGTTGGCACAAGCTTTACCAAGTGTTTCCAAAGAAATATGGTAAGAAGGGCTAAGCCTGCTGCTTGCACATGTAGTCCACAGACTTAGCACACTCGAGTAGGCTGCATGGCTCAACCAAGTGTTTCTGGGCTAAACATATATGGAAGAGTTAGAGGCAGTCGTCATGTCTGAGTGATCCATAACGTGGTACTGAGCATTCTCAATGAGGACCATGCCACGCCAGTCAGAAGCTAGTCAATCACCCACAAGTGTTTGAGGGCAACTATATCCTCCAGAGACTGGAAAGGCTGCTATGAAAGGCCTTCTTGAAGTTCCCTTCTTCTTCTTCTTCTTCTTCTTCTTCCTGCTGGGGAAAGTAGAAGAGGAAGTTATGGAAGGGGAAGAAGAATAACATGAAAAATTTTTCACATTCCTTACTTTTGGCTTACTTACCCCCAATATTAGATGACTGGTTGAAGCTGGTGGAATCAACGATGCTACAGTTGAAGAGACGCAACTGCCACAAAGGTGGGCACCAAAGCAGTAGCAGCAAGAGCAGGAGAAACCCCCTTACCCATGGCTGGTGATTGTGGAATGCTTTAGAAGGAGGACTCCCAGGAATATCAAGTAAAGGCCACATCTTTTTCTGGTCTTCAACAAATGACAACTGAATACCTCATGGAACATCAGAAATCTCAGTAAGAATAATGGGTGGCCTGTGGGTGTGTGGGTGAGGGTCCCCCTAAGAAAGACACCAGCCCAAGCAACCAAATCATCAAACAAGAGAGAGTGGTACGTACCCTTCCTTCGTACAGCAAGTGACCTGCCCAAGCCAGATGCAAGAGGCATGTGGCAGGGCAAAGCATGGGTGGGGAGGAAGGAACTAGCAGGCTTTGGCTAATACCATTTCTTGGAATCTAGACATTGTCATGAAATGGATTTCAGGACCACCCTACGAAGCTCATCGGTCTGCTGCACTAAGGAACCTGACGAAGAAAACTATCTTTTTTGTACATGAACTTTCCTGTCAGACATATACTTAGCTTACGTCTCTGACGTCACGACAGAATTCAAAACTCGCGGCTAACGCGACAGGTAGGTCAGGTGATCTACCTTACCCGCCGCGGGGAAGCGGGTGTAAGAACCAACATACCTTTCTTGCCAGATTTTTTCTGTCGTCGGTGTCGACCACACCTGTTGTCGGTACCTCTTGACAGTTGGATTCTTTTCTCGTTTTCGCCCTGGATTGTTTCTACGGACTTTTGGTGAAGTACCCGATCTTTTGGCCTGGCATTCGCGATTTGTGGATAGTTATTGGACTTTTCTTTGGATTTTTCTTGGATTCATGTGTCTGATGTTTGATACTAAGAAAACTGCTATGTTTAGAGTTTGTTGTATGACTGAGTGTAAGGTGAGGCTACCGAAAGCTGCGGTAGACCCTCACACGGTATGTTTGAAGTGTAGAGGGAATGAATGCACCTTTAATAATCCTTGTAATGAATGTGAAAAGCTGAATGAGGATGAATGGAAGTCTTTGTCTTCCTACTTGAGGAAGCTTGAAAAGGATAAAGTTAGGAAAGCTTCTTCTAGGAGCAGCAGTAGATCTCGTATTAGCGAGTTGGATATGAGTAATCCTATTTGTTCATGAATCTTACCTGCCAGATATATATATAGCGTATTCTCCGAAGTCCGACAGAATTTCAAAACTCCCGGCACACAGCAGTGGTCGGCCAGTGGTAGTACCCATTCCCGCCGCTGGGAGGCGGGCGTAAGGAACCAATTCCCATTTTCTGTCAGATATTTTCTGTCGCCGGTGCAGACAACAAGTGTTTTCTGCACCTCCGTCATTGGATTTTGGAACTCTTTTGGTCACTTGAGTATCCGATTGATTTTTGGTTATTTGATTAGGATCGGTGGTTAGGCATACGCTAATTGTGGATTGTTTTATTTTGGCTTGATTTTTCCTTAAACTTACGATGTCTGGATCTAGTTCGACTAGCCAGAGTATGTTGTGTGGAAGAATGCAAGGTTAGGCTACCGAAAACTTCGGTAGACCCTCATACAGTGTGCGCGAATTGTAGGAAACATGTTTGTATGTTTGATGAGCGCTGCAACGAGTGTGAAAATATGTCTGATTCTGCGTGGAAGGCTTATGAATCATAGGTACGTAAACTAGAACGTGATAGTGTAAGGAGGTCTTCCTCCAGGCGTGTAACACAAGTTACCCGTCCAGTAGAATTTATCCCTCCAAAGACCTGTGATGCCTTCGGGCCCTACAATAGTGTCTTTGGAGGGTAATACCCTATCTGTGATTCTTAAATCTCTGCGTAGCCTGGAATCATGTTTGCATTGGAAAGTTATAGTAGTGTAGTGAAGAATAGTGATAATGCCATGAGTGTTCATTCTATCGCGTAAGCGTATAACTTTCTCATTGACAAAACACTACCGCGTGATGGCTCTCCCTACCTACGGTGAGGCAGAATGTAGTAGGGAGGTAGCTGTCCAAGTGTCTAAAATACTCTACGTTGTTCATAAAACTTACCAGTCAGATAATATTATGTATATAGATCTGCCGGGTAAAGGTGAACAAGCGATGTTGTATCATAGTATATTATTTTTGCCCTTACCGTCATATTACGATCAAACTGTTGTATGGTTCAAGTTATATACTCATACCATAGTTACTCCTACGGAGGACAACCGAGAGTACGATTATTCTTATTACATTTAATCGGTTCTCCCTGCAACTATTCAGGGGTTGCCCGGTTTCCCTATTTTTAAACATTTAAGGTATTGTTATGACAATACCAAGTTAGCCTCCTTTTATATTTAGCAAATTCAGTTTCGCTTAAATATACTAGTGTTGGATGGTTTATTGGTTTCCTGCTATAATGATAGTGAAACCTATTCATCGTTAGAATGGTGTAGGTGGCAACTCAGGCAGAGCAGTGCGAGAACGACGAACGTTCTCAGAGTCTGCTGTCACTAATGCGTAATGCCAGTGCGATCCAGTTCCATCTGATTGTCTTGCTATGCGCAGTAGGTTACGTCTCTCTCTCTCCTGCGGGATGACGGACTAACCGTATTTCTACCCTACAATCACGGCCTTAGCCTCGGGTTGAAGGGAATTCTAGCATACATGGCTGAACATCTTCACTTTGCGAGAATTTTTTCATAAAAAAAAAAAAAAAAAAAAAAAAAAAAATTATATATATTTGTGTATGTAGTATATGTATATATGTAATGTATATATATAGGTATATAGTATATATATGTATATATGTATGTATATATATATATATGTATATATGTATAGTTATGTGTGTAAATTATGGTAGTATGTATATATATATGTATTAAGCCTTTTTCGGTTCTGTTTACGCATGGTAACAGAATTCTGTCCGAGTCTACAGCGGCATAACAACACATGATTTCCCTCGAAACACAAGAGATGCAGTCAATTAGCTCGCCGAGACGTACCCTTGCTCGATTATGAAGGGGACTCCTTCCGCTGCCAAATACGACAGCGCCGAGCGCGACGCTCGGCAGGACGCTTGGATGACGCACAACGTAATGCTTCTTCAGACATTCGCCGAGAATCAGAGAATAGTAAGGATCTCGGAAGGAGACTTAGGAAGAAACAAATAAACAAAGCAATCTTTCTACAGTGTCTTCAAATTACTCCTGTTTAAGGGAAACGCAGCCTTATTAGGGAAGGAAACATGCTCGGTGAGGGAATGAATGAATTGCAGAAAAACTGAATAGCATAGATGATCTAGAAATGATTCTGAACATCTCTCATAGTCAAGATTCGTCTATAGGTGATGTCATGGCTCATAATCTCATAGAATTTGAATCTTGAAAGATTACTTTAGTCTTCAGAGACGTCCTCCCCGCGCAGGAGTTGGAACTCTCGGAGGGTCTCGCTCCCTCTGAGGAGAAACGAAGACGATATAGGTCGCACAGGCGGCCGTCGTCTTTGGTTCCTCGGAGGGGGACGCTTCTCGTCCGTTAGCTCCTTCTGCTTTGCAGTCGTCTCCTGGGCAATTGGAAGACTTTCCGCAGTAAAAGAGAGCTAAGATGTATGATGTAGGGTCTCGGGAGGGACGACGCTTCACGTCCTCTCTCTTTTCTACTGTGTTGCGATCTTCACCGGAGAGGACGTCTTCCGATGAGTATGCTTTTGAGCGCTTCGGTCGCTCCTAAGATATATCCTTGGCGGTCCATGTGAGAAGGAGGAGGGCTTCCCCTCGCCCATCGTCTTTCTCAAAGGATCAGCCTTTTGCCTGAGAAGGAATGTTCTCCATCGAAAAGGATGATTGTGTCTTTGCAACAACAACTTGTTTTGTTGATTGCAGTGAGAAAGGCAAAGCCACATCGCGAGAGGAAGGATGATAGGCTGCCAATCAAGAGTACAAGGCAGTCCCTTCTCCTTCTCCTCGTTCCGCTCTTTCGCCAGTTGCCTTGCTCTCTAGTTTTCATGCAGCTCTCCAGAGGTTGTCTAGAGAGCACGGTACCATCTTCCCGAACGTGTGTCAGTTGAGAAGAAGAAGAGGTCTTGGTTCGATGGCTTTGAGCCTCTTTTGAAGAATAGTTTTCAGCCTTGCGGCCCCTCAGTCTCCTCCTTCGCAATTGTTATCTGCGAAGGACGACTGGCTCATTCATGCCTCCACTCAAACACGGTGTCTGAAGGATTTTCAAACAACTTAAGTCGTTGGTGAAGTCCCTGGAACTACTGGTGAATTTCGAAAAGTCACATCTGATCCCAACCCAATCCATCGTGTATCTGGGGATTCAGATGGATTCAGTGGCTTTTCGAGCTTTTCCGTCCCAGGGACGTCAGCAGCAAGGCTTAGACAAGTGTTAGCCTTCCTAAGGAAAGATTCGTGCTCGGTGAGGGAATGGATGAGTCTAACTGGGGACCATTTCCTCGCTGGAGAAGTTTGTTTCCTTGGGGAGACTGCACCTCAGACCGTTACATTTTTTTCTCAAGTACAATTGGAAAGAAAACAAGAATCTACACATGATCTTGGAAATTTCAGGAGAGGTAAAACATCACTTGAAATGTTGGCTAGATCCAGTGTAGCTGTCGGAGGGCGTCTCTCAAGCTTCAGAGCCCCGACCTAGTGTTGTTCTCCGACGCGTCCACCACGGGATGGGAAGCATCATTAGGGGGAAAGAAGTGGCAGGCACCTGGAGAGGGGAACAGGTGTCCTGGCACATAAACCTAAAGGAAATGGCAGCCATCTTTTTAGCTCTCCAGTTTTTCCAAGAAAAAGTCTCTCGTCGAATAGTCCAAGTCAACTCAGACAACACCACAGCTCTGGCGTACTTGAAGAAGTAGGGGAGGACACAGTCTCGGTTCCTTTTTGCTCTGGCAAAGGAGATCTTGTTGTGGGCAAGGGCACTGGACGTCATGATCCTTACGAAGTTTGTAGCATGAGTAGAGAATGTCTGGGCAGATCTCCTCAGCAGACGAGGTCAACTTCTGCCAACGAGTAGATCTGCTTTGGAGGTATGCCAAGAGCTGTGGGGGTTATGGGGACGTCCGCTCGTGGATATCTTTGCGACGTCCAGAACGAAGAGGCTTCCACTGTACTGCTCCCCAGTACTCGACCCAGCTGCAGTGACGATAGACACACTTCTCGGGACTGGACGGGATGGACCTGTACGCCTTTCCCCGTTCCAAAGATCTTAGGGGAAGTCATGAGAAAGTTTGCGGTGTCGGAAGGGACGAGAATGACTTGTTCGCCCCGTTCTGGCCTGCGAGAGAGTGGTTCACAGAGGTCATGGCCTTTGCAGTAGACTTCCCGAGGACGCTTCCAGTAAGGACAGATCTACTCACAGCCCCACTTCGAGAGGTACCACAGAAGCCTCTTCGCTCTGAGTCTGACTGCATTCAGACTATCCAAAGTTGGCCAGAGCGAGAGGCTTCTATACGTCAATGGCGAAAGCTATCGCCAGTGCAAGAAGAGCGTTTTCCAACGCAGTGTACAATCGAAGTGGATAGTCTTCAGGAGTTGGTGCAAGAAGAACGGCATTTTCCTCCACCACGACCTGTGAGCCAGATTGCTGACTTCCTTTTCTGAGAAGGGATCTAAAACTTGCAGTCTCTACAATCAAGGAATGGGTTATAAGAGTGTGCTTTTAGTTGTCTTAGGCACAGAGGCCTGGACTTGGCGGACAACAGAGACCTTCACGATCTCTTGAGATCTTTCGAAAGATGAAGGTTCAACAACCCAAGTTGCCGTCTTGGAACTTGGATGTTTAGTTCTGAAGTTCCTCATATCCAGTCCGTTTGAAAACTATGCATGAAGTGCAAGCTTTTATGAATTCTTCTTGGTTCCATAACAAATATGTCATAAAGGACATATGAGCTGTCACTTACGGGAGATGCAATTCTGTGTTGACCTCCCGTTACACGAAGGATGTCAATTCAACCTACGAGATCCTTTTCTCTTGGTTGTTCGTGTCTGCGGATACGTTGCTGGGATAGGGAGCCGACAACTGATCCTTAAACTAGTGAGTTAATTTTTAGTTAACTCTTTTAAAATTAAGCGCTAACCCTCGTGTTAGGATCAGGTGTATCGGGATCGGTGTTGTGCTCCTTAATTATGCTAATAGGCATAGGTATATGGTCATATGAGTGGATTAGCACCCATTGACAAATGCCAGTTAGGCTTGCCGAGTAAGTGGATAAGACCCCATCGGCAAACCACAAGAACTCTTACCCATAGGTCACATCCTCGCTGAGGCTCTTGAGACGAAGCAGACTCCTAAGCAATAGCTAGGAAGTCAACCCTCCGTCTGAAAAGATAGGAACCAAGGTTATAAGAGGTCCTTCTGATAACTTGTGGTGTTTGGTCAGGAAGCCAAGGTTACCAGTGTCAAAGAATGCTTTGGCTTTTTTCTTGAGGGGCACCATCAAGGAAGTGCATTCATCCTGTCAAGACAGTGATATGAAAGTGTTGAAGGTGAATGCGCATGGACTGAGGGCTATTTCTACGTCGGTAGCCTTCCAAAAGAACATGGCACTCAATGACATCTTGAATGCCACATTTTGGCGTAGTAATTCAGTGTTTGCCTCTCACTACCTTCGGGAGTGAGGATTACATAGAACTGCTACTCTGTGGGCCCATATGTCGCAGCAGACAATATATTGGGGACAGAGAGTAGCACTCTTCCTATCTTTTAGAAAATAATATGTTAGTTTGGACTTTTTAATTTTATTTCTTTTTATTTTTTATTTTTTATTATGTTTTAATGTAGGTGTTTTAGTTTTTTGTGGTCTTGGTAGGCCGCCTTATTAGCGGCCTTCCTCCATTAGCCTTGGTTTTACGAGTTTAACCAGATAGGCTAGGTCAGGTGGTAATGTTTTTGCTTCGCCCTCATAGTAGGGTAAAATGTTTTGTCACAGTGTGGTCACGCCCCATTGACAAATCATCTGGAGCGCACCAG